>NC_033798.1:34418419-34421153 GCF_001876935.1 Asparagus officinalis | reverse complement strand
ACGTCGATTTATTCGACAAAACCCCTAGGCAAGATCCTGTTTTCACAATTGTTATTCACTACAATTTCTCATCAATTATGAATTAACTAAGTATATGCATAGATTAAACTGTGTTTCGTTTATGTTGTTGTATATTTATACTATGATATTCTATGTGGACTTGTTAATGGATAATATTAAATAATGATAGTATGATGAATAGTTTAAAGGAAAATTATTTTGTGTAAAAGTGGTTATGTTATAATATTAAATAATGATAGTATGATGAATAGTTTAAAGGAAAATTATTTTGTGTAAAAGTGGTTATGTTGAGATGTTTTTAGAATTATTATGATGAGAAAAGGATTTATTTGGAAAAAGGGTTGGTTTTGAACAATTATTAAAATAGATAATTTAAAATTATTTATTTTGAAAAAAGGGTCATTTTGAGTTATTAAATTATTTTTGGTAAAAGAATTATATTTTTAATAATTATGATGATTTAAAGGAATATTTGGCAAAAATATTATTTATTTTTGGATTTAAATTAATTTATGATCTTGTGTTGATGATTGCAGACTGTGACATTTTATGTGTAAAACGATCACGGTTTTTTGATTTCATTTTTAACCGTGGTCATATTGGTTATTTCTTAGCTGCTCATAAATTGTATGAGTAGTTTAGAGGGTTGGATAACAATATATTGATAAAACCAGACTGTATGCATGTTTTTACTGATTCATGATTACATTTCATGTTTTACGAATATTTTACTGTATTTGACATGTCTGCTTTGATTGTTCCTTATTGTGTTTGAGAACATTAGTAGTTCATGACTTAGTGGCCCCGTGCGTCATGATTAGACCTAGTGACATGTGTAGGTGTCTTGACTGAGTTTAGGTGGTGAACCAGAGTTTTAATAGGGATTATGATTGTTGACTTAGATTGAAGGAGAAGAGTTGGGATGGGAAAGTATTGGTTCGCATGATCGAATGTGATTGTTGACTTATCTTCCAAACTTGCACCAGAGACCTGTTTCATCCTAGGGTTGGTTTGTTGGACCAAATGATCTATTTCGCCACTTGGATCCGTGACCTGTTTCGTCACCTGAGCTTTGCCTATGTTCGGACCATGTCGAGATCGGATTGTGTGTAGTCCTCTAGCCGCCTGTTTCGCGGGATTGGATGCGCGTAGGGGATTGTGAACAGTCAGTCTTCCGATAATGTGAACTTGGACCTATTTGAGAGGTAGACCAGTGAGTTTTTAGGATAGCTAGTATTCGACTCGGTTACTGTATGTTATTAGCCTTATGCGTATCACGTATTAATGATGAATTACATTTTGATTTTGTTGAATTTCCAGTTGTACGTTCCTTTATCATTTCTGTTGTTGTATCGTTTTTCGTATTGGGTTTTTGTTCGTTCTTTTCTTTTGTGGGGCCTTTCCGTGTGCCATGCACGCTAACATACACCTGTTTTCTCTGGTGTACGTCAGACTTAGAGGAAGAGCAGGTACAGCCGGAGCCAGAGGATGTTGGCCTTCTTGTTTTGATGATGTTTAACAAATAATTTACTTCTAATGTTGTTTGTCTAGTGTTTGTGTTTTCGTATTTATTCTAGGTAAATAACGAGTTGGAGGATGGATGGAATAGAGCCTCAACGATCATATCCAATGGAGGTTGGCGGAATTATGGTGTGAAGCTTATGCAATTCAAGTTCAAGATCCAAGTTTAGCTTCATCCGCATAGTGTACCAAGTCGAGCTTATTGAAGATCATGATCATAGCTTGGGTAATTTAGTTTAGGTGTTATATTATGTGTGTTAAGTATGTTAAGCTCAATATCATATATCACACACATTTTATTGGTTTCCTTGTATATATATATAGTCATATATATATATATATATACAACACAAGTTTTGATTTTTATGTTTATAAATATGAAATTACATATTTTATATTTATTATTGTGTTTAAGAATTTATTACATAGAATATACAATTTTATGAACATATTGTATTCTTAGTTTTTGGACTTAACAACAATTATATACATATTTTATTAAGTCTACATAATCATTGTGCAAAGTTTCAAAACATGGTTTAGCCTAAATGTCAAAATTCATATGTTTACATTTTCATGTTTTGGTCTATTTTGTAAAATGATGATATTTTTTATTTGGGAAGTCCTTTTTGGAAACCAGTTGTTGTAGCATATTTATTATCATGTCTACAATCATTCCCCAAAGTTTTACATTTTTCTGAATTTGTCTGATATTTTTAAACAATGTTTTAAATTCAGAAATCTGTATTTCAGCTATGTGTCAGTCTGCGGTCGACCGCCATGGTCGACCGCCCCTGAGTTCAGAAACTCAGAATCTGTTTTTATTGGCTCCCCCCCCCCCCCCCCTCTATCTCTCCATCTTGTTATTCAGAGAAGAATCTCTAAACTCATTTCTAGCTATTTATTATTTTATTTATAATTTCTATATGCTAGATTTTAATTGAGTTTAGTTTGATTTTGATTTCACTCATTGTTTACACACACCCACTTGAGCTTATTGTATTTGCATTCATAATATATTTGGGTTGGTGAGAATTGTAACTTTGAGTGTGAGCTTTCATTGTGTTCTCATTCATATTGGAGAACAATCACTTGTTATTTTGAGCCTAATCGTAAGATTCACTTTGTAATACACTTGTACACCGAGTGAGGAGTGTGTGGTGAGAGTCGGGGATCGTCCCAAGAGGAGTGG
>NC_033798.1:34391825-34417516 GCF_001876935.1 Asparagus officinalis | reverse complement strand
TCAGATTTTCATGTATCAGATTTCGGTCGACCGATCCGGTCGACCGCTCATATGTTCAGCCGTCAGTGGGCAGCAGAGAGTTCATCGGTCGACCGGTCCGGTCGACCGAAAGCTCCATCGGTCGACCGCACCGGTCGACCGACGAAGTCTCTGCTCGTTCTCTTTTGTTTTGACCTGGATAGCGGTCGACCGGACTTTTCCGTCGGTCGACCAGACTTTTCCGTCGGTCGACCGAACTTCTCCATCGGTCGACCGACAGGATTTTCGGTTGACCGACAATAGATCCGTTAGACACTAACGGCTATTTTTCTGAGCTGTCTTCTGGGGTCTGTTTTGTCATTTTGTTTGGGGTTTTTGTTTAGATCTTGAGTGGGTATAAATACCCAATTGCTGATCTCTTTTCAGAACTTAAGAAATGTTTTATAGATGAAAAGAAGTTTTTAAAACAAGTTTTAAACAAGGGTTTAAAGTGTGTTTAAGGGTTTGTTTTGTTTGTGAAGAAGTTTTCACAAGTGGAGGAGATCATCTTCTTGTTTGTGCTTCAATCTCCTTCTCTCTATCTTGTTATTCAGAGAAGAATCTCTAAACTCATTTCTAGCTATTTATTATTTTGTTTATAATTTCTATATGCTAGATTTTAATTGAGTTTAGTTTTGATTTTGACTTCACTCATTGTTTACACACACCCACTTGAGCTTATTATATTTGCATTCATAATATATTTGGGTTGGTGAGAATTGTAACTTTGAGTGTGAGCTTTCATTGTGTTCTCATTCATATTGGAGAACAATCACTTGTTATTTTGAGCCTAATCGTAAGATTCACTTTGTAATACACTTGTACACCAAGAGGAGTGTGTGGTGAGAGTCGGGGATCGTTCCAAGAGGAGTGGCGTCAGTTGACGAGCCTAGGGAGAGGTTGTAACCGAGCACTTGAGGGAGACACGGCTAGGTCCAACACTTGTGAGGGTGTAGAGTGTGATTGCAAGAGTGTTGATTGTAAAGTTTTCGGTTAGCTAGAAAACCGAGTGTGAGGTGTAAACGTTATTCGGGTGATCGTAGAAAACCCGATTGTGATAGTGGATTTCTCCCCGGGAGTGGGGAGCGGAGATGTAGGACGGAATGTCCGAACTCCGTGATCATATTGCTTGTTTGAGTTTGGCTTAGCACTTATATTTGTTCATCTTTATAGCCTTTCTCTCATTGTTTATTTCATCCACTATTTTATTTGTTTATGTTACCCTTGTGTTTGCATATCCTTACATATATCATATTGTATATCTCTTTGGTAGGATATATCATCTTGTGCTAGTTTATATATCCTTGCATATAATTTTATCATATAGGATATATTCTTTTTGCTCATATTATTTATCCTAGCTTACATATCTTATTGTATTTCGTTATTGCTAGGATAACTTTGTTATAATTTTTAATTAGTATTTAAATCGGATTAGATTAGCATAAGACCCTAATCACCCCCCTCTAGGGTCTAACAATTGGTATCAGAGCTTGGTGCTCTTTGATTTAAGGACTAATTGCCTTGAGTTAAAGATCCAAGTTATCTTTTTGTGCTAATCTAATTTTTGATTTTTGTATCTTGCTTGCATATATACATTATGGATTTGAATGATGCATCTTATTTAGGTTATGCCATCAATATTGCTCCTAGATTAGATAATTTTCCTTATGCCCAATGGTGTGTTAGATTTAAACTTTTTGTTCAATCTAAACACTTTGATTTATGGGAAATTATAGATGATGTTTATATTGTGCCCACTACGGAGAAATCCAAGTGGAATAAAAATGATCATCGTATGTTTACAATGAACAATATTTTGTTAGAATATTTGCTAAATGCTCTTGATTCATCTATGTCTAACAAGTTTGTTCATTTTGATAGTGCTTACACCTTATGGAAATTTATTGAAGCACATCAAGGAGACTTGGAGGCGATCCGACAAGCTTAATTTGGAGGATCCCACTTCAAGTTCAAAAGGAATGTCATGCACACGTGCACTAGGCGATAGCCCTAGTGATGTTTGCGAGTTCGAATCTATTAATGATTTACCTAATGATGAACTTGCTTGTGCTAGTGAAAGATTATTGCATGCCTACAAGAAATTGCAAAATGATTTTATTGATTTAAAAAACAAGCATGAGGATTTAAAATCTGATCATGAGTTGTTAGCATCTAAGTTTGAAACTATTTCTAATGAAAATGTGATCCTTAAAGAAAACAATGAAAAATTAAAATTGGATCATATTTTTTTAACTTCAAATGTTGCTAGTTTAACTCATGAAAGAGATAATGGCATGTTAGAAGTAGAGAACATACAAAATGATACTGCTTCTTTTATAAATGACTATTTATGTTCTACTTCTAATAAAAATGCATATGTGCCTAAAAATAAAGATTTGAATCTTATGAATAAATACATTTCATTTTTAGATTCAACTTTAAAAACGTGCATTAATAATCATAAGAGGCTTATGGATATGTGTGCCAAATCTAAGTCATCATCCACTCATTATGCACACATATATAGCAAAGTTTACAAATGCTCTAATTGCGGCCGAAAAGGTCATTTATCAAAATTTTGCTATGATGCACACAAACATAAAAATGTCAATGCTCCTTGTGCATCTCATGTAGATTCTTCATCACATGTACACACACATGCACCCATTGTTCATCATAAGCATGCTCATGTGTATAGATGTGATCATTGTGGTCGTTTTGGTCATTTGGCCAAATATTGTTTTGATTTGCAAAATAAATCTCATTTGCCAAATGCTGCTAGTAGACCACATTCTATTAAATGTGATATTTGTGGTAGGTTTGGACATCTTGCTAAATTTTGTTTTGATATGCAAAAAGCTTCTAAGTTGCAATATGTTCCAAATAGACCATTGTTTAAGAATGTTTCTCATTTACAAAATAATTTTAAAAGAAAATCTTTATTTGCAAATGATTCCCGTGCACGAGCTAATGGTCCACAAAAACAAATGGATCTCTTTCATTGCACAAATTACAATCGGAAGGGTCATTTGAGTGATTATCGTTTTGACCGTGTTAGTGCACTACATGCGCCCAAGAGGGTTCATAACCCTAGGGTTTTGAGCTTAAAAGATAGGGGTCATGTCCCTAAATCTCTTGGTACCAAGAATTCTTGGGTACCAAAATAAATTTGATTTTTAAAACCAAGTATTTTAGTGTTGTTCTTTTTCCTTTTCTTGGTTTTGAAAAATTATACTTTTGAACATGAAAACAATTTTTTTATTGATCAAATTCTTTTGTTTTGATGAGAGGTTTGTGTTTATATAACCCTCCGAATTTATTGGGTGTTTATTCCCAAATCTTGTTTATCGGGTGCTAAAATGTTTATATGGGTTGATACTAGCTCAAGAGCTAGATATATTTGCCTCTCTTGATTTTTGAATCAATGATGATTTGATTTTACGTTTTTGGATTTAAACTTTGATTTATGATTTCTTTTAGTTGATTTGTTTTTATTTGAAAACTTTTTGCATGATTCTCATGTTCCTCTTCTTTTGATTTCATAAATCTATTCATTTATATGGTTTTTATATTTTTTGTGTTAATAAGACACTTCTTTCATATTAACATATTTATATGTGTTCTCATTATCTTTTTTGTATGTGAGTTATGTTTAGCATGTTTTTAATCTATGCTTTCTCACATATGTATGCCTTAGCATTCATTTCATACATTCACGAGGCATTTAGATAGGGGGAGCAATCCCTATTTTTTTTATACTCACCCATGCTTATTGATAGGGGGAGCTTTCGCTCTCTTCATTCTTTTGTCCCCTTTTTTGATGTTGTCAAAGGGGGAGAAATATTATGAGTATATTCATCCTTGTTTATATGCATGATATATTATACTTTGTATATTCATTTCCTTTCATGCATATATCCTTTTTGTAAATTGTTTGTCATCATCAAAAAGAGGGAGATTGTTGTCCTTCTTGTTTTGATGATGTTTAACAAATAATTTACTTCTAATGTTGTTTGTCTAGTGTTTGTGTTTTCATATTTATTCTAGGCAAACAACGAGTTGGAGGATGGATGGAATAGAGCCTCAACGATTATATCCAATGGAGGTTGGCGGAATTGTGGAGTGAAGCTTATGCCATTCAAGTTCAAGATTCAAGTTCAGCTTCATCCGCATAATGTACCAAGTCGAGCTTATTGAAGATCAAGATCATAGCTTGGGTAATTTAGTTTAGGTGTTATATTATGTGTGTTAAGTACGTTAAGCTCAATATCATATATCACACACATTTTATTGGTTTCCTTGTATATATATATAGTCATATATATATATACAACACAAGTTTTGGTTTTTTTGTTTATAAATATGAAATTACATATTTTATATTTATTATTGTGTTTAAGAATTTATTGCATAGAATATGCAATTTTATGAAAATATTGTATTATTAGTTTTTGGACTTAACAACAATCATATACATATTTTATTAAGTCTACATAATTATTGTGCAAAGTTTCAAAACATGGTTTAGCCAAAATATCAAAATTCATATGTTTACCATATGTCTCAAATTATAGATAATTAATATTAACCCCGGTCTATGTATGAAAAGAAATACAACTGGCCTACATCTCACAAGAAATCATACCTAGCCAAGAAACGAGGTCATATAACTAGCCATCCTATAACAGGTCACTGGTTCACATCTCACACAGAGTCAACGCTCATATCATCGGATAACTGGCTGTTCACAAATCCCCTACGTGCATCCAATACCTCTACACAAACTCGGTCAACGGACTACACGCAATATGTTTTTAGCTTGGTTCGAACTCAAACTAAACTCGGGTGAATATCAAAATCACGGATCAAAGTGACTACACAAACTTCACTTTGACCCAACAAACCAATCTCAGTGCTACACAAACTCACTAGTGCAGCCTGGAAGATACATCAATAGCCACATCCGAACACATGAACAATGACTTCCCCATCCTAACTCTTTTCGTTTTTCTAAATCAACAGTCAAATTCCACAATATCTCTGGTTCACCACCTAAACTCAGTCAACACACCCACACATGTCACTAGGTCTGTTCATGACACACGAGGCCACTAAGTCATGAACTACTAAGGTTCTCAAACACAACAAGGAGATAATAATAAAATTTCACGCAACCACATCATGACATGTCGAATACAGTAAAATATTCACAAAACATGAAATGTAATCATGAACAACAACTATATAATTCAGAAAATAATTCGTTTTCCAAAATAATTTCTTTTAAAATTATTTCTCATTATTATTCTAAAATAATTCTTTTTCTCAAAATAAATTCTTTTAAATATTATAAATTTTCTAAAATGATTTTGTTATCAAAATAAATTCCTTCACTTTATTATCATTATTCTAAAAATACTGTTAATCACACAACTATATTTTAAATTAATATTATTCACCAAATAACCCACACAGATAAATAGGTTACAAATAACTATGCAAATAATTCATAATAAATATAAATATTCAAACTACGAAACAGGGAGAGCGGGATCTTGCCTCGGGTATTGTCGAACGAAACGATGTCAACGTGCGTGCACAGTAAATGAGGTCGCAAACATATATATAAATAACATAATATATCATGATAAGTATTCACGCAAATACTTTCAATCAAAGTAAGGTAGTTGTCATAAAAAAAAATTTCGTAATTTTTTAAATATACGTATTTAACGTCCTCACTTATTCTAGAAATTCCTATCGGACTCTATACATGAATCCTAGGAAACTCTATTCTACCTCCACGACTCAACACAGGATGATCCTAAGGATACTGGAACTAGAGCTCTGATACCAACTGTGACGCCCCTGTTTTCACACTTGGCTGCAGTCCAAGGTGAACCCAGAGATGTCAAACCTGTCATGCACCTCCACTGTGCAACAACATGTTTCACCAATCACAGTAATATCCTCTAGTGGAAACCAATATAAATGAAGGTACAAAACAGGCAAATAAGGGAAATAAATACTATAGACATGATACGGAAAGATATATCTCATAAATGAAATCATGTCCCAAATAAACTAAACTGGAATACAACTGATATACATCTGGAGTCTAAAATAACATGATATGTCTCAACATGAATCGATTAGAAATCGTACTAAGGCATATTGCCTTAACAATATGAGTACAAACTCAAATGACTAAATGGAAACATAAGATCACTGTGGAGTCCATACTAGTAAAAATACGCGACGGCGACTATGCAAGAACTCCGTCACCCTGCGACTCTCCGATGCTCTGAGCCGCCTGAAATGAGAAATAAAATAAAAGAAAAAGAACAACAACAAGAGCGTCAGAGCGCTACAGCAAGTTCACCTCCATCCGCCCCCAGGGGAAGGGCTGCTAGATGATGAAGTGGAGGCTCTATCTATTAAGCATAGTCTACCTAGATCATTTTCCCTGTATCTAATGGAATTAATATTTAGAAACTTACAACTTGAGACGTAGTACGTCGAGCGAAATAATCCAAACAAGGAAACCCTCATGTATATACCGTATGTCTCAGGTAGTAAATAACTAAATATTAACCCTGAACTAAGCAATCAAAATATAACTGGAAAGTAAAGCATCATAATAGACATCAGCATATGTATCTCGTGTACTCGTATAGCAAAGTATCTCAACAATGAGTAGAAACACTTTTGGCATCCGCCAAATACTCATGTAAATAGTTTATAATATTATCATTCTGAACTTCTTCCAACTCATCGCATCATCGTGCGGATCGACAAATAGGTATCATCGCATCATAGTGCGGATCGACAAATATGTATCATCGCATCATAGTGCGGATCAACAAATATGTATCATCGCATCATAGTGCGGATCGACAAATATGTATCATCGCATCATAGTGCGGATCGACAAATAGGTATCATCGCATCACCGTGCGGATCGACAAATAGGTATCATCGCAGTCTTATTTGCGGTGTACTAACTCACAAGTAAATAGATCTCAATTCGTCATAATCCCCGTGGGATACTCAAATGCGTATTTCGTCATATTCATGACTGTAAGTATAACATCGAGCGGCTCAAACTCCGCGATAGCGTCATAAAACGGCGCAAACAAACTCCAGAAAATAAAACTAGGCCAAACTGTCCAGTAAATGGTCAGGATTACCAACCCCGACTATCTGCTGTATTAACTAATTGTGAATAGTAGTAGTACTTACTAATAGCAACAGTACTTTACGACTAGTATTTGTACTCATGAATAGTAACAGTACATATGAATAGTACCGTATGCATGAATAGTAACAGTATGTATAAATAGTATCCATACGTATGAATAGTGTCAGTACTTATGAATAGTGTCGTATGTATGAACAATAACAGCACGTATGAATAGTACCACAATATGTATGAATAGTAACGGTATTTATGAATAGTACCGTACATATGAATAGTGCCGTACGTATGAATAGTATGGTATTTATGAATAGTACCACAGTATGTATGAATAGTACTCATGAATAGTACCGTACATATGATAGTAACAGTTTTTATGAATAGTACCGTATGTATGAATAGTATCATACGTATAAAATAGTAACAGTATTTCCAGCGGTAGACATGTACGTATAGTTCTAGCTAGCAATATCATGTCTTTAGGAATTTAGTCTTATATTCTATTCATCAATTTTCATCAATATCAAGTCTTTTCTTCAATATCATGTATATTCATCAATTTTTATCAATATCATGTCTTTTCATCAATATCATGTATATTCATCAATATCATGTATATTCATCAATTTTTATCAATATCATGTTTTTTCATCAATATCATATATATTCATCAATATCATGTATATTCATCAAGATCAAAATTTACTGGGGATGGGTTTGGAAAGAGATGAACTTGCCTTTATTGAACTCTGAAATTGGAATCCCTATCCGTTCCTACTTTTCGAATTGCCAAAATCCTCTTCTTCTTTCCCTTTCTTTTCTTCCTCTCTCTCTCTCTCTCTCTCTCTCTCTTCTTTCTCTCTCTTTCTCTCTCGTTGAGTGTGTGCAGAGAGTGAGGAGCTCTGTCCCTTTTTATAGAGAGATGAGGGTAGGGGGTAGGTGGCACAGTGTGAGGAGTTGGTGGCACAGGAAAAAGAGAGAAAAAATATATATATAATATTTTATATTATTTTTAAAAATAGGATTTCAGACTCTATTCTCAGAAATCATCAAAAATTTACCCATAGCACCGTCTCATCATTCTAAGATCAATGGTGTAAACCTCATGTCCATATGATCAATATAAAAATTATTAAAAATACAAATACGATAGATGTCAGTAGACGCGATACTGTCTCAAAATAGTGTTTCAGTCTCCGTCGTCAGAACTCAATGAAACTTTACCCACAACAAAGGAAACCCTCACATATACATCTCGTACCATTAATCTCTAGATATGAAATAAAAAATATCTACACTCAACAATGTAGAATGTAAATACTCTCACTTAACCCCTAATTAAGCGAAACTAGTACGTCGGGTGAAAAATCCAAACAAGGAACCCCCCATATATATACCATGTGTTCCGAATGATTAGGAGCTAAGTGTTAATACCCTTATTCTAGCATTAAATATAAATATGACCATATAAATAATCATAAACACAAACAAGTCATAATCAATTAATTTTACCTGCTCAAACAGGTGTGGGTAGTCGCGATGCATATCCTCTTCGCGCTCCCAAGAAGCCTCCTCAGCTCCTTTCCAGTTCCATTGAACTTTAACTAAAGGAATCACCTTATTTCTTAGTCTCTAGTCCTCTCTAGCAAGGATGCAAACTGGCACCTCAATGGTGGACAAATCTGTCTGAATCTCGATCTCAGATGTATCAATCACCCTCCGCTGCTCCTCGTCGCGTAGGTGCTTCTTAAGCATCGACACATGAAATACATCGTGCACACTTGACATCGATGCTGGAAGATCTAATCTATATGAAACCGCTCCAACACGCTTGGTAATCCGAAATGGTCCAACATATCTCGGGGCAAGTTTTCCTCGTCTTCCAAATCGCTTAACGCCCTTCATTGGTGATACTTTTAACATAACAAAATCTCCAACCTGAAACTCCAAAGGTCGTCGTCTTTGATCTGCGTAGCTCTTTTGCCGACTCTGAGCGGCAAGAATACGCTCCCTAATCAATGCTACCTTCTCAACAGTCTGCCTCACAAGCTCTGGCCCAAGCAATAAGCTATCCTCCGACTCTGCCCAACAAATCGGGGATCTACAGGGTCTCCCGTACAATGCCTCATACGGAGCCATACCAATCGTCGCTTGATAATTGTTGTTATAAGCGAACTCGATCAAAGGTATGTGGTCCTCCCAGATGCCCTGGAAGTCTAAAATGCAAGCTCGCAACATGTCCTCCGAGACTTGGTTTACTCTCCCCGTCTGCCCATCTATCTGCGGGTGAAATACACTGCTGTATGATAATCTGCTACCAAACGAATCCTGAAAGCTCCTCCTAAAATACGAAGTGAAAACTGAGCCTCGATCTGACACGATCGTCTCTGGAACTCCATGTAGTCGAACTATCTCCCGAATGAAGATTCTCGCATAAGTCTCGGCGGTGTAGGTAGTTCTCACTGGTATAAAATATGCTGACTTCGTCAACCGATCAACTATCACCCAAATAGAATTGTTTCCTTTCTTTGACCTCGGTAACCCCACAATGAAATCCATAGAGATACACGTCCATTTCCATTCCGGAATGGGTAAAGGCTGTAGGGTTCCTGCTGGTCTCTGATGTTCTGCCTTCACCTGCTGACAGGTAAAGCATCTAGCGACATATTCTGCTATCTCCTTACGCATGCCGCTCCACCAAAAGTGTCTCTTCAGGTCCTTGTACATCTTTGTTGTGCCTGGATGCACTGTGTACCTAGAACGATGCGCTTCATCAAGCAACTCCTTCTTCAGCTCTGCACTAGCTAGCATAACTAATCTGCCTTTCATTCGAAGGCCTCCGTCTATTCCAACGGTCCAATCAGCTTTGGGCTCCTTGGAAATCTCCTCCTTTCGGGTTTGAATCTAAGAGTCCGCTAGCTAAGCTTTGACCACTCTATTACTCCAAGATGACTGCACTGACATAGTTCCCAAAAATGCGCTGCTCCCGCAGGTCTCTGGCCTGAAATCAAACTGGCTAAGAGTGTAAAGATCTCGGTACAACGAACACCTCAAAGCCATAACCCGATGTTGACGCTTCCTGCTCAAAGCGTCAGCCACGACGTTCGCCTTCCCTGGATGGTACTGAATCGCGAACTCATAATCCTTGATGAACTTGACCTATCACCGCTGCCTCTGGTTGAGTTCCTTCTGAGAAAATAGGTATTTCAGGCTCTGGTGGTCTGTGAATAACTCGAACTGCACCCCGTACAGGTAATGTCTCCATGTCTTCAGTGCGAAGACCACAGCTGCTAACTCCAAGTCGTGCGTAGGATAGTTCTGCTCATGCGTCCTTAACTGTCGAGAGCTACAAGCTACTACTCTTTAGGTCTACATCAAAACGGCTCCTAGGCCTACTAATGACGCATCTGTGTAGACAACAAATGTCCTATCACTGCTCGGAATAGTCAAAACCGGTGCTGTAGTTAACTTTGTCTTTAATGTCTCAAAAGCCTTCTGGCACTCTGTGTCCCAAATGAACTGTACACCCTTTTTCGTAAGGCGTGTAAGTGGCGTCGCAATCTTCGAGAAGTCCTGAATGAATTTCCTGTAATAGCCAGCTAAACCCAAGAAGCTACGAATCTCTGTGACGGTCTTTGGCGGCTCCCATTCTAGTACTGCCTCAACCTTCGTCCGGATCTACTGCAATGCCCTCTCTACTGATGACGTGGCCTAAAAATCTAACCTCTGATAGCCAGAATTTGCACTTGCTGAACTTGGCGTATAACTGATGCTCCTGCAAGGTCTGTAATGTCAATCGTAGATGCTGCTCGTGCTCTGCCTCCGATCTCGAATAGATAAGGATATCGTCGATAAATACAATCACGAACTGGTCCAAGTATGGACGAAAAAACCGATTCATCAAATCCATGAATACTGCGGGTGCATTGGTCAGCCCAAATGGCATGACGAGAAATTCAAAGGACCCATATCGAGTCAGAAAGGCGGTCTTGGGAATATCCATCTCCCGGACTCGTAACTGATGATAGCCAGAATGAAGATCAATCTTAGAAAAATAATGCGCTCCTTGTAGCTGGTCGAACAAGTCATCAATCCTCGGTAATGGGTACCTATTTCGGATGGTGACCTTGTTCAACTCACGATAATCGATACATAATCGCATACTACCGTCCTTCTTTTTCACGAAAAGGACTGGTGCTCCCCATGGAGAATGACTCCGACGAATAAAGCCCTGAGATAACAACTCATCCAACTGGGTCTATAGCTCCCTCATCTCAGCAGGTGCCATACGATAGGGTGCTCGGGATATCGGTACTGTGCCCGGCTGCAACTCGATGCAGAACTCAACCTCTCTCATAGGAGGTAATCTAGGTATGTCGTGAAAGACATCCTGATAATCAGAGACAACTCTAGTCTCACACAAATCAGCACTCTGGTCCCTCAGCATCACCTCCTCGACGTATGCCAGAAGAGACTCCGCAAACTGGTTGCCCTGTGAAGTCGCTACGATCAACTCAGACCCATCGGACGCTCGTAAGTTGACTGTCTTAGCGAAACAGTCGATACTAACATGTAGGATGAAAGCCAATCCATACCGAGAATGACGTCGAACTCCGACATCCGCAACACGATCAGATCTATAAGAAACTCGGACTCATCTAAACTGATGACACAGCTCCTACAGATACTCTCTAATATGGATATCTCCCCTAGAGGAGTAGAGATGGATAGTGGTACGTTTAAAGGATGTGCAACTAACTGAAGCCTATCCATGAAGGTATGAGAAATAAAAGAATGCGAAGCTCCAGAATCGAACAAGATCCGAGCCGGAAAGGAATTCACAAGAAAGATACCTTCCACTATGGCTCCGCTCGCACCCTGATCATGTGGTATGACCGCATAAACCCTGCCGGTGGCTGGTAACTGTTGAACTGGTGGTGGTGGAGCATACGGGGCCATCTGTGCCTCAGGAATCTCCTGGATAGCACGTATTTGGCCTGTTGGCCCCTCAATCCTCGGAATGACAGGTGGTGCCTCGATCCTCCGCTGCTGCTGACCGTAGGCGCGGCCCTGCTGCTGCTGCTGGCCCTGACCATGATTCTGCTGCTGACCGTGTCCTCGACCTTGCTGCTGGCCTCCTCTTGGTGCGCTACGGCACTCTGCTGCTCTGTGTCCAAATTTCTGACAGTTGTGGCATGTCCCCTGAAATTTGTGTTGCTGCTGCCTCCTCTGATCCTGCGGTGGTCTTCTCTTGAACTGTCCTTGCTGCTGATGCTGAAAATCATTACCCTATTGCTGGGGTCCTCCAGGTCCGGCAAAAGGTCTCTTACCCTTGCCCTTATCCCTGGTCTGTCCTGCTTTAGCATTTCCTTCCTTGTCTTTCTGGAACATAGTCATCTCGGTCTCCTGAGAAATGGCGGCATTAGCTACCTCTCGAACTGAGTGAAACCTCCTGGAAACGAGGTATCGACGAAGGCTAGGACGTAGCCCCGCTAGAAACATCTGTGCTTGGCGTTCTCCGGTCTGTCACATGCCCGTAAAGTGAAGCAGACTCATAAACTTGCTTTCGTAATCAGCTACGGTCATGTCTCCCTGCGTTAATCTGGACAGCTCAAGTTCCTTCCCGGCCCGTGCCGCGGAAGAGATGTATTGCTCATCAAAGAAGTATACAAAATCCTCCCAAGTGAGAGTCATCCGGTGCTCTGGGGTAAACTGAAGTCGATACCATCCTCCGGCATCACCCTTAAGGCTGTAAGCTGCTAGCCTCTGCCTTTGCACTGAATTTACACCAAGTAAGTCTAGTATGTTACTCACATCCTCCTTCCATTTATGAGCTGCAAGTGAATCTGATGACCCCTGAAACTCTGGTGCCCTCATCTTCTTATACCGCTCTACTAAACGGAGCCAAGCCTCCTGCTCTGCTGCTTGCCCTATAGCTGGTGGTGGTGTAATCCCTGGTGTGATCTCTGGGGTCTCCTCCGAGATGGGAATGACTGGAATCACCGGTGGTGGTGTAACTGGCTGAACATGATTCGTCATCTGCTCCTTGAGTGCTGTTAACATAGTTGTTATAGGTGCCATGAGGTCAATAAGGTACTGCGAAGACTGCTGCGGCTCTGGTGGGGCCTGCTGCTGCGCGGTTGGAGCATGCTGCGGCTCTGGCTCCTCTTGCTTATCTCTCCTTGTACGAGGCCTACCACGTCCGCGTCCTTGTCCCGCCATCTAAAGTTCAGGCAGATGGTTTATAAGACACAGTATTGAGACCTCAGGTGAAAACATATTTAATAATAAATTATTCATGAAAATACTTTTAAATCAAAGTAAGGTAGTCAAAAAAAAATTAATAATAAATTATTCATGAAAATACTTTTAAATCAAAGTAAGGTAGTCAAAAAAAAATCCAAAATTTTTGAGATATACGCATATATCGTCCTCACTCATTCTAAGAAATTCTTATCGAACTCTATACATGAATCCTAGGAAACTCTATTCTACCTCCACGACTCAACACAGGATGATCCTAAGGATACTGGAACTAGATCTCTGATATCAACTGTGACGACCCTGTTTTCACACTTGGCTGCAGTCCAAGGTGAACCCAGAGATGTCAAACCTGTCATGCACCTCCACTGTGCAACAACATGTTTCATCAATTACAGTAATATCCTCTAGTGGAAACCAATATAAATGAAGGTACAAAACAGGCAAATAAGGGAAATAAATACTATAGACATGATACGGAAAGATATATCTCATAAATGAAATCATGTCCCAAATAAACTAAACTGGAATACAACTGATATACATCTGGAGTCTAAAATAACATGATATGTCTCAACATAAATTGATTAGAAATCGTACTAAGGCATATTGCCTTAACAATATGAGTACAAACTCAAATGACTAAATGGAAACATAAGATCACTGTGGAGTCCATACTAGTAAAAATACGCGACGGCGACTATGCAAGAACTCCGTCACCCTGCGACTCTCCGATGCTCTGAGCCGCCTGAAATGAGAAATAAAATAAAAGAAAAAGAACAACAACAAGAGCGTCAGAGCGCTACAGCAAGTTCACCTCCATCCGCCCCCAGGGGAAGGGCTGCTAGATGATGAAGGGGAGGCTCTATTTATTAAGAATAGTCTACCTAGATCATTTTCCCTGTATCTAATGGAATTAATATTTAGAAACTTACAACTTGAGACGTAGTACGTCGAGCGAAATAATCCAAACAAGGAAACCCTCATGTATATACCGTATATCTCAAATTGTAAATAACTAAATATTAAAATAGACATCAGCATATGTATCTCGTGTACTCGTATAGCAAAGTATCTCAACAATGAGTAGAAACACTTTTGGCATCCGCCAAATACTCATGTAAATAGTTTATAATATTATCATTCTGAACTTCTTCCAACTCATCGCATCATCGCGCGGATCGACAAATAGGTATCATCGCATCATAGTACGGATCGATAAATAGGTATCATCACATCATAGTGCGGAACGACAAATATGTATCATCGCATCATAGTGCGGATCGACAAATATGTATCATCGCATCATAGTGCGGATCAGCAAATATGTATCATCGCATCATAGTGCGGATCGACAAATATGTATCATCGCATCACCGTGCGGATCGACAAATATGTATCATCGCAGTCTCATTTGCGGTGTACTAACTCACAAGTAAATAGATCTCAATTCGTCATAATCCCCGTGGGATACTCAAATGCGTATTTCGTCATATTCATGACTGTAAGTATAACATCGAGCGGCTCGAACTCCGCGATAGCGTCATAAAACGGCGCAAACAAACTCCAGAAAATAAAACTGGGCCAAACTGTCCAGTAAATGGTCAGGATTACCAACCCCGACTATCTGCTGTATTAACTAATTGTGAATAGTAATAGTACTTACTAATAGCAATAGTACTTTACGACTAGTATCCGTACTCATGAATAGTAACAGTACATATGAATAGTACCGAGTACTTTACGACTAGTATCCGTACTCATGAATAGTAACAGTACATATGAATAGTACCGTATGCATGAAGAGTAACAGTATGTATAAATAGTACCCATACGTATGAATAGTGTCAGTACTTATGAATAGTGTCGTATGTATGAACAATAACAGTACGTATGAATAGTAACGGTATTTATGAATAGTACCGTACATATGAATAGTGTCGTACGTATGAATAGCATGGTATTTATGAATAGTACCACAGTATGTATGAATAGTACTCATGAATAGTACCGTACATATGAATAGTAACAGTATTTATGAATAGTACCGTATGTATGAATGGTATCATACGTATAAAATAGTAACAGTATTTCCAACGGTAGACATGTACATATAGTTCTAGCTAGCAATATCATGTCTTTAGGAATTTAGTCTTATATTCTATTCATCAATTTTCATCAATATCAAGTCTTTTCTTCAATATCGTGTATATTCATCAATTTTTATTAATATCATGTCTTTTCATCAATATCATGTATATTCATCAATTTTTATCAATATCATGTTTTTTCATCAATATCATGTATATTCATCAATATCATGTATATTCATCAATATTAAAATTTACTGGGGATGAGTTTGGAAAGAGATGAACTTGCCTTTATTGAACTCTGAAATTGGAATCCCTATCCGTTCCTACTTTTCGAATTGCCAAAATCCTCTTCTTCTTTCCCTTTCTTTTCTTCCTCTCTCTCTCTCTATCTCTCTCTCTTCTTTCTCTCTCTTTCTCTCTCGTTGAGTGTGTGCAGGATGAGGGCTCTGTCCCTTTTTATAGAGAGATGAGTGATAGAGGTGGCACAGTGTGAGATGGGCACAGGAAAAGAGAGGAGGTATATATATAATAATATATTATATATATATATTATATATATATATTATACTATATATTATATATGATAATATTTTGCTTCTTTCGACTTCTATCTATGTCGTGATGGTATGAGAGCAAATATGTCCAAGGAAAGAAATATCTTGGATACTCCAGCACATGCTTGGACTTCAGAACTTGCCGGAAGTTTTTTATCTGGTATTAATTACCTAAAGCTATGCTGACTGCATAAGCCGAAGCTATTGGTAATGGCTTGAAACAACCTCTCTAATCGTTCTGATCCATGCGATTCTGAACGGCACTATCGGGCGACCATTCTGCCAGCATATTAACCACACCTCACTGCCACAGATAATTGGACGATAGCTCATATTATCAAAACTCTCCAGCCTGGCATGTTGATTACCATGCCTTTTACCAATAATCCAGTCATATCTCCAAATATTCAAAGTTACTGGCGCTACGGCATGCACCGCCTGGCATTTGGCTACCAATGCAATGGAAATTTACATTTTGCCGTCAGCATTGGGATTCAAAGTAAGGTTCTCATACCCAAAGATTTTGCATCTTATCAAACTGTGGTCTGGTTTCCCTTCCTCTAACCTTAAGATGGCTTGTTGCTTAATTAAAATGTTCTTACAATAGATTAGCCACTAGGCGACAGACTGTCCACGATTTGCGAATCAGCATCAAGCTGCTGAAGTGTGTGCTCTGGTCTGGTGCGAATTGAGGTCAAGAGCATCATCTATTTTTCCAATTTCCTTTCATTGCATATATCTGCGAAGCTCTGCAAACTCAAACTTCAGCTTTGATGCGCCTACGGTAATAAATGACGCATTAGAACGAAGCCTACATATTTCAATCCAAGTTCAAGAGAAAAGCACAGACGGTATAAACTGTCAAGAATGCTGTTTTAAGATGCAGTGTCTCGGCCACATATGGCAGAAAGCGAATAGACGTGATCATTCCATTGCTTCCCAACTACACAAGGTCATGTGGTTTAGGCGATCTATATGACCTGACATAAATGTTTTTGCTCTAGAACCTGCCATATGAGAAGACTGGTAACAATACTATCCTTGCAAATTGGGAATCAGCCGAGCATCTGTAAAAGTTTCGCGTTTTTACAGCACGTTCTGGAGATAGGTGGTTTTGATAAATGTGTTCTGTCTTGCCTTTATGCTATGGCCTTCTTGGTCGTCAATCAGGATTCTTGCTAGCGCGTCTTTAGTTGAGCGGTGACGCCATGGTCCTCTCGCCCTCTCTACTAGTTTCTGTAGTTTAGAAATCCTGAGTACGCACTAGCCAATTCTGTAACTATATGCTACTGGAGTTTTATTTAATAGACAATTTCTTATTTTCAAAAAAAAAAAAAAAAAAAAAAATATATAATTATATATTTATATATATTTTTTTAAAAATAGGATTTCAGACTCTATCTCAGAAATGCATCAAAAAATTTACCCATAGCACCGTTCTCATCATTCTAAGATCCCACGGTGTAAACCTCATATCCATATGATCAGCAATAAAATTATTAAAAATACAAAATACGATAGATGTCAGTTAGACGCAGATACCGTCTCAAATTAGCTGTTTTTAGTCTCGTCAGTCATAACTCAATGAACATTTACCACAACATGGTCTTCGACATTCTAAGATAATGGCTGCGCAAATTTTCCTCATGATCAATAGATAACATTTACTAAAAATTAAATAGTATCAGTTTCTCAGTTAGACCCGCACGATACAGATGCTGAAACTGCGAATCATTCAAAATCATTCCAATCTGATCCATTTCATCCGACATGCATCCACCAATCATAATAAACTCATTTATTATTCATTTATAATAATATTTTCAAAAATTTTCGGTGCTGTTTACATCTCAGGTGACCGGTGCTGTGCGTGAGACCGAGCGATGGGGAGCAGTGGGCCGCGGCGAGGTCAAAGCTTGTGCAGCGGCTCTCAGGCGGCGGACAGTGGTGGCAGCAGATGGAGTGAGGTTGGTGGCTGCGCTGGCTCGGCAGCGGTAGGTGGTCACGGGCGTGAAGAGGAGCGCGGAGAGAGAGACAGATAGAATGAGTATAGGCTGCGCTGGAACCGAGAGACGAAGAACAAACGGCGATGATGTTGACCGCGCTGGCTGGATCTGCGGTGTTTGGGGAAGAACGAATGGAGAGAGAAAATGAAGTCAACTGTATATATATATATATATATATATATAAATTAGGGTTTAAAACAAAAATAATTAAAATAAATAATTACGGGTACTTAAAAAATAAAATAATTAAAAAAAATTAAAAATATATATATATAATATTATATTAGGGTTAGGTAAAACAAAAATAATTAAAATAAATAATTACGGGTACTTAAAAATTAAACTAATTACAGAATAATTATCTACAAATAAAAACATACATGTTGTACAAATACAACAGTTGATACGAAATAGTCGAAATATACACATATTATACAATTAAACGAGAATAATTAATAATAAAAATATATTTACTTACATTTAAAATCTAATAATTATAGAATAATTATACATATAGTAAAACGTACCAGTTATACTAATACAACAGGTAATATGTAACAGTAGAAATAATACAACAAATTATACAAATAATACGTAATTAATAATACAACATATTATACAAAATAATATGTAACAGTAAAAATAATACAACGTATTATTAAAAATGATACGTAATAGTATCAATAACACAACGGATAAATTTCAAAAAATTTCAATGCACGAAATTAATTTATAAATATTAAAATTATTTAAATAAATATAAAACTTGGATTTTAAATCATAGAAAATTATAAAAAATCAAGAAAAATACAAATACTCTTTTAAAAATCATAATTAAATATTTTAAAATACTAAAAATTTATTTTAACTAATATCAAAATTCATGGTTCTTACATTCTACCTACCTTAAAATAAATTCTGCCCTCAGAATTAAAATAAAAATAATGCAGAAAGAATCCAAGGATAGAGATATGGAACGATATCCATAAACAAAGGAGAATATAAAATAAAAACGACACAAGGTAAGATACATTATGTGACAGCTTAGATATCGCTATCGTATTTCAGACTCGTAACAAAGTCTAAACAAATACTATGATACAAAAATATTTAACTGCGTGAACTTATTATACAATACTTGTAAATATATCAGCAATCTAATCAGTATAAAGTATAAGATAAGTAATAATATAGAATCAAAATAAATAGGTACAATATAAATAAACAATCATATAGAGTGAATCATACAAATAATATACAAGCATTCATAGAACAAAGCAGAAACATATTAAGTAAGAATAAAGTCAAGTAAAAACAATAAATCCAAAGCAACACAAAATAAGTCAAATACAATAGAAACAGACATAAACATAAACTACATAATAAGAAAAGTTAAAAATCTAAAATACATAACAGTTTAAACAAAACATAATAGCAGAGTATAACAATGGTTAATCAAAAACAAAAGGAAATTTAATTATGAAAAACACAATCAATACAGGTTCAAACTAAAGATATTAAAAACAAAATGTAAGATATAAAATCAATAAACGAATAAACGAGCGAAAAACAAACATTAACAGGATCATATAACAAAATAGAATGATATAATAATAAGTATAAATCAAAGATAATAGGAAAAGCAATCATAAAGCAATCAGAATAATAATACATACAAAATAAACACAAATAAAAAACATATTTAATTGATGGAATGATAAAAAGTAGTCTGAAACATAGAAAAGATATAAAGACAGTCAAGTATAAATAGCTAAACACAATTATTAAAATAATTATATAATTAAATAATCATGTAAAGCAGTATACAAAATTTAGTAGATAAATAATTCATTACACAAATATTAGGAATTTTACAAATTGTATACACATAAATTAGAATGCGACAAATAATATTATTATGTAAAAATAAGCAGCACAATGCAAGTTGAATATTAGAAGGTAATTGAACATAAACTAAAAAGATATGATATACAAAACAATACAAAACAGATAATCATGGAAGGACAAGGTGATATGACACAACAACATATAAGAAATGAATTATATATAGTATATATCATATCAAAAACAAAATAAATAATTATAGTCATATATCACAACAATAATTATCGAAAACACACACTTTATATAAATTTTATGACTAAATAAATGAAGCAGACTAACCTGAACAAAGAACAAAATATATATAAGTAAGTATTAAAATGAATAAGGAACTGTATATAGAAAATAAGTAACCAAAACATCAACAAAATTAAAAAGATGAAATGATTGATAAATTAAAATAAACAATGATGATACATGCAATTGAAAGTAAAGAGTGAAATGAAATAAACTAAATGAAACTATTTTATACGTAATAAAACAAGCTAACAAGTTAATAATACACTTATAATATGATATATATTTTTAATGAAAAACATATAATATAACACTATAGGTAGTATATAAAATAATATAATAAATAATGCAGAAATATAATCAAACGATATATATGTCAAATCAAAGAGAACATAGTGTAAAAAAATAACACATAAAATAATGACTGGTATGAGGAAAGATGATTTATAAATAGAAAACGTGTAGTCGCGAAGCGACGAAACAAGAATAGTAGGAAGCCCCCGAGTCAAAGAGTGATAAGATAGGGACGAAACAAAATTAATCGAGAAAATATGATAAGGGTTCAAGAATAGTCTCATGGATGAAATCATGATATGCATCTAAATTATCCATTATATTCTCACTGGTAGAAACTCGGGACCGTGAACTACATGGGTAATCACTAGAACCTGTAACACCCCGCTTCGCAAAATACCCGAGAATCGGAACATAAACAAACCCACGACGTATTAGATTAATAAGAATAAATAAAAAATAAATATTTTTTCTCAGCCTAATACACTAAGCATCAAGAAATAAATACAATACGAAGTCACAGGTCCCCGATCACAGATAGCGAGAACGTAATGAACAACACAGAATAAAATAATACATATCACAAATGAATATCATCCAAGACATAAAGTTTGGGTCAACATGCCCTTATACATATATGAACAAATGAATACTGAAGAAATATGAAATACAATGATCAAGCGGAAAAGGAAATGCTACAAAAGTAAGCTAAGACCATCGAACAACAAGAGGGAATAACTAAACTTCGGCTTCTTTTGCTCGGTCTGTAAGGCACTCTTGCTGAGAATATCCCGGCTCTGGCACATCTCTAAGCTGGGCCTGTCCTTCCTCTAAATCTGATGTACACCAGAGAAAATAGGTGTACGTCAGCGTGCATTGCACACGGCAAGATCCCACAAAACAATAGAGCGAACAAAAACCCAAGCGAAAAATGATACGATAACAGAAATGACAAAAGGAAATGCAACTAGAAATCCAATAAAAATCAACCAAGTAACAAGTCGATCATGCAGCAAGTGATCAGAATAATTGTAAAACCCCGTATTTTTGTTAGTAGTATATGTGAATTATTGGGGATAAATAATTCTATTGTGGTATAAAACCCCGTATTTTTGTTAGTAGTATATGTGAATTATTGGGGATAAATAATTCTATTGTGGTAAATGACTTGAGGTTATTGATATACTTGATAACAAGTTATTAGATATATGTGAGTGTATTTTCATAGAATTTTGTGCATTGGTTTTGACAAATTACAAAACATGCATGGATCTGGAAATCAAACAGCTCAGTCGACTTATCAATCGACTCATGAGTCGACTGATGAGTCGACCTATGAGTCGACTGACGGGCTGATTTCGGGTTTTCTTTAAGTTTGCGGATTTGTTCGGTTTTGTATTGGGTTTGACCGCTCATATTTGATATCTCCTACTCGAGAACACCTTCAGAACTCAAAACCCTAGCCCCCATCTCTCCCTCTCAAACCCTAGCTCGGATTTTGACGTTTTGGAGGGGTTCTCGAAGGAGTTTGCATGGGATTTCGTGCAGTGCAGTGGAGGAGATCGTGCTTTGTCAGATCCAGGAGTTTGTGCATCATATCAGAGATGAGTAACATCTCGCCCAGCCCTCACCCACTGTTTGTATAGTTTTCTTAAGTTTTTATTTCGGATTTTTTGAGCCTAAAACGTATTTTGTGCATAAAAATAGATGCTTTACATTATGAGATGCAAGATCTATATTTTTCAGTTATAAAAAGCTCACAAACAAATTTGTAAATTAAGATCCAGATCTGGAAATTTGTTTAAACATGAGTTTTAATGTGATTTACTATTTTTAATACGTTTTTAAACTTGTTTATATGTTTAAGGTTTTTAATGTAAGTGATCACATGCAAATTCTTTCGTTTCTGTTGATACACATGAGTTAGAATCGGAAATGTATTGCTGGACAAGATGAAAAAGAACTTTAGGTTAACATTTTTACAGATAATCTTCGAAAGAAGAAAACTGGGAATTTTCTGCTCAGTCGACCAATGTGTCGACTCATGAGTCGACTTATGAGTCGACTGATGAGTCGACCAATGAGTCGACTGACGGGAAAATTTATAGTTTTGTGTTTTGCTCTGGTCGACCAATGAGTTGACCAATCCCAATCGACTCATGAGTCGACTAATGAGGACTTTTCCAGTTTCCTCGGTTTGGATCTGTTTGGGGTGTTTCAATTTAACTGAAACTGCTTATGCTTGTTTATTGTTGTTGTGTGCTTTAATATGAACGAGGAGTTGCCTCGAATAACAGGTATTAGAAATTTTTGTTTAACCTATATATTTACATGTGAGATAACATGCGGACAAAAGTTTAAGTTTACACACCGAGACGCGTGTGAAGTTTGTATAGGTATATCTTTCCACATATCTCATAGATATTTACACAGTTTGTTCAGTCCTCTTGTTGGACTATAATCCATTTTAGTCCTTGTGTTGGATATTTACCTTTTTGTCCATGTGTTGGACATCAGTTTAGACCTTGAGTTGACACTTATACTTGTATAGACTGCACATGACACTTATATAGTTGTGAAATGACATCGTAATTAAGTTCTGAGATGAGTTTGTCTTCTTTTATTATTGTGCTTGCTTTAGATTTTGGGTTTGGTATTTAGGGATTTACAATTTGAGCTACAAGGTATATACATGAGGGTTTCCTTGTTTGGATTATTTCGCTCGACGTACCTATGCTCGTGTTGTAATTTCCTAAATACTAAAATCCTCTTATACATAGGTAATTACAATTTGAGCCACAATGTATATACATGAGGGTTTCCTTGTTTGGATTATTTCGCTCGACGTACTTATGCTCACGTTGTAATGACCTATATATATATATATATATATATAAACTGTATTTTCTGTATACAATGAACCCTTTCCCTTAGGGTGGTTGTGATGTTGCTCGCTAGCGCTTTGACGCTCGTTGTCCCTCCCCCTTTCAGGTAACGAGCAGGGAGCCTGGAGAGTCGCAGGTTGATTGCGATGTATTTTAGCTTCAGCTGTCTATATATTTATACTTTCTTTTGAGCTCCACTGTAGACTTTTGTTTAGACATTTGAGAGTTTTATTCTAGAAGTTGTAAAGGCTGTGTACCTTATTTTCCTCTTGTTAGATATTTTGTATTTGAGATTTGTTGAGTACTTCAGTTTACTTATTTCAGACATTTACTTGTACTTCGGTATGCTAGATGATGAATTATTAATTTGATCTTTATTATTTCATCTGTTGATTTCTTTATTATCTTTTACTTGCTTTTGTACCTACACCTTTTATTAACTCTACTAGAGAGATAGAAATTGTGATGTTGGAACATGTTATTGCACGGTGTGGTGCATGGTAGGTTTGACATTCTTGGTTTCACCTTGGACTGCAGCCTTGTGTGAACCCAGGGGCATCACAGTTGGTATCAGAGCTCTAGTTCTAGTATCCTTAGGATCATCCTATGTCGAGTCGTGGAGCTAGGATACAGTTTCTTAGGATTCATGTATAGAGTCCGTAAGAATTCCCTAGTATGAGTGAGGACGATATATGCGTATATCTCGAAATTTAAGGATATATTTTTATGACAACTATTTTTGTGTAAATTTAAAGTATTTGTGTGAATACTAAATTGTTGTAAAAATCATATTGTGATATGCTATGTATGTGTATATGTCTATTTTTACTCATTAACTCTTTTTTTTCTTATGATCAGAGAGATGGCAGGATGTGGTAGGCCTCGTACTCGGAGAGCTAGACAGGCAGAGTCGCATCAGGCTCCACCTGAGCCACAACAAGCTCAGCCCGAGCCACAGCAGGCACCACCTGAGCTGCAGCAGGCTCTCCAGTATCTTATTGATCTCATGGCTCCCATCATAGCTAGGATGACAGCAATTGAGGAGCTTGTGGCGAATTATGTCGTGCCACCAACACCATCACCACCACCAGCAGATCAGCTGTAAGAGATACCAGTAGTTCCTATCAGTGAGAGACCCCTAGAGGCCGCACCTATAGCTATTCCACCAGCAGTCCCAGATAGAACCACAGAGCAGGAGGCTTGGTTCTGTATGGTTGAGAGGTACCAAAAGATGAGAGCACCAGAGTTTCAGGGGTCAGCAGATCCTCTTGTAGCCCATAAGTGGAAGGAGGATGTGAGTAACATCCTCGATATACTTAATGTGGATTCTGTCCTGAAGCAGAGATTGGCGTCTTACAGTCTGAAGGGAGACGCCGGGAGATGGTATAGGCTCCAGTTCACTCCAGAGCACCGGATGACCCTCACAGTCTGAAGGGAGACGCCGGGAGATGGTATAGGCTCCAGTTCACTCCAGAGCACCGGATGACCCTCGTATAGGAGGACTTTGTTTATTTCTTCGATGGACAGTATATTTCTTCTACAGTACGGACTGGGAAGGAGCTTGAGTTGTCCCGGTTAACTCAGGGGGACATGTCGGTGGCAGATTTTGAGAGCAAATTTATGGAGTTGCTGCATTTCACTGGCATGTGGCAGACAGGACAGCGCCAAGCTCAGATGTTCTTAGCAGGGCTCCGCCCTAATCTTCGTCGATACCTCATCTCGAGAAAGTTCTATTCAGTTCGAGAGGTAGCAGAAGCCGCCACCTCACAGGAGATTGAGACTGCCATGTTTCAGAAGGATAAGGAAGGGAAGACCAAGGCAGGGTAGACAGGGGATAAGGGCAAGAACAAGAGGCCTTTTTCTGGATCCCAACAACAGTAGCAAGGCCCTCATAAGAAGGGACCCCAGTAGGATCAGAGAGCGCATCAGCAGCGCAAGTTCCAAGGAGTGTGTTTTAACTGTCGTAAGGTCGGACATAAGGCATCAGAGTGCTGTAGCGCACCAGTAGGAGCCCAGCAGGGCAAGGGTCCGAACCAGCAGCAGCAGTGATAGCAAGGCAGAGGTCAGGGCCAGCAGATGAGACTTGATGCACCACCAGCAGCACAGAGGACTGAGGGGCAGTATGTGTAGTTCAGAAGGTTCCTCAGGGGTAGATAGTTTCGTATTCTCCAGCACTAGCAGCAGAGCAGTCTCCAGCCACAGGCAGAGTATATGCGGTAGTACCGTGTGATCATGGAGCT
>NC_033798.1:34320744-34390825 GCF_001876935.1 Asparagus officinalis | reverse complement strand
AGCCTATCTTCATTTGATTTTTAAACCAAAGTCCATGCAGCATAATCCGGCCCACTTCTGATTTTCGGCCCATGTGTTAAAATTTCTGCAGCAACTTGTGATTTTCCAAAATGCAAATGAAAAGCTACAAACAAATCCGGCCCACAACTTCCAAATTCTGCAGCACCTCAAAGTCCGGTCCTTGGAGATCCTCCCCATTCAAATGATTTTTCAAAAGAAAATTGAAGAGCAAAGTCCACAAGTCATTTTGCAAATAAGTCCGGTTTTGTAATCTTGAATAAATGCATAAAAGCCCACTTCATTTCAATTATTTGCATCCAAGTTCACGTTTGATTTTGAAATTCCAAGCCTCTACAACCAAGTCCAGCAGTCCGGTTCTATTGGCTTTTTGCTTCAATGTGCTTCTAAAATGCTACAAAAATAGAGAAGAGAGATTTTGAGGGGTTTTTACATTTAATAATATTTATTTATATTTCCATTCATTTATGTATAAACTAATCTAAAAACAATTATTAATGGTATATTTATTCATGTAAAATAGGTAATGAGGGTATAAAATTGTAATAAAATGTGATTATCAATATACTTGATAACAAGTTAGTAGAGAAGTATGAGTGTAATTATATAAAGTTTTGTGCATTGGTTTTGACAGATTAGTAAAACATGCACGGATCTGGGAAATGTCTGCTCAGTCGACTTATGAGTCGACTTATGAGTCGACCAATGAGTAGACTGATGAGTCGACCTATGAGTTGACTGACGGGCTGATTTCTAGTTTTTCTTTTCTTTTGCGGGTTTGGTTTGGTTTTGTTTCGGGTTTGATCGCTTACATAAAATCTCTCCTACCCGAAACCAACCCCAAAACTCATCAGATCCCAGAGAAAAACCCTAGCCCCTCTCTCCCCTCAAACCGTAGTTCGTTTTTGGCGATTTTTGGGGGATTTTCGGAGGATTTCAGTGGGTTTTGGCGAGGTGCAGCGAAGGGAATCATCCTCTCTCGGATTCAGGAGTTGTTCTAGCATATCAGAGGTGAGTAACATCTCGCCCAGCCCTCACCCACTATTTGTATAGTTTCTTTGAGTTTTTATTTCGGATTTTTGAGCCTAAAACGTATTTTTGTGCATAAAAATAGATGCTTTACATTATAAGCTGCAAGATCTATACTTTTCAGTTAGTAAAAAGCTCACCAACATTTTTGTAATGTAGATCCAGATCTGGAATTAGATTTAAACATGGGTTTCATGTGATTTAATGTTTTCAATACGTTTTTAAACATGTATAAATATATTTAGGGTTTTAATGTAAGATATTACATGCAAATCTCTTGTTTCTGTTGATACATATGTGTTAGAATTAGAAATATGTTGCTTGTTATGACAAAAAGAACTTTAATTTATCAATTTTGCAGATAATCATCGTAAGCAGAAAACTGGGGATTTTCTGCTCAGTCGGCCAATGAGTCGACTCATGAGTCGACTTATGAGTCGACCAATGAGTCGACTGATGGGAAAATTTTAGTTTTGTGTTTTGTCTAGTCGACCAATGAGTCGACCAATCACAGTTGACTCATGAGTCGACTAATGAGGAATTTTCCAGTTTTCCTTAGTTTTGGATCTGTTTGGGTTGTTTTAGTTTAACTGAAACTGTTTATGCTTTTTTATTGATGTTGCGTGCTTTAATATGAATGAGGAGTCGTCTCGAATAATGGGTATTAGAAATTATTGTTTAACTTGTATCTTTACATGTGAGATGACATGCGAACACGAGTTTAAGTTCACACACTGAGGGATGTGTGAAATTCGTATAGGTATATCTTTCCATCTATCTCATCGATATTTGCACAGTTTGTTCAGTCCTCGTGTTGGACTATAATCCATTGAAGTCCACGTATTGGACTATAATCCCTTTCAGTCCTCGTATTGGACATTTACCTATTTGTCCATGTGTTGGACATCAATTTAGAGCTTGAGTTGACATTTATACTAGTATAGACTGGACATGACACTTTTATGAGTTGTGACATAACACCGTAATTAAGTTCTAAGATGAGTTTGTCTTCTTTTATTGTTATTCTTGTATTAGATTTTGGGTTTGGAATTTAGGGATTTACAATTGGAGATATAAGGTATATACATTAGGGTTTCCTTGTTTGGATTATTTCGCTCGACGTATCTATGCTCGTGTTGTAATTTCCTAAATATTAAAATCCTCTTATACGTAGGTAATTACAATTTGAGCTACATGGTATATACATATGAGGGTTTCCTTGTTTGAATTATTTTACTCGACGTACTTATTCTCACGTTGTAATGACATAAATAGGATCGGTGATTTCATATATATATATATGTATTAACTATATTTTCTGTGTACAATGAGCCCTTTTTCCTTGGGGTTGGTTGTGATGTTGCTCGCTAGCGCTTTGACACTTGTTGTCCCTCCCCCTATCAGGTAACGAGCCAGGAGCCCGGAGAGTCGCAGGTTGATGGAGATGCATTTTAGCTCCAGCTGTCTATTTAGTTATATTTTCTTTTGAGCTCCACTGTAGACTTTTATTTAGACATTTGAGAGTTTTATTCTAAAAGTTGTAAAGGCTGTGTGCCTTATTTCCTCTTGTCAGATATTTTGTATTTGAGACTTGTTGCGTACTTCAGTTTATTTATTTTAGACATTGACTTGTACTTCAGTATGCTAGATGATGGAATATTAATTTGATCTCTGTTATTTCATCTGTTGATTCCTGTATTACCCGTTTCTTGCTTTTGTACCTACACCTTTTATTAACTCTACTAGAGAGGTAGTAATTGTGATGGTGAAACATGTTATTGCACGGTGTGGTGCATGGCAGGTTTGACCTTCTTGGTTTTACCTTAGACTGCAACCTTGTGTGAACCTAGAGGCTTCACAGTTGGTATCAGAGTTCTAGTTCCGGTATCCTTAGGATCATCCTGTGTCGAGTCGTGGAGCTAGGATAGAGTTTCTTAGGATTCATGTATAGAGTCCGCTAAGGATTTCCTAGTATGAGTGAGGATGATATATGCGTATATCTAAAACTTTAAGAATATTTTTTTTATGACAACTATTTTTGTGTAAATTTAAAGTATTTGTGTGAATACTAAATTGTTGTGAAAATCATATTGTGTTATGTTATGTATGTGTATATGTCTATTTTGACTCATAAACTCTTGTTTTCTTATGATCAGAGAGATGGCAGAACATGGTAGACCTCGTACTCGGAGAGCTGGACAGGCATAGTCGTAATAGACTCTACCTGAGCCACAACAAGCTCAACCCGAGCTACAGCAGGCACCACCTAAGCCGCAGCAAGCTCCCCGGTATCTTATTAATCTCATGGCTCCTATCGTAGCTATGATTGCAGCAATTAAGGAGCTTGTGGTGGGTCATATCGCGCCACCGACACCACCACCACCACTAGTAGATCAGCCGCAGGGGATACCAGTAGTTCCTATCAGTGAGAGACCCCCAGAGGCCGCACCTACAACTATTCCACCAGCAGTCCCAGATAGAGCCACAGAGCAGGAGGCTTGGCTCCATATGGTTGAGAAGTACCAGAAGATGAGAGCACCAGAGTTCCAGGAGTCAGCAGATCCTCTTGCAGCCCATAAGTGGAAGGAGGATGTGAGCAACATCCTTGATATACTTAATGTGGATTCGGTCTAGAAGCAGGGATTGGCGTCCTACGGCCTGAAGGAAGATGCCAGGAGATGGTATAGGCTCCAGTTCACTTTAGAGCACCGGATGACCCTCGCATAGGAGGACTTTGTTTATTTCTTCGATGGACAGTATATTTCTTCTGCAGCACGGATGGGGAAGGAGCTTGAGTTGTGCCAGTTGACTCATGGGGATATGTCAGTGGCTGATTTTGAGAGCAGATTTATGGAGTTACTGCACTTCACGGGCATGTGGCAGACAGGAGAGCACCAGGCTCAGATGTTCTTAGCATGGCTCTGCCCTAATCTTCGTCGATACCTCATCTCTAGGAAGTTCTATTCAGTTCGAGAGGTAGCAGAAGCCGCCACCTCACAGGAGATTGAGACTGCCATGTTTTAGAAGGATAAGGAAAGGAAGACCAAGGCAGGGCAGACAAGGGATAAGGGCAAGAACAAGAGGCCTTTTTTTGGATCCCAGTAGCAGTAGCAAGGCCCTCATAAGAAGGGACCCCAGCAGGATCAGAGAGCGCATCAGCAGCGCAAGTTCTAGGGAGTGTGTTTTAACTGTCGCAAGGTCGGACATAAGACATCGGAGTGCTGCAGCGCACCAGCAGGAGCCCAACAGGGCAAGGGTCTGAACCAGCAGCAACAGTGAAAGCAGGGCAGAGGTCAGGGCCAGTAGACGAGACTTGAGGTGCCGCCAGCAGCACAGGGGACTGAGGGGTAGATTCGTGCAGTTCAGGAGGTTCCTCAGGGGCAGATAGTTCCGTATTCTCCAGCACTAGCAGCGGAGAAGTCTTCAGCCACAGGCAGAGTATATGCGGTAGTACCGTGTGATCATGGAGCTAGCGGAGCAGTAGTGGAGGGTACGTTCCTTATGATTTCTTTTTCCGCCCGTATTCTCTTCGATTCGGGAGCTTCGCATTCCTTCATTTTGTATGATTTTATGACTAGACTCCAGCTCGTAGCTCAGCCATTAGACACCCCTTTATTAGTTTCCACCCCCTTTAGGTGAGATATCGTTTTTAGAGAGCGTTTGTAGGAGGTGTACTATCAGTCTAGATGAGTCGGAGTTCGTCGTTGATTTGATAGTGTTGCTTATGTTCGAGTTTGATGTCATCCTTGGTATAGATTGGTTATCTTCCTACCATGTTAGTATTGACTGCTTTACGAAGATAGTCAATTTGCGGGCGTCCGATGGGTCCGAGATGATTGTGGCAACCTCTCAGGGCAACCATTTTGCGGAATCGTTTTTGGCGTACATCGAGGAGGTGATGTGACAGGATCAGGGTGTTGATTTGTTGGAGACTAGAGTTATCTCAGAGTATCAGGATGTCTTTCAGGACATATCTGGGTTACCCCCTGTGAGAGAGGTCGAGTTTTGATTGAGTTGTAGCCAGGCACAGCCCCGATATCCCGCGCACCCTATCATATTGCACCAGCTGAGATTAGGGAGCTTCAGACCCAGTTGGACGAGTTGTTAGCTCAGGGATTTATTCGTCGGAGTCATTCTCCGTGGGGCACGCCAGTTCTCTTCGTAAAGAAGAAGGATGGTAGTATGAGGTTGTGCATTGATTATAGAGAGTTGAACAAGGTCACTATCCGGAATAGGTACCCATTACCTAGGGTTGATGACTTGTTCGACTAGTTGCAGGGAGCACAATATTTCTTGAAGATTAATCTTCGATCTGGTTATCATTAGTTGCGGGTTCGGGAGATGGATATCCCTAAGACCACTTTTCTTACGCGATATGGATCATTCTAGTTCATGGTCATGCCATTTGGATTGACCAATGCACCCACGGTATTCATGGATTTGATGAACCGGGTTTTTCATCCCTTCTTGGATCAATTTGTGATTGTTTTTATTGATGATATTCTCATTTATTCAAGATCAGAGGCAGAACACGAGCAGCACCTACGGTTAGCTTTGAGGACTCTGCAGGAGCATCAGTTATATGTTAAGTTTAGTAAGTATGAATTTTGGCTTTCAGAAGTCAGATTTCTCGGCCACGTCATCAGTAGAGAGGGCATAGCAGTGGATTCGGCTAAGGCTACAGCAGTTCTTGATTGGGAACCACCGAAGACGGTGACAGAGATTCGTAGCTTCTTGGGTTTAGCCGGTTATTACAGGAAGTTTATCCAGGATTTCTCAAAGATTTCGATGCCACTTATACGCCTTACGAAGAAGGGTGTATAGTTCATTTGGAGTGTGGAGTGCCAGAAGGCCTTTGATATCTTGAAGACTAAGTTGACTTCAGCACTAGTTTTGACTATTCCGAGCAGCGACAGGACATTCGTCATCTACACAGATGCATCATTGGCAGGATTAGGAGACGTCTTGATGCAGACTCAGAGGGTAGTAGCATATATCTCACGGTAGTTGAGGGTGCATGAGCAAAACTATCCCACTCATGATTTAGAGTTAGCAGCAATAGTATTTGCATTGAAGTCATGGAGACACTACTTGTATGGAGTGCAGATTGAGTTGTTCACAGACCACCAGAGTCTGAAGTATCTTTTCTCTCAGAAGGAACTTAACCAGAGACAGAGGAGATGGATTGAGTTTATCAAAGACTACGAGTTCGTGATTCAGTATCATCCGGGAAGGCGAATGTCGTAGCAGATGCTTTGAGTAGGAAGCGTCGACATCGAGTTTCGGCTTTGAGGTGTTCATTATATAGAGATCTTCTTACTCTTAGCCAGTTTGATTTTAAACCCAAGATAGGTAGAACAAGTGCGTTTTTGGGAGCTGTGTTAGTTCAGCCATCTTGGAGTACCAGAGTAGTCAGAGCTTAGCTGGAAGACTCTTAGATTCAAATCCGAAAGGAGGATATTTCTAAAGAGCCTAAGGCTTATTGGACCATTAGAACAGATGGAGGTCTACGGATGAAGGGTAGACTGGTTATGCCATCCAGTGCCGAGTTAAAGAGAGAGTTATTTGATGAGGCACATCGTACTAGGTACACAGTACATCCAGGGACCACTAAGATGTACAAGGACTTGAAGAGACACTTCTGGTGGAGTGGTATGTGTAGAGAGATTGCAGAATATGTGGCTAAGTGGTTTACCTGTCAGCAGGTGAAGACAGAGCATCAAAGACCAGCAGGAACACTTCAGCCTTTACCCATCTCAGAGTGGAAATAGGTAGATATTTCTATGGACTTCATTGTAGGGTTGCCGAAGTCGAAGAAGGGGAATGATTCTGTTTGGGTGATAGTAGACCGGTTGACGAAGTCAGCATATTTTATTTCAGTGAGGACTACATATACAGCTGAGGCGTATGTGAGGATATTTATTCGGGAGATAGTCCGACTTCATGGAGTTCCTGATACGATTGTGTCAGATCGAGGTTCAGTGTTCACTTCACATTTTTGGAGGAGTTTTCAAGATTCGTTCGGCAGCAGGTAATCTTACAGTAGTGTATTCCATCCATAGACAGATGGTCAGATGGAGAGGGTGAATCAGGTGTTGGAAGATATGTTGCGAGCTTGTGTCATAGACTTTCAAGGTAGCTGGGAGGAGCATATCCCAATGATAGAGTTCGCTTATAACAATAGTTATCAAGCGATGATCGGTATGGCCCCATATGAGGCATTGTATGGGAGACCTTGTAGATCATCGATATGTTGGGCAGAACCAGAGGACAGCTTAATGCTTGGACCAGAACTTGTGAGGCAGACTACTAAGAAGGTAGCATTGATCAGAGATAGGATTTTAGCCGCTCAGAATCAGCAAAAGAGCTATGCAGATAAGAGACGAAGACCCTTGGAGTTTCAGGTTGGAGATTCAGTTATGCTGAAGGTATCGCCTATAAAAGGCGTTCAGCGATTCGGGAGACGGGGAAAGCTTGCACCGAGGTATATTGGACCCTTCCGGATTTTGCAGCGCATTAGAGCTTGTCATGCAGACTAGATCTTCCAGCATCGATGTCTAGTATACACAATGTATTTCATGTTTCTATGCTTAAGAAACACTTGCATGATGAGGAGCAGCAGCGAGTATGGAATAAACTAGAGATTGAGCTTCAGAAGGATTTGACTACTATTGAGATTCTAGTTTGTATACTTGCCAGAGAGGACAAGAGGCTTAGAAACAAGGTGATTCCTTTGGTGAAAGTTCAGTGGAACCGAAGAGGTGTTGAGGAGATTTCTTGGGAGCGCGAAGAGGACATGCATCGTGACTATCCACACATGTTTGAGCAGGTAAATTAAAGCTTTTTTTGAATGATTTATATATGGCTTATAGATTCAATTATGGTGATGTTTATACTTAACGTTAAAATGAGGGTATTACCACTTATCTCCTAAGTACTCGGAATATAGGGTATATATATGAGGGGTTCCTTGTTTGGATTTTTTGCTCGATGTACTTGTTCCATTTAGTTAGGGATTAAGTGGGGGGTATTTACATTTTAGATGGTTAAGTGTAGACATCGAAGATGATTTTCGAGAGCGTGAAGATGATATGTAGCGCAACTTCCTGCATTTATTGAGGAAGTGAATTGATTTATATGTATGAGTATTTGTGTGATTATATTTAAATTTAACGCTAGAATGAGGATATTTCCGCTTAATCTTAACCTTTTAGAACACATGGTATATATATGGGAGGTTCCTTGTTTGGATTTTTTGCCCGACATACTAGTTCCATTTGATTAAGGGTTGAGTGGGAATATAGTCATCCTGGATTGTTAAATATAAATATCGTTATATGCTTGTCTCGAGTAATATTATGTGTTTGAATATGCTTTCTGAATTTTGAGGACGAAATTCTTTTAAGGGGGGGAGAATGTAAAACCCTGTATTTTTGTTAGTAGTATATATGAATTATTAGGGATAAATAATTCTATTGTGGTAAATGACTTGAGGTTATTGATATACTTGATAACAAGTTATTAGATATGGGATAAATAATTCTATTGTGGTAAATGACTTGAGGTTATTGATATACTTGATAACAAGTTATTAGATATATGTGAGTGTATTTTCATAGAGGTTATTGATATACTTGATAACAAGTTATTAGATATATGTGAGTGTATTTTCATAGAGTTTTGTGCATTGATTTTGACAAATTAGCAAAACATGCACGGATCTGGAAATCAGACTGCTTAGTCGACTTATCAGTTGACTCATGAGTCGACTGATGAGTCGACCTATGAGTCGACTGACCGGCTGATTTTGGGTTTTCTTTAAGTTTGCGGGTTTGTTCGATTTTGTATCGGGTTTGACCACTCATATATGATATCTCCTACCCGAGAACACCTTCAGAACTCAAAACCCTAGCCCTCATCTCTCCCTCTCAAACCCTAGCTTAGATTTTGACGTTTTGGAGGAGTTCTCGAAGGAGTTTGCACGGGATTTCGTGCAGTGCAGCGAAGGAGATCGCGCTTTGGCAGATCCAGGAGTTTGTGCATCATATCAGAAGCGAGTAACATCGTGCCCAGCCCTCACCCACTGTTTGTATAGTTTTCTTGAGTTTTTATTTCGGATGTTTGAGCCTAAAACGTATTTTGTGCATAAAAATAGATGCTTTACATTATGAGATGCAAGATCTATATTTTTCAGTTATAAAAAGCTCACAAACGAATTTGTAAATTAAGATCCAGATCTGAAAATTTGTTTAAACATGAGTTTTAATGTGATTTACTATTTTGAATACGTTTTTAAACATGTTTATATGTTTAAGGTTTTTAATGTAAGTGATCACATGTAATTTCTTTTGTTTCTGTTGATACACATGAGTTAGAATCGGAAATGTATTGCTGGACAAGACGAAAAAGAACTTTAGGTTAACATTTTTGTAGATAATCTTCGAAAGCAAAAAACTGGGAATTTTCTGCTCAGTCGACCAATGAGTCGACTGATGAGTCGACTTATGAGTCGACTGATGAGTCGACCAATGAGTCGACTAATGGGAAAATTTACAGTTTTGTGTTTTGCTCTGGTCGACCAATGAGTCGACCAATCCCAGTCGACTCATGAGTCGACTGATGAGGACTTTTCCAGTTTTCTCGGTTTGGATCTATTTGGGGTATTCCAGTTTAACTAAAACTGCTTATGCTAGTTTATTGTTGTTGTGTGCTTTAATATGAACAAGGAGTTGCCTCGAATAACAGGTATTAGAAATTATTGTTTAACCTGTATCTTCACATGTGAGATAACATGCGGACAAAAGTTTAAGTTTACACATCGACACGCGTGTGAAATTCGTATAGGTATATCTTTCCACATATCTCATAGATATTTACACAGTTTGTTCAGTCCTCGTGTTAGACTATAATCCATTGAAGTCCTCGTGTTGGACTATAATCCATTTCAGTCCTCGTGTTGGACATTTACATTTTTGTCCATGTGTTGGACATCAGTTTAGACCTTGAGTTGACACTTATACTTGTATAGATTGACATGACACTTATATAGTTGTGACATAACACCGTAATTAAGTTCTGAAATGAGTTTGTCTTCTTTTATTATCGTGCTTGCTTTAGATTTTGGGTTTGGTATTTAGGGATTTACAATTTGAGCTACAAGGTATATACATGAGGTGCTTTAGATTTTGGGTTTGGTATTTAGGGATTTACAATTTGAGCTACAAGGTATATACATGAGGGTTTTCTTGTTTGGATTATTTCGCTCGATGTACCTATGCTCGTGTTGTAATTTCCTAAATACTAAAATCCTATTATACGTAGGTAATTACAATTTGAGCCATAAGGTATATACATGAGGGTTTCTTTGTTTGGATTATTTCTCTCAACGTACTTATGCTCACGTTGTAATGACCTAAATAGGATCAGTGTTTTCATATTATATGTATTAACTGTATTTTCTGTATACAACGAACCCTTTCCCTTGGGGTTGGTTGTGATGTTGCTCACTAGCGCTTTGACGCTCGTTGTCCCTCCCCCTTTCAGGTAACGAACAGGGAGCCCGGAGAGTCACAGGTTGATGGCGATGCATTTTAGCTTCAGCTGTCTATATAGTTATACTTTCTTTTGAGCTCCATTGTAGACTTTTGTTTACACATTTGAGAGTTTTATTCTAGAAGTTGTAAAGGCTGTGTGCCTTATTTTCCTCTTGTTAGATATTTTGTATTTTAGATTTGTTGAGTACTTCAGTTTACTTATTTCAGACATTTACTTGTACTTCGGTATGCTAGATAATGAAATATTAATTTGATCTCTATTATTTTATCTGTTGATTTCTGTATTATCTTTTACTTGCTTTTGTACCTACACCTTTTATTAACTCTACTAGAGAGATAGAAATTATGATGGTGGAACATGTTATTGCACGGTGTGGTGCATGGCAGATTTAACATTCTTGGTTTTACCTTGGACTGTAGCCTTGTGTGAACCCAAAGGCGGCATAATAATCATCCAAGTAACAGGGTCATACAATAAGATGGAATTAATACTTAAAAATCTAGAACAAGAGACGTAGTACATCGAGCAAAATATTCCAAACAAGGAAACCCTCATGTATATACCATATGTCTCAAATTGTAGATAATTAAATATTAACCCCGGTCCAAGTATGAAAAGAAATACAACTGACCTACATCTTACAAGAAATCATACCTAGCTAAGAAATAAGGTCATGTAACTAGCCATCCTATAACAGGTCACTGGTTCACATCTCACACAGAATCAACGCTCATATCATCGGATAAGTGGCTGTTCATAAATCCCCTACGTGCATCCAATACCGCTACACAAACTCGATTAGAGGACTACACGCAATCCGTTTTTAGCCTGGTTCGAACTCATGCTAAACTCGGGTGAATATCAAATTCACGGACCAAAGTGACTACACAAACTTCACTTTGACCAACAAACCAGCCCCAATGCTACACAAACTCACTGGTGCGAGCCTGAAAGATACATCAACAGCCACATCCGAATACATGAACAATGACTTTCCTATCCAAACTCTTCTCGTTTTTCTAAATCAACAGTCAAAGTCTACAATATCTCTGGTTCACCACCTAAACTCAGTCAACACACCTACACATGTCACTAGGTCTGTTCATGATGTACGAGGCCACTAAGTCATGAACTACTAAGGTTCTCAAACACAACAATGAGATAATAATAAAATTTCACGCAACCACATCATGCCATGTCGAATACAGTAAAATATTCACAAAACATGAAATGTAATCATGAACAGCAACTATGTAATTCAGAAAATAATTCCATTTCCAAAATAATTTCTTTTAAAATTATTTCTCATTATTATCCTAAAATAATTCTTTTTCTCAAAATAAATTCTTTTAAATATTATAAATTCTCTAAAATGGTTCCGTTATCAAAATAAATTCCTTCACTTCATTATCATTATTCCGAAAATACTATTTATCACATAACTATGGTTTAAATCAATATTATTCACCAAATAACTCACGCAGATAAATACGTTACAAATAACTATGTAAATAATTCATAATAAATATAAATATTCAAACTACGAAATAGGGAGAGCGGGATCTTGCATTGGGTATTATCGAACAAAATGACATCGACGTGCGTGTCCACGGGTCTGATCTGAGTGCGGGACTAAAGAACGGTATGGGTCGGATCTGACGCGGAGAGCACGGCATCGTAGGGGACTCCGACGAGGGACAGCGGGGAGAGCGGACAGTGGCGCAGTGATGAGGAGGGGCGGACACGGGACTATTGGAGACAGGTTTGTGGTGGCTAGGAGGCGTGGCAATGGGTGAGGGGACTTCGACGACGAGCTCCGGGAGGCGTGGAGATTGAGGTGTCGGGGTTGACGACGTGGCAGCAGCGGGTTCGGGCGTCAAGCTGATTTGGAGAGGGGTCGCTATTGGATGAGGAGGTCGGGGTGCTTGTGGAGGTGCTGATGCGGCTGGAAGAGGTGGGCGTTGTCGGCTACAAATCTGGGCGAGGTGGAGGCGGTGGTAGCACGGGTCTCAGGCTATGGTGCAGGTGAAGCGAGCGGTGAGAGCTGGCGGCAGCGAAGTCGAAGCTTTGCGGCGGTCTCAGGCGACGGAAAGGGTGGAGAAGATGGAGGATGAGGTGGTGGCGTGGCTCGAGCAGTGGTGGGTGGTCGTGGGGTGAACGAGAGGGAGAGAGAGAAGAGAGAGAGAGAGAGAGAGAGAGAGAGAGAGAGGAGAGAGAGAGAGAAGAGAGAAGATAGATGAGTTGGGTGGCGCGACGAGAGAGAGAACGAGGGGATGATGTTGATGCGCGGCGGATCTGGGTGGTTGGCGAAGAACGAAGGAGAGAGAAAATAAAAAACTTAAACTTTTATATATATATATATATATATATATATATATAATATATATATTATATATATATATATATATATTATGGTTTAAAATAAAAATAATTAAAATAAATAATTACGGGTACTTAAAAATTAAATAAATACAGAATAATTATCTAATAAATAAAAATGTACATGTTGTACTAATATAACAGTTGACATGGAAATAGTTGAAATATAGACATATTGTACAATTAAATAAGAATAATTAATATAAAAAATATATTTACTTACATTTTAAAATCAAATAATTATAGGATAATTATATACATAGTAAAACATACCAGTTATACTAATACGACAGATAATATGTAATAGTAGAAATAATACAATAAATTATATAAATAATACGTAATTAATAATGTAACATATTATATCAAAATAATATGTAACAGTAACAATAATATAACGTATTATTCAAAATGATACGTAATGTACAATAACACAACAAGATAAATTTTAGAAATTTTCACCGTACAATTAATTTATAAAATTTAAAATCATTTAATAATATAAAACTTGCGATTTTAAATCATAGAAAATTGTAAAAAAATCAGAAAAATACAAACACTATTTTAAACAAATCTAAAAATATTTATAAAATACTAAAAATTATTTTAACTATATCAAATTCATGGTCCTTACAAGTATATCTTCTTATTTTTTATTTTCACACCTCAATTTGTGTATTGCGATACTTTATGGTGATTCAGTATTTATTATGTTTTTATTATAATTTTTGTTTGCTGTCACGCTATAGTGTAGTTATTTTTTGTGATGCATTTGTTTATTAAATTCTACGTAGTGTACATGTATTTATACATGTTTGCTGTATGTGTTACCACACAATTTGGTCACATTTTACTTTTCGTGTACGCGTCTTTATTATCATTATTGTTTGGTTATTTATTAAGTTATACGTTTTTCTTAATATGTTTTTATGTTGTCTTTAATTTTTATTAATTTTTTGGTTTATTGTGTTATTTGTGTTATATTATTTATTAGTTAACATTAGTTATTTCTTTTACTTTCATCAGCAGTTTTATAGTTATTTTAGGATGTGAAATTGTGTTATAATTTTATACAGCTTAGATGTAGCTTTGCATATTGTAGATATTTTGTTGTGTATTACTTGTTTTTCTTTTGTTAGGTTGTATACCTTCTGTGCATAGTACTAAGGGGAATAAGTCGTGGAATCCAAAATTCCTATTCTTATTAGAATGACAGGAGCTGCATTATGTAGATATCATGTATCTGCATGCCTTTCATTTGATTGATCTTCCAATATGCTAGTTTCAACAATTCTCGCTCCTACACTTCTTCTTGGCTGCTTGGCCTGCAGTAGGTATCTGGTTCATCGAATTCACTAGGATAAGCGGTATTATTCAACCAAATGAAAACAACAAGCGATGAAACCAAAGACGGATAAGAAGCTAAAACTATAAGACAAGTAAGCCTCTTCTAGACTATTTTACTTTGATAATGTATTTTATTGTCTATTCATTAATTGTTTTAATTGTTGTATTTATCAATTTTTCATATACACAAGTCTCTGGTATTACTGTTTTAGTTAACTGTTATTGTCCATATTTGATTATTATATTGGAAATTATTACATGACAGTTCATATGTTGTATTATGTTTATTCTTTATGTATATTGGGTTTATAGTTTTTGTATATAGGTTTGGTTTATCTAATGGTATAATGATATAATGGTTATTGTATATTTTGATATTGTGTTCGTTGTGTAAATGTTATGAATACATATTACATGATTATTGCATATATTTTTATGTCTTTTCATTTACGTCCATTATTGATATGCTTTTACTTCTAATTATCAGCTATTATATGTATTAACTTTTTCTTTACAATTACTATATGATATCGCTGCCATATCTTATTTTAATTCCGGGCTAAAAATTTGTTTTAAGAGGGGTAGAATGTAATGACCGTGGATTTTGATATTAGATAAAATAATTTTTTGGTATTTAGAATATTTATTATTATTTTTAAAAGAGTATTTTTATTTTTCTTGATTTTCTAAAATTTTCTATGATTTAAAGTTCAAGTTTTATATTTATTTAAAATGATTTTGATATTATATAATTTATTATTACAGCTAAAATTTGTGGAATTTATCTGTTGTATTAAAGATACTGTTTGCTCGTGTCATTTTGAATAAATATGTTGTATTATTTTATTATTACGTATATTTTTTATAATATATTGTATTATTATTACGTATTATTTTGTATAATATATTGTATTATTTTTTCTGTTGCATATTATCGGTTGTATTAGTATAACTAGTATGTTTTGTTGTATAGATAATTCTTCCATAATTATTTGACTATAAAAATAAGTAATTATATTTTTTTATTAATTATTCTCATTTAATTGGATAATTATTGTATTATTACTACTATTACATATTATCGCGTTATATTGGATTTTGATATTAGTATAAAATAATTTTTTGTATTTAGAATATTTAATTATTATTTTTAAAAAGAGTATTTTTATTTTTCTTTATTTTCTAAATTTTCTATGATTTAAAGGTCAAGTTTTATATTTATTTAAATGATTTTGATATTTATAAAATTATTTGTACGTAAAAATTTGTGGAATTTATCCATTGTATTATAGATACTGTTACGTGTCATTTTGAATAATATGTTGTATTATTTTTATTATTACGTATATTTTCTTATAATATATTGTATATTATTACGTATATTTTGTATAAATATTGTATTATTTTTTCTGTTGCATATTATCGGTTGTATTAGTATAACTAGTATGTTTTATTATATAGATAATTCTTCCATAATTATTTGACTTTAAAAATAAGTAATTATATTTTTTATTAATATTCTCATTTAATTGGATAATTATTGTATTATTACTACTATTACATATTATCGGTTATATTAGTACAACTGATACATTTTAATGTGTAGATATTTTCAATTAATTATTTAATTATTTTATAATTAATATTATTTTTAATTATTTTTCAAAACCTAACCCAAACCCTATATATATATATAATTTTCTTTTTTTCTTTTTCTTCTTCCTGTTCACGATAGTCGCCGCCCCTTCTTCTTTCTCTCTCTTCTCTCTCATCCCCACAAACCGCCTATGCTCGCCTAGACCAGCCCGACACCCACCACCGACAACCACCCGCGTCAGTCTCCCAAACGCATTCACCTCCACAGCGCCGCCTGAGCTAGCCTCCCTCCGGCCACCCTTAGCGTCGTCGCTCTAACCACAAACCCCTTAGCGCTAAGCGCCCCCGCAGACCGTTCAGCCTCCCCTTGTTCCCAGGATCACGCCGCTCCGACCTCCTCCTGAGTTCCCTCTGACAGTTGAGTGCCGACCTGAGTTCGCTGCACGGACGCCGCCCTCCAGCCACTCCAAGCCACCCGTCTAGCCCTCCTTCTGAGATCCGCTCTCATCGACCACCGCCATACTTCACCCCCGCTCGAGCCACCCCAGGTCGTCGCCATCCACCCCGTCGCTGCAGCGCCTCCCTCACCCTCCAGTCAGCCCCTTTTTGCCCAAGGGGGAAATATATATATATATATATATATATTATGGTTTAAAATAAAAATAATTAAAATAAATAATTACGGGTACTTAAAAATTAAATTAAATACAGAATAATTATCTATAAATAAAAATGTACATGTTGTACTAATATAACAGTTGACATGAAATAGTTGAAATATAGACATATTGTACAATTAAATAAGAATAATTAATAATAAAAATATATTTACTTACATTTAAAATCAAATAATTATAGGATAATTATATACATAGTAAAACATACCAGTTATACTAATACGACAGATAATATGTAATAGTAGAAATAATACAATAAATTATATAAATAATACGTAATTAATAATGTAACATATTATACAAAATAATATGTAACAGTAACAATAATATAACGTATTATTCAAAATGATACGTAATAGTATCAATAACACAACAGATAAATTTTAGAAATTTTCACCGTACAATTAATTTATAAAATTTAAAATCATTTAAATAAATATAAAACTTGGATTTTAAATCATAGAAAATTGTAAAAAAATCAAGAAAAATACAAACACTATTTTAAAAATCATAATTAAATATTTTAAAATACTAAAAAATTATTTTAACTAATATCAAATTCATGGTCCTTACAAGTATATTCTTACTTATTTTTTATTTTCACACCTCAATTTGTGTATTGCGATACTTATGGTGATTCAGTATTTATTATGTTTTTATTATAATTTTTGTTTGTGGTCACGCTATAGTGTAGTTATTTTTTGTGATGCATTTGTTTTATTAATTCTACGTAGTGTACATGTATTTATACATGTTTGCTGTATGTGTTACCACACAATTTTGGTCACATTTTACTTTTCGTGTACGCGTTTTATTATCATTATTGTTTGGTTATTTATTAAGTTATACGTTTTTCTTATATATGTTTTTATGTTGTCTTTAATTTTATTAATTTTTTGGTTTATTGTGTTATTTGGTTTATATTATTTATTAGTTAACATAGTTATTTCTTTTACATTTCATCAGCAGTTTTATAGTTTATTTTAGGATGTGAAATTAGTGTTATAATTTTATACAGCTTAGATGTAGGCTTTGCATATTGTAGATATTTTGTTGTGTATTACTTGTTTTTCTTTTGTTAGGTTGTATACCTTCTGTGCATAGTACTAAGGGGAATAAGTCGTGGAATCCAAAATTCCCTATTCTTATTATGAACTGACAGGAGCTGCATTTATGTAGATATCATGTATCTGCATGCCTTTCATTTGATTGATCTTCCAATATGCTAGTTTCAACAATTCTCGCTCCTTACACTTCTTCTTGGCTGCTTGGCCTGCAGTAGGTATCTGGTTCATCGAATTCACTAGGATAAGCGGTATTATTCAACCAAATGAAACAACAAGCGATGAAACCAAAGACGGATAAAGAAGCTAAACTATAAGACAAGTAAGCCTCTCTAGACTATTTTACTTTGATAATGTATTTTATTGTCTATTCATTAATTGTTTTAATTGTTGTATTTATCAATTTTTCATATACACAAGTCTCTGTATTACTGTTTTAGTTAACTGTTATGTCCATATTTGATTATTATATTGGAAATTATTACATGACAGTTCATATGTTGTATTATGTTTATTCTTTATGTATATTGGGTTTATAGTTTTTGTATCATATTTGGTTATTCTAATGGGTATAATGATATAATGGTTATTGGTATATTTTGATATTGTGTTCGTTGTGTAAATGTTATGAATACATATTACATGATTATTGCATATATTTTTATGTCTTTCATTTACGTCCATTATTGATATGCTTTTACTTCTAATTATCAGCTATTATATGTATTAACTTTTTCTTTACAGATTACTATATGATATCGTGCATATCTTATTTTAATTCCGAGGCTAAAATTTGTTTTAAGAGGGGTAGAATGTAATGACCGTGGATTTTGATATTAGTAAAAATAATTTTTTGGTATTTAGAATATTTAATTATTATTTTTAAAAGAGTATTTTTATTTTTCTTGATTTTCTAAAATTTTCTATGATTTAAAGTTCAAGTTTTATATTTATTTAAATGATTTTGATATTTATAAATTTATTATTACAGTAAAAATTTGTGGAATTTATCTGTTGTATTATAGATACTGTTACGTGTCATTTTGAATAATATGTTGTATTATTTTTATTATTACGTATATTTTTTTATAATATATTGTATTATTATTACGTATTATTTTGTATAATATATTGTATTATTTTTTCTGTTGCATATTATCGGTTGTATTAGTATAACTAGTATGTTTTGTTGTATAGATAATTCTTCCATAATTATTTGACTTTAAAAATAAGTAATTATATTTTTTTATTAATTATTCTCATTTAATTGGATAATTTATTGTATTATTACTACTATTACATATTATCGGTTATATTGGATTTTGATATTAGTAAAAATAATTTTTTGGTATTTAGAATATTTAATTATTATTTTTAAAAGAGTATTTTTATTTTTCTTTATTTTCTAAAATTTTCTATGATTTAAAGTTCAAGTTTTATATTTATTTAAATGATTTTGATATTTATAAATTTATTTAGTACAGTAAAAATTTGTGGAATTTATCCATTGTATTATAGATACTGTTACGTGTCATTTTGAATAATATGTTGTATTATTTTTATTATTACGTATATTTTCTTATAATATATTGTATTATTATTACGTATTATTTTGTATAATATATTGTATTATTTTTTCTGTTGCATATTATCGGTTGTATTAGTATAACTAGTATGTTTTATTATATAGATAATTCTTCCATAATTATTTGACTTTAAAAATAAGTAATTATATTTTTTTATTAATTATTCTCATTTAATTGGATAATTTATTGTATTATTACTACTATTACATATTATCGGTTATATTAGTACAACTGATACATTTTAATGTGTAGATAATTTTCAATTAATTATTTAATTTATTTTATAATTAATATTATTTTTAATTATTTTTCAAAACCCTAACCCAAACCCCTATATATATATATAATTTTTCTTTTTTTTCTTTTTCTTCTTCCTGTTCACGATAGTCGCCGCCCTTCTTCTTTCTCTCTCTTCTCTCTCATCCCCACAAAACCGCCTATGCTCGCCTAGACCAGCCCGACACCCACCACCGACAACCACCCGCGTCAGTCTCCCAAACGCATTCACCTCCACAGCCGCCGCCTGAGCTAGCCTCCCTCCGGCCACCCTAGCGTCGTCGCTCTACCACAAACCCCTTAGCTCTAGCGCCCCCGCAGACCGCTCAGCGCTCCCCTTGTTCCCAGGATTCACGCCGCTCCGACCTCCTCCTGAGTTCCCTCTGACAGTTGAGTGCCGACCTGAGTTCGCTGTCCCGGACGCCGCCCTCAGCCACATCCAGCCACCCGTCTAGCCCTCCTGCTGAGATCCGCTCTCATCGACCACCGCCATACCTTCACCCCCGCTCGAGCCACCCCAGGTCGTCGCCATCCACCCCGTCGCCTGCAGCCTCCTCCTCCACCCTCAGTCAGCCCCCTGCCCAGCATCCAAAATCCGCCCTCACTCCTCCCCTTCGTCGCCGTCCATCCCGAGCCCTAGTTCTCTCTCTCCACCGCTTGCCCTCTCCCGCCGACGGTAGCCCCCAACAGCTCTGACCGACACTCTTCAGACCCGCGGACTCGCACGTCGACGTCGACTCGTTCGACGAAACCCCTAGGCAAGATTCTGTTTTCCTAATTGTTATTCACTATAATTTCTGATCAATTATGAATTAACTAAGTATATGCATAGGTTAGACTGTATTTCGTTTATGTTGTTGTATATTTATATAGTGATATTCTATGTGGGCTTGTTAATGAATAATATTAAATAATGATTGTATATGAATAGTTTAAAGAAAAAATATTTTATGTAAAGTTGGCTATGTTGAGATGTTTTTAGAATTATTATGATGAGAAAAGGATTTATTTGGAAAAAGAGTTGGTTTTGAATAATTATTAAAATAGATAATTTAAAATTATTTATTTCGAAAAAGGGGTCATTGTGAGTTGTTAAATTATTTTCGGCAAAATAATTATATTTTTGATAATTATGATGATTTAAAGGAATTTATTTGGCAAAAAGATTATTTATTTTTGGATTTAAATTAATTTATGATCTTGTGTTGATGATTACAGACTGCGACATTTTATGTGTAAAACGATCACAGTTTTTTGATTTTATTTTTAACCATAGTCATATTAGATATTACTTAGCTACTGATAAATTGTATGAGTAGTTTAGAGGGTTGCATAACAAGATATTGATAAAACCGGACTGTATGTATGTTTTTACTGATTCATGATTACATTTCATGTTTTGCGAATATTTTACTGTATTTGACATGTCTGCTTTGATTGTTCCTTATTGTGTTTGAGAACATTAGTAGTTCATGACTTAGTAGCATCGTGCGTCATGAACAGACCTAGTGACATGTATGGGTGTGTTGACTGAGTTTAGGTGGTGGACCTGAGTTTTAATAGGGATTATGATTGTTGACTTAGAAAGAACGAGAAGAGTTGGGATGAGAAAGTCTGGGTTCACATGATCAAATGTGATTGTTGACTTATCTTCCAGACTCACACCAGAGACCTGTTTCATCATGGGGTTAGTTTGTTGGACCAAGTGACCTATTTTGCCACTTGGATCCGTGACCTGTTTTGTCACCTAAGCTTTGCCTGAGTTCGGACCAGGCTAAGATCGGATTGCGTGTAGTCCTCTAGCCGCCTGTTTCATGGGATTGGATGCGCGTAGGGGATTGTGAACAGTCAGTCTTCCGGTAATGCGAACTTGGACCTATTTGAAAGGTGGACCAGTGAGTTTTTAGGATGGCTAGTATTCGACCTGGTTATTGTATGTTGTTAGCCTTATGAGTATCACGTTTTAATTATGAATTGCATTTTGATTTTGTTGAATTTTTAGTTGTACGTTCCTTTGTCATTTCTGTTGTTGTATCGTTTTTCGCATTGGGTTTTCGTTCGTTCTTTTCTTTTATGGGGTCTTGCTGTGTGTTATGCATACTGACGTACACCTGTTTTCTCTGGTGTACGTCAGACTTAGAAGAAGAGCAGATACAGCAGGAGCCTGAGGATTCTCCGTAGGAGTGCCTTGCAAACCTAGCAGAGGAAGCCGAAGCTTAGTTATTCCCTCTAGTTGTTCGATGGTCTTAGCTTACTTTTGTAGGATTTCCTTTTTTGCTTGATCATTGTAATTTATATTCTCTAGTATTTCATTCAGATAGTTTTGTATAAGGGCATGTTTGACCCGTATATTATGTCTTGGATGATATTCATTTATGATATGTATTATTTTATTCTGTGTTATTCACTATATTCTCGCTATCTGTGATCGGGGACCTGTGCTTTTGTATTTATTTCTTGACGCTTAGCGTATTAGGTTGAGGAGAAATGTTTTATTTTTAGTTATTCTCCTTAATCTAATACAATGTGGGCTTGTTTATGTTCTGATTCTCCGGTATTTTAGGAAGCGGGGCGTGACAGAGTCAATATGGGAAATCCCCACCTTGACAATGATACCCATTAATATATATATATATATATATATATATAGAGAGAGAGAGAGAGAGAGAGAGGGAGGGAGGGAGGGAGGGAGGGAGAGAGAGAGAGAGAGAGATTAACGGGTATCATATGTCATATCAGGAGATTTTCTCATATACAATGATGTGACACAACCTCAACTAAGGATAGTTATGAGACATTCTCTCTCCTACTTTATTCACTTAGGGGTTGTTTGTTTGCCTAAAAAAAGAGGGAAATCAAAGAAAAAGAAACCAAAAAATGTTTTGGGATTGTTTGGTTGGCTAAAAAAAGAAGGAAATCAAAGAAATGGAGATGAGATGAGATGAGTTGTCACCTTATTATAGGATGATGTGAGTGATTTTTTAAGAAAACTTGTTTTGATGTTGTTTGGTTGGCGGAAAAAATAAGGAAATGAATTATAAGAAACCTAAACATATTTCTTGTAATAGGTTGTTTTCTTTTGTTTGGTTATTTCTTAAAAATAAGAAAATAGATGAGATGAGATGAGTTGTCATTATATTATTGGATGATGTGACTCATACTTAAGGAAATTGTTTTCCTAGCTTTTTAGAAGGAAAACAAAGAAATGAAATGTTAATGAGATGAGATGAGTTGTCACAATCTTATTGGATGATGTAAGTAATTTTTAAATATGAGATGATATGAGTTGAGTGATGTTGTGGATGAAAATAATATTTTATTAGATGTGGTGGATGTGATGGATGAGTTGTTGGATGAAAATAATATTTTATTAGATATGGTGGATGAGTTGTTGGATAAAAAAAATATTTTATTAGATGTTGTGGGTGAGTTTTAGAGATGGAAATATGTGAAATTGTACTTTTTGAGATTTCTTGGTTTTCATTTCTATTTCTTGGTTTTTTGGTTTATTAGTGGAAATTATGCCATATTATTGTATATAAGAGGAAATCCCCTCATATAACATATGATACACATTAATTAAATACACACACACGTGTGTGTGTGTGTGTGTTGTGAAAAAGGGGGCAGGTGTGTCAAACAAGCCCCTTGGCTAGGGTGGCGCTGAGTCGTCAATCATCCGGTGCTTCATTTTTAGATGGGTTATGGATGTTTTAAAAAAAAGACCCTATAATAATAGAACAACTGAACAAGTTTCGGCAATAACACCTGCGCACTATAAGTGAGTCTCATCTCCATTCCGCAATAAAAAAGTCAACTAATAGCTCTTCAACTCTTATATATATATTATTATATATATATATATATATATATATATATATATATATATATATATTTATATATATTATATAATATACTATATAATATATATACATATAATATATATAATATATATATATTATATATATATTATATATATATATAAATATATACTAATATAAGTAGTATATATATATATATATAATATATATCTATATATTCAAAGCCTTGAGAAAAATAAGTGAAAACTCATTACCTTTCCTCTGAGGGCCTATTTGTTTGGCCCAAAAAATACAAAAAACACCCCTAAAAGAAAACTGACAGGTAAAAATTGTCAGTTTTTTGTAAAATCGGATGTTTGGATGGTTAAAATAGAAAAAGGAAAGTGGGGGAGAAGTAGGATGCAAGCTCACTTTGGGGAAATGTTGTTTTCCTTCATCAAAACGCTGAAATTGGTCGATTTTGGGAGAAAGGGGGGCGTCAATTCCATTCCCACAAAGATCTCTCATTTTCGCCTAGGTTTACAATCACTGCCCCTTCTCCCTCTCATTTCACTTTCTCCCGCCTGCCTTCTGCTGTCCGACGACGATCTCCTTCTCCTACCGTCCGCTAGCCTATGACGTTGTTGTTTCTCTCGTGGATTGTAGACGCTCGATCTCCACGAACCAGGTAATTTCTCGACCCGTTGCTATGCTATCTGCTAATTTTCTTCATAAACGTGGCCATTCTTCTATATAATCTGTATGGATTTGTGTTTCAGTTTTAATTTTTGGTTCCAACGTGTCTGTATTCAGTTTTGGTTTCAATTTTGTGCATGGTTTTAGCCTTGCTCTCGGCCTTGGTTGGTCAGCTATGGTTGGCTTTTGGTTTTAGTTGTTGCCTGGCCTTTGTTTTAATTGTGTGCATGGTTTCAGCCTTGCTCTCGGCCTTGATTTTAGCTATTAACTCTTTCTGAAAACAAAGAAAGAAATGAAACGAAAAGATTTGAGGATAACTATCTATTTTAGTGTCCTCTATTGAACTCATGCACCATGGTTTCAGCCTTGCACCATGGTTTTCTCTTTTTTGTGGGCTGGCTTATTGCTTTATAATGATAACTATCACTAAAACAGAAAAGCTAATCCGTGAGGAACAAGTTTGTCGTTGAAAGTTGAGATTTCCTCGCCATAGTGTGTTCGCGAGGAAAAAACTTTGGTCACCATTTCCTCGCGGTAGGGTGGTCAAGAAAAGTTTCTGCGAGGAATATTATAATTTCTCACGAAATCCTTTTTGCGATGAATATATTCTTGTCTCCTTGTTACTCTTTAGCCTCGATATTTTTCCTCACCTAATCTTATGCCTTTTTCATCGCTAAACTATAGTTTCCTCGCCAATGATATGTGAATAATATTTAATTTATATATAATAAAAGTTTTAAAAAAACTATTTTCATCGTTGTAAGTACCTTTCAACGAGGAAATTGTTCCTCACCAAAGGTAAATCATTAACGAGGAAATTGATTTTCTTTATTATATGTATCTTTTTCTCGTGGAAACAGTTCCTCAGTAAAGAGACTCAATGACGAGAAAATTTAAATTTGTCGTTGTAGGTTGTACCCCATATTCCTCGCCAAAGAAATTCAATTACGAGGAAATTTACATTTGTCGATATAGGTTATATGGTCTATAGCGAGGAAAATTACTTTTGCTGTTATAGGTTGTATCACTATAGCGAGGAAATATGTTTTTGTCGACGTAAGCAGTATACTCTATAACGAGGAAATATTCTTTTGACGATATAAGTATGTGGCCTATTGCGAGGAAACATATTTTCGTCACCTTAAGTTGTAGGGTCTATTTCGAGGAAATTTACTTTCATCGACCTAAATATATAGCGAGAAAACTTATAATGAGGAATTTTATTTCATCAATAATAATTCTATTAAGAGAAAAACACAAAATATAAATAATTATCATTAATTGTCACCACAGTACATCAAAACAATTAAAATAAAGAAAGCAAGAAAGTTACTACCATAAGTAACAATGCTAGTCTAAAGCAATAACAAATGCAACACGATCAAAGAAACATTTCTCCAAGTTTAAGTTCACTAAGAATACTAAGCTGATGGATGTTGCCTCGAAAAATTAGCCATAAACTCCTCAAACTTTTTGGCTTGCTCCTCCAATCTTTGGATTACCTTATTTTGCGCATCGATCTTCTGTTGTTGAGTTCCTACAAGTTGTTGGGTCTCTTGAAGCTGTTCTTGCAACTCTTTATTCTTTTCAGACATTTCACTTATCGAAGAACGAGAGAACCTTAATGGTGGTGGTCTAGGGACAAAACCACATCCCTTAATGTAGCCTGATTTGACTTTGAGAACTTTTGCACAAATTTCCTCATCTGTCATGATTTGACTTTGAGAACTTTTGCACAAATTTCCTCATCTGTCATTGTTCGAGTTCCATCAGGTTGAGTGGTATCTGCTCGCATCTTTATCATTTGATCCTATAAGTAAAACAAAATTATATCCAGTTCAATCATATGCAACTTCTTAATTACGACCAAATCAATATAATCCTCTTTAGAACAGTAATATCAATTTTACCTATATTCTTAAAATATTATAAAAGCATGCATCATTGACACGTTACTTACCCATTTTTCCTTTGCTCCCAAGTCCCATCCTTTTTTTGTACTTCTATACTCTGTTTTAAAATGATCAATTGCACCTTGCATCTCTCCATTCTGTGTTGCCTATTGCATTCAAACATATTTTCATTTTCAGCATATATATATGTACACAATTAAGTTACAAATTTATAAGCAAAACTAAAAAGTGTCTTACAATTTGCTCTTGGTGTGACATAAATGATTTTGACCCAGCTTTGTGGTGATATGTCAACTTTGACCTATTAAGAACATTCTTCTCTGAGCGAATCTAAAATTATCGAGACATACAGTTAGAAAGAAGTAAATGAAAAATGGAAAAAATGTAATGCGTGGAGAAAAATAAAAAAGATATTGTACCTTTAACTTTTCACTAGAAAAATGAGTGCAAAGAAACTCTCATTCTTCCTGAGTCTTAACAACTTCATGTTTGTTTTCAATTGCTTCCTTAATTGTTGAAAACTGCTCAAAATGTTTCTTCAACTTATAGCGAAAATTACAATATACGGTCTGACATATTGTAATTACATATCTATGAACCCAAGGGAGCGACATATCAAATTCAAACTTATTCTACACAGGCATAATTTCATGTCAAACTAAATATAACAAATCAAAGCAACCAATATAATACCTTTAGCAAAATAAATCATCACTAATCTGCATTCTTTTGATCAAGTTCTCCACATCTGCTTTTTCAATCTTCTTCCATTTTTCCACATTCAGTGGGCATTCTTTTGATCAAGTTCTCCACATCTGCTTTTTCAATCTTCTTCCATTTTTCCACATTCAGTGGGGCGTAGTTTCGAATTGTGTAACCAATTTCATTTGCAAACATCTCAGCATAAGGGCCCGTAGGTCTGGCATTTTCTTCAGTCAGAGTCACATGTATTTTAGAATTCAATTGGGAGAACACCTTATCTGCATTCACTCCTCTTGTCTTCCCTCGCACCTTTTTGGTTGTACCTTTGACATAATTTTTATTAAGAACATAACACATACGTATATTTAATTCTCAAAATATATGTATATAATGTTTTGTATACCTGGAGGAGGCTCCTGATTAATATCTGACATCACATTATCATCTCGCTCTTCAACTATGGTGTTTACCACTGGCTGATCATTAACACTTTGTTGCTGAAGACGTGCACTAACTCTAATCCCTGTCATTCGAGTTTGTAGTTTAGGTATACCCTTGTAATTTGCAATTGATGAAAATGAAATTCAATTCAGCTTCTCTACACCTTTTAGAGGAAAATAATTCAATTCAGCTCAATTCAACTGAATTCAGCTCAATTCAACACCACTTACCAGTAGTAGTTCGTTCTGTGGTGACAACAGTACTACTAGAATTCAGTCCATCTGCTACAGAATTTTGGCATTCTTGATTGGAAGTTTGCAGACGAGTACGTTTTGTACCTATTAGCATACACACTTGTTAGATAAGTAAAAACTAACAGTACTTAAATATTCTAGCAGTAAAATGAAGATTGCATATTTACTCGGATTAGAACCGGATCCATTCCCTGCAGAATTCATGTATGACAGATAACTAGTTGCTGCATGAGAACGTTTCTTTTTCAATAATTCTGCATGTGATTGATTACTTGGTGCATTACCTGTTGTTACATAAACGTTAAATTGATAATAATATTCTAATCAACCAAGTGAATGAATCATGAATTATAAGAGAAATATGCACTACTTACCAAAAGTAGAACTCTGAACGATAGGTGCTTTGTTACGATACATCTTCTCACTGTTTATTATCAAACAATTAGAATGGTCAAAAAGCAAAAGAATGTAATAGATTGCAATCGGAACCCTCTTTAAAGGTGGTTTTTGTACAAATGAGCTTTGAAGGTGGTTTTCATACCATCACTATATTCCAAAGGTGTTAATTTGCATGGCCCTCAATTTTTCATCGATTTATCTAATGTGAAACTCTTTATTCTCCTGTCGATCACTTCCCTCTCAACTGAGAAATTAGAACATAATTTCAACATATAAACAGTAAAGTTACAACAGGAAAACATCACAATACTTAAGTCGGGTTCCAGCAATTGCTACTAGCTAGTAAATCATCAAATGGATGACTCTCGGATTGCTCTTAATATGGATGTGCATGGAATTGCTGCTCTAAAGAAATGTCTATAAGAATCCAGCTGCAGTGATGGCAGCCTGCTCCTGTACTCCAAGTCCACATAATATGGACAGAGTGCTGATGGCACCTAATATTATGCCAGTCCAACATCGTCAGCAGACATTAAGACTGTTCTCTACAACTGAGTATTTCTATGGCAAGAAACAGAGGAAATCAGGATAATCCAAGCAGCACATGCAGGAAACAACTTTCCGCTGCAAATTTTGCTGCAGAACCAAGATCAGTCGCAAATCTAAAGTAAATAACAACAATGAAATACAAGGAATAAAGCATTTTTACTGACACCCTCAACCATGCACAGACTTTAGGATTTAAGCATCAGGTTAATGAACCTGATAAATGGAAACAGCCTGAAACATGGGATTTACAACATTGGGATTTACAACTATCAGTTTCCATTAAAGAAGTTGCATATTTTGATCAAACCACCAAATATATCCAAACTATCTCCATTCCACCAAAGAGACTTTACAGAACTAGGTTAATAATCACAAGAAGTAGTTTAACCATCAGCAACTGATACTTTGCTGTCAATTATCTGAATTAAAAGTTATCACATTCCAAATTCCAATTAACTGGCTATCACTCCAGAAAAAAAACATAGTAGTATTTTGGCACATCAACTGAACGTTAGAAATTGTATATGTAAGGGTTGAGCATATTTAATCTTTGCTTCAGGTGAAAAGCTACAGTCTACTATATATTATTATTATCTGTTTTCTTTCTCGACTTCCTTTTATCTGAATTTAGCTTGGTATACAAAGGAATTATAAGGCACAGCGCAAAATAAATAAAGTTTTGCGAAGGTAACCATGAAGCATTAATAATGGCAAAATTAAGTGTAGGGCTAAGCATTTAATTATGGTTCTGAAGTAGACACGCAGTTTTTAAGGATGATGGATAGTTATCCCCAAAAGCTAGAATGTGAGCACAGGAAACTCCTTAGAATCAAAGTGAGATATAAGGGAAAATATTGTAATAGAAAAAATATAAATATAAGAAGAAAGAGGAAACTTCGTGTATGACCCACAGAATGGAGATGTTAAAATTCTAATGTTCTGGATGATAATGAATATACTCCTACACTTGAGAGTAATCACCACAAGAAGCGGTACTAAAAGTGAAGGACAGCTAGTTGCAACTCAGAATACTACTTGCATTATCACATAAACCTTTTGAAGCAAAACGTAGTTTTGTTCCTAAACGTTCCAAGATATAAGAGACTCATAGTTCCCAAATCACAAGACATTTTTTGCACTAATAGACTTTATCTGATTGAGTTGACTTCTATGCAATATTCACAATCTACTATAGCATAAAGCACTGTCCTCTCATGTTTTTGACTCGAGAATTCTATAAGATCCAAGATATCCTGAGGTTCAGTGTGAAGGTGTCAAACAAGTTAACATCATTTAACCTCTATTAGGCCTTTGATGTTTTGTCAAAATAAACATAAAAAAAGAATTTACAGCAACGATCCACAGTAAAAGGATTACATCAACAAAATGAACAATTGCCATTTTGTTTGTTTTATAAACAACGTCTAGACCATTATGAAAGTATTACACTGATGAAGTGCATATAGTCAAGGCCTTTTATGCAAGTAGTAAAAGGTGTTAGTAAGTATATAGAAAGAGCACAGAAGGCTATCCAAACCTAACGCTGTAAGACAAGTCTAGGTTTTCAATAAAAAGAGAGAAAAGTTCTTTCCAATTTCATAAGCACATGATCCATTTTTGGTTTCATGGTCCTAGATGTTCCTGTTCCATAAACAAAACAACTGATATTCCTCGTTTATTGCTGTTATATGCAAAGGGTATCCTGAGACTCTAGCATAATGTACCCTCTCAAATAAACAATAGAGATATAGTTTCAGATTCATACAGGCAAAAGTCTATTCCTTTCCTCCCATCATTCATAAAAAAACAATAGAGATATAGTTTCAGATTCATACAGGCAAAAGTCTATTCCTTTCCTCCCATCATTCATAAAAGACTTTAAGAGGGGTATGTCAGATTCATACAGGCAAAAGTCTATTCCTTTCCTCCCATCATTCATAAAAGACTTTAAGAGGGGTATAGATTGAATTGAGTAATTATTAATAGACCCCCAAAGGAACTCAACATCAAGATATGGTTTAACAGTTTGCTTCTGTTCCACATAAAGCACAGTGCTCGTAATCAGAAAGGAAAAAAAGTGGAAGCATAGCTACAAAGTACAAAGTGAGAAACATCAAGACCAATGGTCAAATTACATCGAAAAAAGTGAAAAGGTTGGCATTGTCTAATGACACCTGAAGAATTAAACAATTTCCAGAAGGTTATCGACTACTGAAAGTTTGAAATTTTCCTCATTAAACAATAGGGCTTATTTAACATCCTTCCAGAAGGTTATCGACTACTGAAAGTTTGAAATTTTCCTCATTAAACAATAGGGCTTATTTAACATCCCCAACATACATGAATAAGTTAAGTACATCCTTGAAAGGATTTAGTCCATACGAATTTTCTATAAAATATGAATATGAAGAGAAGTATGGAACATTAAATTTTCTATAAAAAGATTAAGTAATTCAAATATAAAGACTCTTGTACTCAACTCAAGACTCCTATATGATCTGATAACCTAAATGTTCGAGTCTGTTAACCCCTCGACAGAAATGGTTTAACTTTAGAGTGTTCATTTAAGAATGATCTCAAGTTATGGTATGGTAAATTAGTTATTAAAACACCATGTGAGAATTTGATCTCCTTTAGCTTTGCATATGAGAATGCATTTATAGATGTGTTTTTGCACATTTGAATGTTCATAACTGTTCATATTGCATTAAAACTATGATAGCATTTGAGTGTTCATATTGCACTAAAACTATAATAATAATGAAGAGTAAAGGTAGTGTAGGAGACCTGGTTTAGAGCCTTATTATCATAAATAGACCTCGACAAGCAAAGTATAGAAACTATATCTAGATCAACCAGAGGTGGACAACCTATTTATAAATATTAAACCAGAGGTGAACAACAACCTATTTGTCAATATTAAAGGCATGCTAGGAGCTTCATAGTGAACCAAGAGTCAGAGCTGAAGCCCTTCAATCCTTAAAACAAAATGACTTTAGAAATAAAACAATAGGGTTACCAGAATTTTGTAAATAATGTATAAGGGAAACAGACAAATTAAACAAGGTAATAAAAAACCTTGAGATGAAAAGAGTAGATTACAAGTCTTTCTCTTTCTAGTTAACTTTGAATGACATAGCACTCTTCAACATTTTGTTGAATTTATCAAGGTTTGTTATCACTTAGATGACTATAGCATGCTCTATGAAAGTTAGGAAAAACGCCATTCCTGCAACACATTTACAAAGTCTTAATTGTTTAAGAAATAAGACATAGAAAATTAGAACAAAAACATGCAATTTGATGATAAACAGTAATGTGGATTTTATAAATGTTTAAACAAACACAATATGACCTTCTTTAGGAGAAGCAAATAACATCCAAGAGAAATAAGCTACTTGAGTTCCTTACTCTTGGAACCCCACACCCTCCACCCCTAAAAAAATAAAATAAAGTAAAACCATATGTTAAACTATTCCAAATCCCTGCAATGTCTTATCTGCTTTCAATGTGATTATATGAAGACCAAATTTGGTTTTAATAGTTCAAGGGTTTATCAATAGTTCTATCTTTTATGTCAAAGGATATTTTATTGATCAGAAAATCTAGAAGCTAATAAAAAAACAGTAAAATTATAGCTACATTTATCAAATTATGTCAAACTAAAACATCCCGCACAAATCAAAAAAAGAACATTAAAATTATGATATAAACTAATCACTATCCTCATCATCACTTGAAATGATTGGTTCTTCATCACCATCTTCTGGATCATCTTCTTCTTCAGTATCATCATTTATCAAATTATCTTCTCTACCATCATTCATTCAATCATCGTTCACAACCTCTGAAGCAACAATTTCTGGGTCAAGATCGTTAAGATGCAATTCTGGAGTTTCAAGGCCCTCTTCTTGAACGAACCAGTGAACATCATTAAACTCGTCTTGTTGATAAACATCATTTGTCATAGGATCTACATCATCCTCAACTATCACTCCACTTGTATCCTCGACCTCCGGAACATCCCACACGTTTCTCAATTGCACCTTTTGTACAACTTTCTAGGGTGAACCCAACTTACAGTCATCAAGATAAAACACTTGTTGGGCTTCCATAGCAAGTATGAATGGTTCATCATCATACCACGTAGAGCTTGTATTAATGCTAGTAAGATTATAATCATACCGTATCATTCTTCTCCTTTTGTCCCTACTTGATTCGTCGGTGTTGAACCATTTACACTTGAATAAGAAAACTTGATTCATATCTAAGTACGTGTTGAACCATTTACACTTGAATAAGAAAACTTGATTCATATCTAAGTACGTTAACTTCACAATACTTAGCAAAACACCATAATAATCATGACTTCACTTGATTCATATCTAAGTACGTTAACTTCACAATACTTAGCAAAACACCATAATAATCATGACTTCCGTCAATAAAAACTCCAGGGACATACACCCCACTATTTTGAGTTGTCTGATGATCATCAAGAACTTTTGTATGATATCTAACTCCATCCACAATACAACCAGTGTACGTATGAACACATAAATCTGGTTTACATGCTAGACAATAATGCTTCTCATCAGTTGCATCCATCAATCCGTTTTCTCTCTTTTTAATCATCTATGAATAACAATTGAAACATTCTCATCAGTTGCATCCATCAATCCGTTTTCTCTCTTTTTAATCATCTATGAATAACAATTGAAACAAGAAAGTTAGCATAGTGGTCATATACAATAACTAACTACTCTTTAAAATTGTGTATGAACTTACTTCTTTTTCAAACCAATCAGGGAACTCATTTTCTTATCTTTCATACAACTTATGGTTACTTGTTTGCCTTAACTCATCCTCATGTTCCCTACAGGTACAAATTAGATAATTCAATCTCTAATCTGAATTGAAAAAATTAAACTTAATACACACAAATGCAAAAAAGACACTTACTTGAGATAAGGTTTCACCTCGTCACAGTTGTATAGTACATACCAATGAGCTTTATTCACTTCCTTCCGGTCTAATAATATATAATTTTTTCCACTGAATGGACGAACTTTCTGAGAGAAAATCGATAAACCACCTACTACTTGGTCATCTTCTACATCGACATTTCGTTCTGCCCGACTGATACGGGTTTCAATCTCACGAAAATACATAGAACAAAATGTCACTGCTTCATTGATAATATATGCTTCTGCAATAGAACCTTCAGGTCGAGCTTTATTTGTAACATACTTTTTATATGTTCCCAAATTTCTCTCAATAGGATACATCCACCGATAGGTAACTGGACCACCAAGTAAAGCTTCACGAGGTAAATGGACTGCCAAGTGAACCATTACATCAAAAAAAACCGGTGGAAAAATTCTCTCTAATTTTCACAATATTATAACAATCTCCTTCTCCATTCTTTCCAAGTTTGACACCTTTAAAGTTTTTGCACATATCTGTTGGAAAAAATGGTCAGCTCAACAATTGTAGTGCACACATCCTTGTCCAAATATGAACGAATACCAACTGGGAGGAGGCGTTGAAGTAAAACATGGAAATCATGACTTTTTAAATTATGTATCTTCCCATCGACAATGTTCACTTTTTTGCAAATATTGGCAACATACCCATCAGGAAATTTAACAAATTTGAGGAACTTACAAAACAGCCTACGATATTCCAATTTCAAAACATATCTAGCATGAGGCTTCTTCAATTTATTCCCTTGACGTGTGAGATGCAATCCTTTCCTTATCTTCCTATCTGCCAAGTCCAAACGAGCCTTGTTGGTGTCTTTTGTTTTCCCATCTATATTCAACAAAGTACCTATGACACTGTCACATATATTTTTTTTAACATGCATCACATCAATATTATGTCTCAACCTGAGCTTGGACCAGTACTCTAACTCAAAAAGAATACTCTTTCTAGTCCAGTTTAGCACATGAGGCTCACGGTGTCGCTTTAAATCAGGATTGTCAGAATGTTTCCCAGGCCTAGCTTTATAAACATGATCTAATTGCCGCAATATGTCATCCCCAGAAAATAATCTGGGAGGAGGACGATCTTCAACTAAACCGTTAAAATCTTTACTCCTTCTCCACTCATGATCCTCGGGCAAATTTTGTCGAGCTCCCATAAAACATAATTTTCCTCTCAACCCCTCTGAAGTTACATCTTCGTTACAAACGGGACAAGCTTTGTACCCTTTTGTGCTCCACCCAGATAAATTTCCGTAAGCAGGAAAATCATTTATAGTCCATAATACACATGCCCGCAAATTAAAATTTCTCCCAACAGAGGCATCAAAAGTTTTAACTCCAATCTCCCACAATTCTTTTAATTCGTCTATTAATGGACGAAGATACACATCAATGTCTTTCCCAGGTGCTCGAGGACCAGGTATGAGTAATGACATCATTGAATACACTCCTTTCATGCATTTCCAAGGAGGCAGATTGTACGACACTAGCATAACTGGCCACATACTATAACTAGTGCTCATGTTTCCAAATGGATTAAAACAATCTGTAGCAAGCCCCAACCTCACATTTCGACAATCTGCAGCAAAGTCAGGATACTCCTGATCAAAGTGTTTCCACTCGGCAGAATCAGCTGGATGTCGTAGGAAACCCTCTTCATTTTGTCTTTTTTTGTTATGCCATTTCATTTCAGTCGCTGTATGTCTCGACATATACAACCTCCGAAGTCTCGGATTCAATGGAAAATAACGCAAGACTTTTTGTGGAACTTTCTAGCGTTTGCCATCACAAGACTTGTATCTCGGCTCCTTGCACACTGGACATTCATCCAGTTTCTTATTCTTTTTCCCATAAAACAGTGCACAGTCATACTTACATGCATGTATGGATTCATACCCCAAACCCAATTCTAGCAATATATTTTTGGCTTCATAGTTCGATGTTGGTATGGATGCACATTTTGGATACGAGTCATTTAACAATTTTAGTAGATTTTTAAAACTTTTATTGCTCCAACGACCATCTATCTTGATCTGCATTAATTTTATAATAAAAGATAATGCAGAGAACTTTGTACAACCCGGGTACAATTCTCGTTGAGCTTCATTAAACAAATAATCATATTTGTTAACATAAATATCGTTCTCATCATCTGTCTCCATACTTATAGCCCCTTGGACATCATTTAACATGTCCTACATTGCGGCATTGTCTTCATCATCATCCTCGCTATCACTTTCAAAATCCTCATACATTTGGTCGTCTGCGACATCAACAAAATCTTCCTCGTGCTCAGTCCACGTCGTGTAATGTTGTGCAAACCCATTTACAAGTATATGTCTGCGTATCTCGGGTAGAGAAAGACACGACAAGGCATTTTGATATTTAACACAGGGGCAACGCGTCTTATTTTCATGATCTAGGTGTTGTTTTGCAGCATCCAGAAATGTTTTTAAACCATTGGTGAAGTCAGGGTTGTGAAACCTATCTCTAACAAACATCCTAAACCATTGGTGAAGTCAGGGTTGTGAAACCTATCTCTAACAAACATCCAACTTCTGTCCATCATGTACCTATAATAAAAAACAAGTCTAACAAACATCCAACTTCTGTCCATCATGTACCTATAATAAAAAACAAGGGGTTCCCCATTGAGAAATAGTGTAACCAATCATCAAAAAGATACATAACCAACACTTGTACCTATGATCTAACTTACCTGTGGTTAATTGATAATTATAATATTTTTTTTGTTAATTAAGTGATAAAAAATGAGATATTAACGTTGATTATTGATTTATTGAGGTACACTTCAACAGCCATAGACAAAATCAAGCATAAAAGACCAAAAAAAAGGAAAACAAAAGTTAAAACACTAGCAAGAAGTTACAAATGCAAGTTGGATTAACATCAAAGTGAGAACAAAAAAGAAAAAAAACAACAATTTAAGCGATTGTGATTCACAAGGTGTAACACTTTAAGGTAATGAATGTGAGGAACCCTTATCCCAGTGTAAAGCTGAGTGCGCATCCATGAATATGTTGAACAGTTAACCAACTCGTTAGATTATAAAGAGGATATATTCCTTTCTAACTTGTTGATAATGCATAAGACCTTTAGGATAATTGTTACATGAATGCACCCAAACACTTCAAAACCAACTAAGTTATATTATAGTCAAGCAACCACAAAGTTCAATGACCAACAGTGTTTTCTCAATAATGATAACTGTCTATAGCTTTCTGAAAAGAATGGAGGCAATAAAAATGTTGATAAAATTATAATCCTCAACATGTTCTTGTATATGACATATATGGATTAGTCACATACATCTTCAAACATGTCAACTGTAATGTAATAACAGATTCTTCACCAGACAAAATCGTTTAAGAGAGAATGGGAGGAAAAACAAAGCATCAATAACATTGAAAAATAAGCAGAGTAAGAAGTTACTATCAGAGAAAATAATCAATGGTGTAGAGGAATAAAAGAAAGCACAGAGATCAAGTAAAAATTAATGAAGAGGAAAATGTGCCAACCAACTATGTAATAAGCGTATATATAATTTACGGGCGAAGGATAATATTCGAACCAATTGCGTTGCTCCGGGTTTGACCAGAACTCCACTTATACAATCTGTACGCTCCCTTCCTTCTCCCTTCACAACTATTGAAAGTTTAAATGACCAGAACTCCACTTATACAATCTGTACGCTCCCTTCCTTCTCCCTTCACAACTATTGAAAGTTTAAAGGAGTAAATTTCACACAACTCCCTGTCCCTTCCTTCTCCCTTCACAACTATTGAAAGTTTAAAGGAGTAAATTTCACACAACTCCCTGAACTTCAATAAGTCAGGGAAACCCCATCCTGAATTCATGAACTTTTGGAGAACTCTTAACGAATGCCATTAACGTGTCGAGTAAAAAAGTCGTTGTGCATTGTTCTCCTTTTGATCTGTTAGAATTCAAACTAATTACTCTACTCTTTAACATTGTTTATATTTCCGGGCGAAGGATAATATTCGAACCAACTAAGGGGAGTTTCTGTTTTAATTCTAATAATTATTTATAATTTCCCATTAATTCTAAGGAAAAACATTAACAAGCTCTATATATAATTTCCCATTAATTCTCAGTTATAATTTCCCATTAATTCTAAGGAAAAACATTAACAAGCTCTATATATAATTTCCCATTAATTCTCAGTATTGAGTGTTGTACTCTTATGGTTAAAAACATTAACAAGCTCTATATATAATTTCCCATTAATTCTCAGTATTGAGTGTTGTACTCTTATGGTTGCGGAGAGTATTAGATTAATTTTTTTCTTTTAATCCTAAAAATAGTTCATAAATTTTCAAATAAAAATAGACAACTATGTACCGAAATAATTAGAAATTTCAAATTGGTTGAGGGAGAGCATGAAATATTTAGATCTTGATTATTGTTTTCCTAATAAGAACAATAACTAAAATTACTTCTTTTTTGTATAGAATAGAAAAGCAGAGAGTTTTTCTCTACAGAATTACATGCACAGAATCAACAAGGGATTGGAAATTTTTACAGGTTGAATGAATAATTTAATCACAATAATAGGAAAATTCAAAATACCTTTGTGGAGGTAAGGCGATCAGCACATGCAATTGCTAGAAATCGGAAAGGGGAGAGACGCAACCATAATTGCACGAATTGGAAAGACCAGAGACGCCCAAATCTGTTATTATAAGGGAAAGCGAAGGTCTCAAGGTCTTGATCGAGGTGAGATCGGAGGTCAATTGAAATTTTTGAGAGGGGAGGTTTTGGGTCGTGGGGAGGTACTGGTCGGGTGGGAGGCTGAGATTGGAGGGGTTTTGAGGGGGAAATAAAAATCACCTAGCTAGGTTTTGGGTCGTGGGGAGTTCGCATGTGGGAGGCTGAGAGCGGAGCGGTTTTGAGGGACAAATAAAATTAAATCACCGCCTTTTGCTAATTATAATTCATTTCCCCTGTTTTTTTTAATCCCCACAAATTTAGTTTCCCACCTTAATTTTAATAAAAATATCTATTTTTTAAATTTACTTGAGATATAATTAGCAACTGTTTCAAATAGACAGAAAAGATCAGATTTTATAATAACTGATAAAAATAGAACTCACATCTCAATTCGGGGATCACCAAAACTCAAAACAATAATACTAACCATTAAAATTCCATTAGAGTTCACCAACTGTACAAATAATCAAACCTAAAATAAGAGATTAAGAGGGCAATTGAAATTAACCCAAATCATTTAAAGTCTGATAATAATCAGACCTTGTTCTAGCATAAAACTTGACCTCGATTAATCAAACAGAAAAGATTTATACATATTGAGGAAGAAAATTGAAAGAATCTATGGGCGAAGTAATAAAAGATTGATTCTCAGTACTTACCAAAATTGAAAGCTCAATAGATCGGCTGGATATAAACGAGAACCTCTAAGTTTCAAAGTGCATCACTGCATCGCCGTGTTGAGATTGAGAGAGATATTAGGGTAAATCTATTCATTCTTTTTTGTTCAAATTTTTTTTTTTAGATTGGTTGCTATTTCTCCCACTATTTTTTTGATGCATGTAATTTCTCCGGCTTCCTCACCAGGACATCCCGCTTTTCTTTTAGATTGACGGTATATATGTTAGGTTTGACTCTTTCTTGTTTAAATTACATATTTCTCCATGTACACGGCATCAAAGAGAGTATATCTATTAAGAGGGTTAAGTTTGATATTTTACTCTGACCATGTTTAGAGTTTAGGGTTTAGGATTTAGGGGTTAGGGGAAAATATAAACATATGTATATCTTTCAGCTATCTTTTCAAAGAGAAAATTTGTTGTGATCAAGATTGAAAGATCTTACTACGATAGGATACCCGGTTGAGGCATTAAAACATATTCAAAGTGGAAATATCTTGCTGAGGCATAAATATCTAATCGAGGCGGATATATCTAGACAAGCTCAAAATGTATGATTTAATGAGTGTTTAGAATCGAAGTAATGCCTAAACTTGTGAGGAGAATCTCCCACATCTCAAAGCTAATGTAGTTTATATCTATTTTCATTGCCAAATAGGAATAAAAGATTTCATTGCATGTTTGGTTTATATCTATTTGGCGGGTTTTGCATATTTTTCGGCCAAACTAATAATGAGGAAACTATTATTTCCTTTCTAATTGATTCTTTTAATGAGGAAAGGGTTCCTCGTAAAACAAAAAAATTTAGTGAGGAAACCTTCAATTTGTCGTCAATGAATTTGGCTGGTGTTGCACATTTTCAACAAATTAATAATGAGGAAACTATAATTTCCTCGCTAATAAGTTCTTTTTTACGACAAAACGGTTCCTTGTTAAACAAAAACTTTTAGCAAGGAAGCATTAAATTTGTTGCTATTGAAATTAGTGGGTTTTGCACATTTTCCGCCAAACTAATAATGAGGAAACTATTATTTCCTCGCTAATTGATTTTTTAACGAGGAAACAGTTCCTCGTAAAACATAAATTTTAGCGAGGAAACCTTTAATTTGTCGTAAATGAATTTGGCGGGTGTTGCAAATTTTTCAGCTAAATTAATAGTGAGTAAACTATAATTTCCTCGCTAATATGTTCTTTTTAACAAGGAAACGGTTCCTCGTAAGAACAAAAACTTTTAGCGATGAAGCCTTAAATTTGTCACCATTGAAATTGGCGGGGTTTTTTCCCCGCCAAACTAATAATGAGGAAACTATTATTTCCTCGCTAATTGATTCTTTTGATGAGGAAACGGTTCCTCGCAGATTATGGATCTTCAGCGAGGAAATCATACTTTATCGCTGTTACATTTGGCTGGTTTTCCTCTATTTTTTGCCAAAAGAACAGCGATGAAATGATTATTTCCTCGTTAAATGTGCATTTCGCGATGAAAAAGTTCATCACCAAAATCACATATTTCCTCGCTAATAAAATAACTAGTTAGGAGACCAAATTATGATCATCTTTAGCGAGGAACTAAAAATTTTATCGTAGAAGGTGGTCTACTATGAGGAAAATATATTCCTCGTAGAAGACCTACTGATATTTACAGAGGAAAAAATATTTTCCTCGTCAAAAGTGATATTTGTTGAGGAAAATAATTTTCTCGTAAAAAAGTTGGTCGCTAAAAGACCTGTCTGTTGTAGTGTATCTATTTTGGTGTTCACTATTGAGCTCATGCTGACTTGGCTAGTTTTCATGGTATAGCTTTTGAACAATTTATATTGGGCTACATGGTCTCATTTGTACTCATGATTCCCTTCTCTTTGCATATTTAACTGATATAGTCCAAGTGGAAAACAATTTATGTCATGCAAAGAGGTTTCTTCATATATTCTCTCTCTTAATGGACAACAAGATGCTGGGCAAACAGTTTCTTGGTTATGAATCTCGGCCTTGGTTGATCAACTATGGTTGGCTTTTGGTTTCAGTTGTTGCCTGACTTTTATTTTAATTGTGTGCATGGTTTTAGCCTTGCTCTCGGCCTTGATTTCAGCTCTTGGGTTGGTTATGAATCTGGTTTCATTTAACTTACATTTGTTGTTTGGCCTTTGTTTCAAATTCAGCTCTTGGGTTGGTTATGAATCTGGTTTCATTTAACTTACATTTGTTGTTTGGCCTTTGTTTCAAATTTGTGCATGGTTTCAGCTTTTTTGAATGGTTCAATCTTATAGCTGCAATCAATTGTATATTGGCTAATTATGAGTGATACAAACACTAGAAAATGTGTTGCTTATTGTGTTGCTGTCATTGTTGTCGTCCTTATTGTTCATGACAGATTGATATGTTCCAACTGGATTCATATTGGATATGCAGTCATATTGGATTTAAAACTCATGTACTGTCCCATACGTATTATGCATTTATAAATTTTTTTTCTGCAGATAACATGTTCTAAATCTTATGTGTGGGTAGTGTATTATTAAGTTGGCAAAAGCTATATTAAGTTGGTCTTTGGTTTTAGTCCTTGCTTGGCCTTTTGTAGATGGTAAAAATTACCTTTGTAGACATACGAGAAATTCGCCTGCGAGTCAGAGTCGTCCACCGATCTTGAGGGTGGGAGCTCACCCATGGGCTGGACTCACCTGCGCAAACCTAAACCGCGCAGTTGCCAAATTCACTCGCATTTGTTCATCACAGATCCGCCTGTATGATCGACTCGCCCGCACGAGTCAAGATCATCTAGATCTGTTTGTATGATCGACTCGCCCGTACGAGTCAAGATTGTCCAGATCTGCCTGTATGATCGACCCGCCCGCACGAGTCAAGATCGTCCAGATTCGCTTGTATGATCGACTCGCCCGCACGAGCCGAGAGCCAAATTAACTTGCCTACAAACAGTGTACACGAGAGCCGCTACGCTGCGTACAGGGATGGCCTTCCTACTTCCCACGACGTGAAGGGATGGAGCACAGTACTCCAAGCCCATTAAGTAGCCGCAACCAGTCAAATCCATGTAGTCATCAAATCCGCCTGCACACTCACGATTGAAGCTCGCCTCGCCTACGAGTCAAGAGTTGAATCCGCCTGCAAACGGCAAGCTGACTTGACTCACTTGAGTACTTGACAGCCGCTACGCTATGTACAGGGATGGGCGTTCCCACTTCCCGTACGACGTGAAGGGATGGAGAACAGTACTCCAAACACATCAAGTAGCCGCTCACAGTACGAGTGACTAGTCACTCGCCAAGTCTGCCTACAGGAAGTTCGCCTCACCTGCACGAGTCAAGAGCTGAATCCGCCTGCAAACGGCAAGCTGGCTAAACCCACTCGAGTGCGGGGCAGCCGCTATCCCACATACAAAGAGGGGCCATCCTACTCCTCACGACGTGAAGGGAAGGAGTGCAGTACTCGAAACCCACCAAGCAGTCGCTCACAGTACAAACCCAAGGCATGGTATCTCCTAACGATACATGGTCATATCTCATGATTCAAGGAGCGGCCACACCGTCTCTCTTCTATTTAAGAACCTCTCATGGCTTCGGAAAAGGGGTTCAGCAGTTCGCTCATAGCTAATTGATTAATTCAATCAGTTAACTAAACCACTGGCTCTCGACTCTCAAGAGAGTTGACGACAAGCTCTTTGCATAATCTTTGCACTGCAGCATCTTCTCCCAGTTTCGAGCCCTGATCGCCGTCAAACTCAGAGACCCAAACTCCATCGATCTGTGCTTCTACTGCGTACTGAAGCTCGCCAGCAACCTCGGTTGAATCGTCCAAGGGAAGCATACTCGGCGTGAGAACCGAGCGAAGCATCCTATAGCTACCGAAAGTCCCCACGTTAAACAAGGAGGGCATTCCCTCCGCTTCTGTTGTAATTTTCGATTCATTAGTTTGTAATAAGTTTTTCTTATAAATACAAACAAAATCCCTGTTTCGGGAGATCAGAAATTCACACCTACACATTTGTTTTAATTTTGTGCATGGTTTTAGCCTTGCTCTCAGCCTTGGTTTCAGCTCTTGGGTTGGTTATGAATCTGGTTTTAGTTTTTTCCTTTGGTTGGCCTTTAGTTTCAGCTCTTGGTTGCCCTTTGGTTGGTCAGCTATGGTTGGCCTTTGGTTTCAGTTGTTGCTTGGCCTTTGTTTCAATTTTGTGCATGGTTTCAGCCTTGCTCTCGGCCTTAGTTTGAAGTGCCCAAAGTCGATTTGATAGTATTGTATTTGGAGAACTGCATATGGAAAGCTTGTGATTAAGTGAACTTGTTTCATATATTAATCTCCAGACCAGCGGGAACCCCCCATATTTTTATGGATTTTTCAGTTTTTTGGTGTATATGTCATAGTTGGATTATGCCCTTTGATGCAGTCATATTGGATTTATGTGTTGCTTATTGTGTTGTTGTCATTGTTGACATCCTCATTATTGAAATGGTTGTTATGTCATTGGTAATTAATGTGATATTTTGCCATGATGATGGCCGGATATATAATGTATACAACCAAAGTTTATATTAGTAATCAATTGGCGAGGTAATAAATGCAACCAACATTGCTATTATACACTTCATGGCGATGTAGATAATGAAGAAAAGGATCTTTTTTTAACACATTTTCTATAAATTGTGTTAAACTTTGGTCTAATTTCAACCTTGGGTTGTTCGAGTCTTGGTTTTTCTCCAGTTGGTTTCAGCCTTGGTTCAGTTTTGAATATTTTCAGACTTGGTTTGGTTTCAATCGAGTTGATTTCAGACAAGTTGTGTGCTTGCCTTCTGAATTTTCAGGCAATGTGTGCTTGCCTTCTGAATTTGCAGCCAATTGGGTGCAATACATTATATTTTGTGTGACTATATTTTTTGTGTTAATATTTTGTCTTATATGGGTCGTAATCACATCATAGTGACCACAATCAAGTTTTCTTGATTTTTTTTGTTTGAACCAAACACTAGAAAATAAGGGAATTTATTTACACATCAATTGTTTTCTTCTTTTTTCAAGTTGAACCAAACTAAGAAAAGTGGTGGAAATTACTTTCAGCCCATATTTTTTGGAGAAACAAACACGAGAAACACTTTTCATGAAAGTGAAAAAAACACAAAAAAATAAAGGAAAATGAGTTTTGAAAATTGAAGAAAACCAACCAAACAGGCCATTAAAGCTCACTGCAATAAACGATTATCTAGCCTATTTCTACGAATTTTCTCACTACTTCACCCTCTTTTCTCAAGTGTTTATCAAGTGTACTTCAAAAGGATAATAGTTGGTAAATCTAATTCGTTTGAGGGGGGAAATCATTGATCTTAGCGGAACTTCCGCTCCTGCCATGATTATAGCTCCAAAAAAGTGCAAATTGAGAAATTTCCCCCCTTATATTTTAAGTCTAATTCTGAGTAGTTTCTGGTTCTTTTGAAAAACTGGCCGGGAACTTCATATATAAAAGTGATTGTGATAAGACAAAGGGACCCAAATTATCTAATTGATTATCTGCTATCTCCAGCGTGTTCTATTGATTATCTAATCTAATATCTCTAACATGATAACCTAGTCTTGCACTATTTGAAAGCCCATGTTGAAGATCCTATGAAGAAAGAAAGAGGAAATTACTTTTAAAAATAGGCCACGTGACATAACTGTTGATAATTCCTCTCCATTTTGGTTGATTTGATTTTCTTATTTGAGAGAGTAATCGTAACTGTGAACTTGAAAATTAAGTTGAGAGAGAACAATAAAAAAAATTTGAGAAACCAAGGAGGAAGGTGAGGAGGTGAGGAGGTTGTATTTTGAGGATGGGGACCAAGCTGAAGAGATGATAGCCATGGTTTTTTTGTTTTTTGGGAGTTGATTCCATCGGCTTTGTTTAGTAGCAGCAAGACGAGGAAGACGACGCATGTTTGCTATATCCACTTCCAAACAGTAATTTTGGGAGTTAGATTGCCGAAAATGCCTTTTTGATGTTGAGGGTGTTTCTAGAATGGGCTTGGCCTGTTTTGGTTTGGGAGAAGGACAATTTAGTCCTCACACACCCCAAAGTTACTGTTTGGAAGTGTGAATAGTTGGACTTAAGATGCTGTTGTTATCTTCGGGTAGAGGGGACCACACGTGAGAGGGCAAGTTTTACAAATAACTTATTACGGAAGTATTAGATTGTAATAAGTCGATGAGCGGCTGATTGACAACTTAACGTCACTCTAGCCAAGGGGCTCGGGTGACACACCAGCGCCCTTTTATATATATATAAAAAGCATATCCAACCTAGTATATATTAATATTTAAAAACCTACATCTAGCCACCGGTCACTGCAGGGAGGTCTGGGACCTAGACAACGCACAGGTGTCGGTATGCATGCTCATACTATCCTATAAGAAGCCTCTCACTCTCAGTCTCTCACCTATTTTTCCAAAGATATTGAATCATAAAGTTTCAATAACTTCTATGGAGGGAACATTTAGTGATCAACAAGGAGAGACAAGTATAGGTCTCATTTATATGGAGATGGAGAGAAAGAGACTCAGTGGAGGTTTGGTTCTCCTCCCAAGTATGATGTTGTAAACAAGCTCTTCGAGCAAGGAAGAACAAAGGTGAATTAATTCTGTTCTCTCTACATTCAAAAAAGTTCTCTCTTAATTTCTTTGATCTGTAAGTTGGTTTGCAAGGAAATCAATATCATTTATTAAAAATTATATAGTAGATATAGATTTTCTTTAATTAAAATTTCTCATACTCAACTATATATGGAATTGAGTGTGGATCATTAACTAGAGATATATACCCTATGATTGTGTAGTCATTTATGTCCTCTAAACCATTTCTTTTTTTCCGGCCCCCTCCTTTTTTGAACTTTCTGAACTACTTTCTAAATTGCTATATATTATTTTTAAGATTGATTGAGATGTCAAGTCGTTTCCATATGATAAAAAGTACTTTTTCTTTTCAGTTTCAGTAAACGAGTAGGATTTTTATTAAGGGTCTGTTCGTTTGCCTAAAAAAAGAGGGAAATCAAAGAAAATGAAACATATTTCTAAGAAAAATAGGTTTTTGAATTTTTTGGTTAGCTAAAAAAAGAAGGAAATCAAAGAAATAGAGATGAGATGAGATGAGTTGTCACATTATTATTGGATGATGTGAGTGGTTTTTTAAGAAAACTAGTTTTGATGTTGTTTGGTTAGCGAAAAAAATAAGGAAATGAATTAAAAAAAACCTATTTCCTGTATTTTGTTGTTTTCTTTTGTTTGGTTCAATCTTAAAAATAAGAAATGAAATGAGATGAGATGAGATGAGTTGTCATTGTATTATTGGGTGGTGTGACCCACACTTAAGAAAAGTGTTTTCACAACTTTTTAGGATGAAAACAAAGAAATAAAATGTTAATGAGATGAGGAGAATTGCTATAATATTTTATTGGATGATATGAGTGATTTGAAATGATGAGAAGAGTTGAGTTGAGTGATGTTTGGATGAAAATAATATTTTATTAGATGTGATGGATGAGTTGTTAGATAAAAATAATATTTTATTAGATGTGATGGATGAGTTGTTAGATAAAAATAATATTTTATTAGATAATGTGGATGAGTTGTTGGATGAAAGTAATATTTTATTGGATGTTGTATGTGAGTTTTAGGGATGGAAATGGAAGAAATAGTATTTTTTGAGATTTTCACCTTTTCCATTTCAATTTCTTGATTTTTAGGAAATAAACGTAAAATTTATTGAGAGATGCAGAGGGTGCTTAAGTACCAATAAAATAAAATAAAAGTTTATGCGAGTGTAATAGGTACAGGGTACTGTCTAGATGTGTCACATGATACCATAAATTTTCTACTTTAATATATAGGTATCTTTATTTGATTATTATTGTTGTTGTTTATTTTTTTCTTTTCTTCTTAAGACATCATAAAAACTTGGGAAAAATACGTTCAGGCCCCAAAAACAGAAACTTCATGTGCTGTAACCCATCTTAGTTTTTCCAATGTGATTCAGCCCCTTGAAGTGTGACATTTTGTACTGCAGCACCTTTTTAGCAATTATTATATGATAGCTAAGCTAAAATCCCCAAAATAACATTATCCCATCTCTTCAATCTCTCAAACCCAGCTCTCTCATCTTCCTATGTTAGTTCTAGCTAGTTGGGGGTAAGTTGGAACTAACAATATTCGAAGCGATATAACGAGAGGTAGAAAATAAGCCCAAGTGAAAGGAAGATACCGTGTGATAGACAATATAAAGGGCTATACACCGGCGAAGAAGGTGGTGAAAACAGAGATCGGAGGTGGCCGAAAAACGAGCGCGAAGTCGGCACGGCGCTGCTATTTTCTACTCGCTGCTGCCATCGAGCGATGTTTCGGACGTTACCGAGAGAGAGAGACTGAGTTAGAACGTGATACAAATTGGGGTGATAGGTAACATGTAGGGCTAGTCACCAAAGAAGAAGTCAGCGGAAACGGAGATTGGATGTGATCGGAAAGTGCGTGCGAAGTCGGCACAAAACTGCAGCGCCGTACCGACTTCGCGCGCGTTTTTCGCCCACCTCCGGTCTCCGTTTTCACCACCGTCTTCGCCGGTGTGTAGCCCTTTATATTGTCTATTACACTGTATCTTCCTTTCACTTAGGCTCATTTTCTATCTCTCGCTATATCGTTTCAAATATTGTTAGTTCTAACTTGCCCAACTAGCTAGAACTAACATGGGACGGGCTAGAACTAACATGGAAAAAGTTAGAACTAATATGTGATAAGTTAGAACTAACATGGGGTGGGCTAGAACTTACATGGGGCGAATTAGAACTAACATGAGGCAAATTAGAATTAACATGGGGCAAGTTAGAACTAACTTGAGAGCCCAAGAGCCTAGAACTAAGATGAATTAGAGCTAGAACTAGCTAGAACTAACATGGGACGTGCTAGAACTAACATGAGGCGTGTTAGAACTAACATGGGACAAATTAGAACTAACTTGAGAGCCCAAGAGCCTAGAACTAACTTGAGAAAAAGCTCCTCCCACCTCCAACGGAGCCCACCGAGACACCCGACAACCTCCTCCCACCTTCGGCAAGCTCGGACAGTGGCGAAAAGCTCCGAACAGCGAAGAACAAACCCTAACGGCGAGAAATTACACTGCAGAAAACTGCAGTTTTGTGCCGACTTCGCACGCACTTTCCGATCACCTCCAATCTCCGTTTCTGCCGATTTCTTCTTTGTTGACTAGCCCTACATGTTGCCTATCAGCTCCAATTTGTATAACGCTCTAACTCAGTCTCTATTTCTCTCGGTAACGTTCGAAACATCGCTCGACGGTAGTAGCGAGCAGAAAATAGCAACGATGTGCCAACTTCGCGCGCGTTTTTCGGCCATCTCCGGTCTCCATTTTCACCACCGGCTTCGCCGCTGTGTAGCCCTTTATATTGTCTATCACATGGTATCTTCCTTTCACTTGGGCTCATTTTCTATCTCTCGTTATATCGCTTCGAATATTGTTAGTTCTAACTTACCCAACTAGCTAGAATTAACATGGGACGGGCTAGAACTAACATGGGGCGGGCTAGAACTAATATGGGACGGGTTAGAACTAACATGAGAAAAGTTAGAACTAACATGGGACAAGTTAGAACTAACATGGGGCGGGCTAGAACTAACATGGGGCGAATTAGAACTAACATGAGGCGAATTAGAACTAACACGGGACAAGTTAGAACTAACTTGAGAGCCCAAGAGCCTAGAACTAAGATGAATTAGAGCTAGAACTAGCTAGAACTAACATGGGGATTGCTCGAACTAATATGGGGTGTGTTAGAACTAACATGTGGCAAATTAGAACTAACTTGAGAGCCCAAAAGCCTAGAACTAACTTGAGAAAAAGCTCCTCCCACCTCCGACGGAGCCCACCGAGACACCCCGACGACCCCGACAACCTCCTCCCACCTCCGGCAAGCCCGGACAGCGATGAAAAGCTCTGAACAGCGAAGAACAAACCCGAACGGCGAGAAATTGCACTGCAGAAAACTGCAGTTTTGTGCCGACTTCGCACGCACTTTTCGATCACCTCCAATCTTCGTTTCCGCCGATTTCTTCTTTGTTGACTAGCCCTACATGTTGTCTATCACCTCTAATTTATATCACGCTCAAATTCAGTCTCTATCTCTCTCGGTAACATCCGAAATATCGCTCGACGGCAGCAGCGAGCAGAAAATAGCAGCGACGTGCCGATTCGCGCGCTATTTTAGGCCACCTCCGGTCTCCGTTTTTACCACCGTCTTTACCGGTGTGTAGCTCTTTATATTGTCTATCACACGGTATCTTCCTTTCACTTGGGCTCATTTTCTATCTCTCATTATATCGCTTCGAATATTGTTAGTTCTAACTTGCTCAACTAGCTAGAACTAATATAGGGAGATGAGAGAGAGCTGAGTTTGAGGGATTGAAGAGATGAGATAAGGTTATTTTGGGGATTTTAGCTTAGTTGGCATGTAATAATTGCTACAAAGGGGCTGCAGTACAAAGTATCACACTTCAATGGGCTGAATCACATGGGGGAAACTAAGAAGGGCTGCAGCACATGAAGTTTCTGTTTTTGGGGCCTGGACACATTTTTCCCTAAAAACTTTGGATAGGACTTTAATAAGAGGATAAAATTGTAAAATTATCAATTTAGATCTCAAACACAACCATGATAAATGGGTCATCACTAGAACAAATTTCTAGCCCCTATCACTAGTGTAAATACACAACATACTACAAAATGGTATTTGCTATTAATAACATTTTAATAAATGATACAAATAATTCATACAAAACAAAATGATATTTTTCTTACGGCTTTTCAAATTAAAACTGACACGTTGTTTAATAATTTTTTATAATTATTTGCAGGAATGGCCCAAGGGATCATTAGAAGAGATGGTGCAGAATGCCATAAAGACATGGGAGATGGAACTCTCTCACAAGACCCGCATTCAGGACTTCAAGGCTATCAATCCTGAAAATTTTCGTTTTCTCGTTAATGGTAATAAATTTTTTTAAAGAAATTTTTCGTTATACTTCTCGTTTATTGAACGAAAGTTTTGAGAATAATTATATATAGTCGCGAGGGTATAAATTTCATCAAATCCCCACAAGTTTAGTAGTTTTTCGCTTATTACAATGTTTCAAAATTTCACTTAAAATATGTTTTGTCAGAGCACTCTCAAAACTAGCATGGATCGTCAATTCAAATGTATCACTTTCAAATGGACTTTGGACCTACTGCCAAAATACGAACTACCCTATCTTTTTTTTTTTAAATATCTTCATACCCTCATTAATATTTTTCATCCTAAAATCATTTCTTTCTCTTTCTCTTCGCTTATATATATATATATATTTTCTCCCATATTGTTGGAGCTGGCTCTCAATCCCCATAATTTGGTATTAATTTCTATCATTAATTATACACTACAGGAAGAAAAGGGTTATCAGGAGAGGAGACCCTGAAGCTAGGGAGTTACAACGCGCTACTACAGAGCTCGCTGCCGGAAGAGCTGCAGTGCTACAAGGTGGACAAGGAAACATTCGAGACGTCGCACGAGGTTTTCCACACGGCATTCCCTCGGGGGTTCGCGTGGGAGGTGCTGAGGGCGTACACGAGGCTGCCGGAGATCGTCTTCAAGTTCCGGCACTGGGGGTACATGGAAGGACCTTACAAGGGCCGTGCACCCACCGGAGAGATGGTTGAGTTCACCGGTCTCTGTGTTATGAAGGTACGTGTACACGCACTCATATTGTGGGTTTAGAAAACGTTGGTTTGTGCACTACTTTGGGTTTTTAAGAGTGAATATTAATCTAGTAAGTAGCTAGTAGGTGGATTTAACATAAATGATAGGAAAGAAAAAAAAATTCTGGTTTAATTAAACTAAAATAAAAACCGTGTACAAAACATTTCATCCATATAAAATTATAGTAACAACTACACTATAATTTGGTAGCTTAGTGTGGTGGAAAAGATTTTATTATGGTATTGGAAAAGCCTGATTTCATATTGTATCGGTAAGGAAACAATTACGTTGCGTAACTTAATTTGGGGAACTTTTATACGGTAAAAAGTTATATATCTAAAAAATTTGAATAGCTCTACGCGTCAAAAAAAAAAAGAAAAAGAATAGCTCTAATACTATAATAATTAATTATTTATTCTGATCATAATAAAAAGTTTTAATGATTTGGCAAACTTTGAGGTTGTACTTGACATGAAAGAAAATGATATCTTTTGTGTTTTTCTAAAAGTGAAAGTGAGGAATAATAAAGAAAAGGACTTGCCACCTGATACAACACGACGTTAGCAAACTAATCAACTTACGCCAAATAACAAATCAAGCTTGTTGGTTTAGCCACTGCACTTCGTGCTGTTCTTTTGGCACATGCAAGGAGCTTAAGAGATGCAATGCAAATTACATTTAACCCCTCAAAACATTGGGCCGCCCGTCCCCATGAAATCGCTCTTAACTCTGTTTTTACTCTCTAAAGCCCCTAAGCTTTTCCCATGAAACTCCACAACATTAAAACTGTAAGTCCTTAACCTGAATACTCTTGAACCAATAGAATTTCTTCTTAAATGGAATAAATTTAAATGAGGAAACTATCTTGGAAAATTAACCTGAGCTTACATAATTTCTTAATATAGAGACCAGATTCAGTAAACAATAAATAAGAATTGAAATTTTTGAAAAATTAAAAGAAAAAACAATCAAAGCTTTAACGTATGTAGGAAAAAAAAGTAGGATTTTTTGGTGAATAATTTATGGAATTTTGTGGAAAAATTAGGTGTTTTGTGGGAAAAACAAAGTTCAGAAAATTTTCATGGGGGGAACAACTCAAAGTCTTTCGGAAAATTTCCCTTTTATTAATGTCACAAAATACATAAGTTATTTATATCTCTTTGTTCACACACAACCTTTTGAGCTTATTGTATTTACATTCATAGTATAATTTGGGGTTGTGGGTTTGTGACTAAGAGTTGTGCTTAATTGAGTTCTCACCTTGTTTTGAGAACAATCATTTGTCATATTTGTGCTTATTGTGAGAATCACTTTGTAATACACTTGTACACCGAGTGAGGAGTGTGTGGTGAGAGTCGGGGATCGTCCCAAGAGGAGTGGCGTCGGTTGACGAGCCTAGGGAGAGGTTGTGACCGAGCACTTGAGGGAGACACGGCTAGGTCCAACACTTAGTGGGTGTAGAGTGTGATTGCATAGTGTGAGTTGTAGAGTTTTCGGTTAGCTAGAAAACCGAGTGTGTGGTGTAAATGTTGTACGGGGGAACGTAGAAAACCCGTTTGATAGTGGATTTCTCCCCGGGAGTGGGGAGCGGAGACGTAGGACGGAAGGTCCGAACTCCGTGATCATATTGCTTGTTTGAGTTTGTCTTTGGCGTATTTGTTTTTGCATTTATCTTATATCGCCAATTGTGCATTACTCATTTATTTCATCCACTATCTTGTTTAGATTATTTACCCTTGTGTTGTTTATATATCCTTGCATATATCTCTATCATATAGGATATATCTCATTGTTCATATTGATTATCCTAGCTTATATTCTTGTTGTATCTCATACTTGCTAGGATAACTTATTGATTAGTTTTAATTGGCATTTATTCGGATTAGATTAGCATAAGACCCTAATCACCCCCCTCTAGGGTCTAACACTTCTACCTCTCGTCGACAAGGCCTCTCCTGAAGTACTAGCGCGGGAAGTATCCTTATCCTTCATCCTCAAATCGTAGTTCGTCAAAGCGTTAGTCACTTCACTATAGCCGATAGAAGATCTCCCGTCCATCATGATTTACACTCATCATGATTTACATGTAGAAAATATTATATCATTTTAAAAAATTTAATTAATATTTTAGCTATGCGCAAAAGGGATAACTATTAAATTGTTGCGCGCAGCGAAAATTTCGGCAGCACTTCGGCAGCACAACAAAAGAGTCAGGTCGCAATAAGAATTATTGTTTCTCAAAGGGAACAAGAATTTGAAGCCTAATATCCCATCAAAGTGGGATATTAGCTCTTCCTCTCGTCAGCTCTAGGACTGCGCGTCGAGGGAACCTAAAAGCTATTACAAATCACACAAAAGCGATACAATCAAATTTTACGTGGTTCGGCAAATTTTCTACGTCCACGGGGCAAGGAGGGGGAAGATCCACTAATAGAGGGAGAGAATACAACTAGAGTTTACAATCACTCACAATCTAAACCCTCAAACAAACTCTCAAATCCCTCATAAATACCTTTCAAAGAGATGCACAAAACCCTAGAAGGGACTGCTCAAAATCTCCTCAATTTCTCTCTCAAATTCTCTCAATACTTTGCCTATCTCTTTCTACAGCCGCACACCTGTAGCCGCAAAGCTATTCCCCTCTGCCTGCTCACCCAAAAAACCTAGGTGACAAATTATTTATATATGCGGTTTAATTATCTCGGGTGGGGATGGGCCTTGCTTCTCTTCACGCACACGGAAAGGCCTTGCTTCTCTTCACGCACGCGGAAACCAATTCCTTTGCCCAGCTCGTGGGCCGATCGTGGTCCCCACCCCTATTTGCGTTCACAATTCTCCACCACGGTGAAGTTTTTTTTTTCAAAACTGAGCCGACACCAAAGCAACCAAATGTCCCAACTTGTTGTGTCCAGTACGAACTCAATCCATAACAAGTCGAGAACCCGAACGAGAGTCCAAATAATCTCACCCCCAACAACTAATCCAAACCGGCTGCATCTGAAAGACTACCTACGTATCCTCTTGCCCAAGGAATCAAGCCGAACGTAGTTCACCCAAATGGCCGCTAACGGCCTTAACAATCACGAATGTGCAACAAGTTTCGACAATGATCAAACTTGTTACTCGGAACCACCTTTGTGAGCATATCCGTCGGATTATCCTTCGTGTGGACTTTCACAATCTCCACATCGTCATTGTAGGCTGTCTAAAAAATCACAATAGATAGCTTATCCCCCATCAAACACCGATGATGGAAGTTACAATCTGACGACTTCCAGAAGGCTACAATTGGAGGACGATCTGTGCAAAGCTCTAGCAAAAGAGACTATAAATTGACGGTCTCTTCATATTAGAATGCAGATATCTCTCAAACCGTAAGGAATTTGGCAAAACGGAGGAAGCGAACCGAAGCCTTTGGCTCGGTTCGGATGGCCCCGTCTCGTCGAGATAGCCGATTTTCATATATAATTCGTCTAATTCCGACTTACGGTTTGAAAGTTATGACCTGTTCTTCGCAGCAAATTATGTTCTGAGGTCCGTCTGCAAGACTGGACTTCATCAGAACATTGGACTTAGCCTGAAGCCCGCCAAGCCCGCCTAAGGTTCGCCTCTGCATTACAGAGTCAAAGCGCACATGCTCAACTCTGCGTTTTCAACATCAAAACGCAGAGTTAATCTCTAAAATAGCACAACTGTGCGTTTTCAGCCGTTAACAGGCTCAACTCTGCGTTTTCAACATCTAAACGCAGAGTTAATCTCTAAAACAGCACAACTGTGCGTTTTCAGCCTTTAAACAGGCACAACTCTGCGTTTTCAGCCTAAAACGCAGAGTTCATCTCTAAAACAGCACAAACTGTGCGTTTTCAGCCTTTAAACAGGTCAACTGTGCGTTTTCAGGCCAACTGTGCGTTTATGGGCTCAACTGTGCGTTTTCAGGCCAACTGTGCGTTTATGGGCTCAACTGTGCGTTTTAACCTGAAACAGGCCAACTGTGCGTTTACAGGCCAACTGTGCGTTTACGGCTCAACTGTGCGTTTACGGCTCAACTGTGCGTTTTCAGCTCCAGCTGTGCGTTTTCAGCCCAGCTGTGCGTTTTCAGCTCCAGCTGTGCGTTTTCAGCCTTAACTGTGCGTTTACAGGCCCAGCTGTGCGTTTTCAGCTCCAGCTGTGCGTTTTCAGCCTTAACTGTGCGTTTACGGGCCCAGCTGTGCGTTTTCAGCCTCAACTGTGCGTTTTCAGCTCCATCTGTGCGTTTTCAGCCTCAACTGTGCGTTTCAGGTCCAGAAACGCACAGTTCGAGCCCAGAACGCTGTTTTCAGCGTTTAACTCGTTCAAGCACGATTTGAACGGTTCCAGAACCGTTTTCTCCCCAAGATTTTAGGGGATCACTACCCTATCATGGAGAGATTTATGGGGAGCAGTTAGACCCCATTAAACCCTCATTAAGGAGATATTTAAGGGGGCGGTTATACCCTTAACCCCCTATAAATACCTCAAAACTCAACTGAGTTCGGATCCTCTTTTTTGGAGGGGGGGAGCTGACTTTTTGGGGATCCTTGATCGAGCATCTTGCCGCGTTCTGCAGCAACAAGGAGTTTTGGAGACCAGCAACAGGAGCTTCTTCCTTGGCTTATTAACCGAACTTTCGGTTCAAATCAACTCTTTTTCAAGAGTTCAAACTCGTTCAGAGTTATCAACTCGATCAGAGTTCAAAACTTGCTCTGCAAGTTCTTCTAAAACTCGATCAGAGTTCAAAACTTACTCTACGAGTTCTTCTAAAACTCATTCAGAGTTATCAACTCGTCAAGAGTTATTTCAAAACTTGCCACGCAAGTTCTCCACAGCGTCAAATCGTGAGGAGAAGACATCGTTCCAGTGAATCAAGACGTTCGGATCGTCAACGAGAAGCAAACTCGACGCGAGCATTCGAGGGAGGCATCTCATCGCCACCGTGAAGAACCCAGAATTAAACAAAGGGGAGAATCAAATTCATTCTCCTCTCTTTTGTAATCGGAATCCAAATTGTAATTGATTTTGAGAGGAATACAAGTCAAATTTTTCTTTCATTGTCTTTTTACTTTAAATTTTCCAACAAACAGTCATCTTCAAGAACATCCTGAACGAAGTGATAACGAACATCAATATGCTTCGTCCTCGCATGAAAAACCTGATTCTTCACCAAATAGATAGCACTCATGCTATCATAATGAATAGTGATGGACTTCTGCGATATATCAAGTTCCTCCAAAAGTCCTCGAAGCCAAATAGCCTCATTCACAGCCTCCGTAACTGCCATATACTCTGCCTCCGTCGTAGACAAAGCCATCGTCGACTGTAAGGTGCTTCTCCAACACACCGGCGCACGGATCAAAATAAACACATACCTCGTCGTCGACCGACGCTTATCCAAATCCCCGGCATAATCCGAATCCACATATCCAATGCACAACTGCCCACCTGTAGTGTCCCGCTCATAAACCAAACCAACATTGAGCGTACCTTGAATGTACCTTAAAATCCATCTCACATCGTCCCAGTGACCCATTCCTGGATCGTGCATGTATCTCGAAACCATGCTCACCGCCTGTGACAAATCCGGTCTCGTACATACCATCGCGTACATCAAGCTCCCAACTGCACTCGCATATGGAGTCTTCGACATCAACTCTCGATCTTCAACTGACTTCGGTGAAAGACTAGCTGAAAGCTTCAAATAGTCTCCTAATGGTACACTAACTGGCTTCGTATCCATACTAATATGGAATAGCTGTAGAACCTTCTTCAAATAAGCCACCTGTGTTAAACAAATTCTGCTCTTCTTCTTGTCTCTGCCGATCTCCATCCCTAGAATGCGCTTCGCCTCGCCCAAGTCCTTCATCTCAAACTCATTTGAAAGCTGAACTTTCAACTCATCTATAGCCGACCTAAAAATAGAGGCAACCAACATGTCATTGACATAGAGCAACAAATAAATATACGCACCTTCTTTTAACTTGCGAAAATATACGCAAGGATCAAACTGGCTCCGAGTATACGAATGATCAATCATAAAACCATCGAATCGCCTATACCACTGTCGAGGAGACTGCTTCAAACCGTATAGCGATTTCTTCAGTTTGCAAACCAACTTTTCTTTCCCTGCAGCTCGGAATCCCAATGGCTGAGTCATATATATTTCTTCATCAAGATCACCATGAAGAAATGCCGTTTTCACATCCAACTGATCTAATTCCAAACCATATTGTGCCACCAAAGCTAGCAAAATCAGAATCGAAGAGTGCTTCACCACCGGAGAAAAAACCTCATTATAGTCAATACCTTCCTCCTGTGCATAGCCCTTCACAACCAACCTAGCTTTGAACCTCAATGGAGTGCCCTCAATGCCCTCCTTCTTCGTGTATACCCACTTGCAACCAATTGCCTTCCGCCCCTTTGGAAGCTCAACAAGCTCTCATGTATCGTTCTTATGAAGAGATTCCATCTCCTCCTGCATAGCCACCTACCATGAATCAGCCTCCGAACTCTGCTCGGCCTCTCTGAATGTAGTAGGCACTAACTCATCGATACTCTCTACGGGAAATGCATACGCAACTGTGTCGGCATACCGTCCCGGCATCTGTATGTTTCTTCTCTGTCTCCGAACCGCAATCGAATCCTGAACCTGAGCCGTTGGTCCCTGATCCTGCATATTAGTACCTGTATCCTTCGTGTCACCGTCGTGCTCGCCTGGCGTCACCTCAGTCGGCACTCTCCACCTGATGAGAGCTGCATCGATCTCCACCACTTGCGATATCTCTTGCGTCGGGTCGCTCTCCACCTGATGAGAGCTGGGAAGCTTCAAGATAGAAGTGTTGACCCTATAGTTTTGATGATGATTTAGCAAACAATTCATTACTAATAATCTCTCTAGTGTTCTTGTGTTTCTAGTTTCTTTTCAGGTATTTCAAGTTCACAAGTCAATCTAGCGTTAAAGATTCAAGTTCTTTTTGTGTGGTTCTACCTAGGTATATGTTTAGTTTACCTACATATATTGTATGATTGTATTCAAGCTCAATATATATACACTTAACACGATTTATAACGTTTTCTATCATATAAATGATTTTTCATTAACCGTTGCTAAAATATCTCTATCCTTTTTTTTTACAGCTCTTTCATGTTTCACTATATACGTATAATATATGCAAATATATATATGTGAATATTTACATGTCTGAATCAAATTTCACTTTCGTAAATTTACAGGTTTTCTAAGCTGTTTTCAATAACAGGGAGTTTTAGCAAACGAAAAATGTTTTTCCAAAATTTTCTTTTCAAACATGCTTATTTCATAATTTATAAACTTTCCCCAAAGTTTCACTAATTTTGGATATGATCTGATATTTTTAACGATTTTTCAAAACTCCCCAAAAACCTGTCAATTTTCTCATATCAGTTTTCGGTCGACCGATACGGTCGACCGACAGACTGTCTGTTTCTAAGAAAGTTTCCCAAAGTTTTCCGGTCGACCGAAATATACGTCGGTCGCCCGAAATTTACCTTCGGTCGACCGAAAATTACGTCGGTCGACCGCCAGCTTCAAAACTTGTTTTCTCACGTTTTTTTTTTGAACTAATCGGTCGACCGTACCGGTCGACCGACGAGTTAACAAACTGAGCCTAACGGCTAGTTTTTCAAATGGGTTTTTTCGTCTTTTTCTCACTTCTAGCTGTTGTATTGGGGAGCTATATATACCCAATTGCTGCTCCTCTTCTAAAAAAGCTAAGAAATCCAAGTTTACTGTTTAGCAAAGTTTTAATCGCGTTTAAGGGCTGTTTTAAGAGCTGTTTCGTTAATCCGTTTTCAAGTGAAAGTTCTCTACAACAAGAAGAGGCTCTCATATTCCATTGGGATCATACTCTTCAGCTCCTCTTGTTCATTGAGAAGTTTTTCTAAACTCTTTCCATATAGCTTATTATTTCACTTTCATTTAATTAGCTATATTCATCTAAGTTATTTATTGAATTTGATTCACTATTATCACACATTTATTGAGCTTGATATTTTTCATATTATATATTGTGGGTTTGTGGAGTGTGATTTAGTGAGTGTGAGCTTCATTGTGTTCTCACGTGTCAATTGAGAACAAATTACTGTATTTGACTTTTATTTGTGAGAATCACTTGTAATACACTTGTACACCGAGAGAAGTGTGAGGAGAGAGAGACGGGGTCAAATCCAATAGGAGTGGCGTCGATTGACGAACCTAGGGAGAGGTTGTAATCGAGCACTTGAGGAGGAGGACACGGGCTAGATTCCTACACTTAGTGTGTAAAGTGTGATTGTTGAGTGATTGTGTAGTGTGAGAGTTTTCGGTGAACTTGTAAACCGAGTGTGTAGAAGTTCCGGCTTCCAAACCGGATTGTGATAGTGGATATCTCCTCGAGGTGAGGAGCGGGGACGTAGGTCGTGGGGACCGAACCTCGTAAACATATCGTGTGTTTGTGTTTTGCTTGTCTCATATTTTATTTATGCATATTCTTATTGTTCTTATTGTTCATATCTATCTCTTGCAAGAACATATTGATCAACATAATTAGTTTTAATTGGCATTTAATCGGATTAGATTAGCATAAGACCCTAATCACCCCCCTCTAGGGTCTAACAATGCGTAATCAGGTTTATCATTCTTAAAAAGCTTCCTTTTAAATTAGTAGAATATGATGAATTTGAAGATATGTTTATTTAAAAAAAATTCTCGTTAAACCTGTCAACGTGATATTTTAAAATATTATCATGAGGAACAAGGAAAAATAATTTCTTATTTTAAAAATTTAAACTGTAAATTTTCTTTAACTTCTGATATTTGGACATCTAGAGCACAAACTGGATATTTATGTATCACAGCACACTGAATTGATAAAAATTGGCAAATGTTTAAAAGAGTTGTTTCTTTTATTGCAATAGAAGAGTCACATACTGGTGCTAATGTTGCAAATTTAATAATTGAAGAACTTATGAAATTAGAAATTACAGAAAGAATATTTTCTCTTTCACTAGATAATGCAAGTAATAACAATGTAGCTGTTGATTTTATCAGATCATCTTTATCATTGCCATGTCATGGTGATCTTTTTCATATTAGGTGCATCTGTCATATTTTAAATTTAATTGTTCAAAGTGCATTTACTGAAATTAAACCCATGATAGAAAAGGTTAGAACAGTTGCTTACATGCATAGTGCTTCTGAACAAAGACTTAAAAGATGGAAACAATTTTGTAAAAGAAAAAATGTAAAGCCTAGACTAATTCCAAAAGATGTTGACCATAGGTGGAATTCCACATATGCAATGTTAAGTGTAGCAATAGAATATAAAGACATTATAACTGATTTTATAAACTATTATGCTTCTAGTTCTAGTTCTGGTAGCACTTATGGAATAACTGAAGATGAATGGACAGTTATATGTAATTTAAATGAAATGTTACAAGTTTTTTATGATGCTACCATGTTATTATCTGGCTGTTATTATCCAACCATTACTTTAGCTGCTTTACAAATTTTAAATATTCAAAAAATTTTTGATAAATATCGTTTGGATGCTACTTTTGGACCTATGGTTTTTGAAATGGAGAGCAAATTTAATAAGTATTTTAGGCCTATTCCTCATATTTTTGGTTTGGGGGTTCTTATTGATCCATGCTTGAAGGATATTGGCCTTCGAAGTTTGTTACAGTCATTGTATGGTGGACAGGTTATAGACTTAGATGATGGAACCACCCTGAATGCTACTACTCATCATTTACTTATTAGAAATTATTTTCAAACTTTATATGATGAGTATGCAGCTAGACATGGTGTAGCTGCACAACAGTCTGCAGCTTCGGTTTCTTCGAGCTCATCCCGAGCCCGAGGTAAAAGTGTAAGTTTTGATAGGTATGCAATGGTAGCCGAGCTAACTGGTGGATCTGGACTTGGATCGTCATCATCGGAGGTTTCTGAAATAGATGAATATTTTTCTGCTTCTTTAGTTAGATGTCAAGGAAATGCTTTAGATATTTTGCAATGGTGGAAAGTATATGGATCAGTTTCATATCCTATACTTTCCACCATGGTTCGTGACTTACTAACAGTGCAGGTTTCGACGGTAGCTTCGGAATCCGCCTTCAGCACAGCAGGTCGTTTGATCGACGATCACAGGACATGCTTGGATCCATATACTGTACAAGCGGTGATGTGCCTACAAGATTGGTGGAGGTACGAGAAGCGAACGCAAGGCATCGATCGGATGGCTGGAATTGAAGATAAATTTGAAGAATTGGGACTAGCAGATAGATATAAAGAATAGATTGTAGTTTTTATATCTTAGCTTACAATTTGTAAAGAATTATTTTGGAAATAATTGCAAATGATAGTGATATAGGTGAGTAGGTGCCAACCTAGTTGGGATTTACTTATCTATTGTGATGCGATTAATTCCAAAATAAATTTGTACTTGTAATTTGTAACTGATTTATCAATTATTAATAAAGAATATGTTTTTATCATTTCTTATTTGTAATTTATGTCATTTTAAGTAATTAATAAAATTATTGTTTTTGTTATTTTTCTTGTCTTTTTTTTATAATTTATAAGTTAAATAACATTAAAAAATTTTGGAAAAAAATAAAAAAAAATAAAAAAAAAGGAAAATCACCCGGGCCAGCCCGGAACCCGGCCCGGACCCGGCCCGGACCGATATAATTTTGCTGCAGCAGCTTTGAATTTTTATTGGGTTTCGGTTTTGGTTTTTGGACACTTTCTTTGAACCCGAACTCAACATCACCCTTGATCTATTTCTCACTCAATCCCAGCCGTTACCCCACTCTCTCAAAACACCCGACCCTTCGTTATTCTCTCCCATCGTGAAATTAAGAACTAGGGTTTCAGTTTTCGGTCGTCCCCTTTGTTTCAACCGCTGGTACTTTGGATCAGCTCCCATCAGTATTTTGTGGGTAACTTCTTATTTATCTCATGTTTTCAAAGTTCTAAATCTTATTTTCTGATCTAGGGTTTCTCTTTTTGGGCGGTTGGTTAATTGGGTATACACTGTTTGTGTTTTTGCTTACAGGTTCTTGATAATTTTTTTTTAAATCCCTTCTAAAACCTATCTTATCATGCCTCCAAAACCCTCCAAAAAGAGATCAAGAACTGAAGCTAGTTTCTCAACCCCTAAAGCCTCTCACTATGAGGATTATTTGCTTTTCAAGCCTCTTGTTAGGAAATATCGAGAATTATGTAAATTAAAAATTATTCCTACAAGATATATCAAATACCCTGAGTTGTTTATGTACAACACTGAATCTGTCCTTCATAACGTGGGGTTAGATAGCTTGTTTGATGAGAAGCTTAAAGTTCCTTATTATCCCTTTTTAGTTTATCTGTTTTATGCCAATCTGTCCACAATATCTTCTGCTGATGGTAGTCTAACCATTACATCATCAGTTAAAAATGTTGCAATTGCCTTTTCTGCTAATGAACTTGCTGAGATTCTTAATATCCCAACAAGTGATGTTAGTCTCATGTCTGTTGATGTTAGCAATCCTGATATTAACCCACTCTTGTTCAAACCTGATTGCACTTACCCCATGAACAACAATTCTCTTAATCCTAATGCAAGACTCATTGCCAAAATTGTTGCTCAGAATTTAATTCCCAAAACTGGTAGCTTTGATCATTTTGCCTCTGACAAGATCAATGCTGTTTATGCTATTTTTGCCCAAATTAAAGTGGATTGGGCTACTGTCTTTATCAATAACATGGCCTCTAAGCATACCAAGTTTCTTCCTTTTGGCTCGTTTCTCACCCACATCTTCAAACATTTCAATATTGATCTTACAAATGAACCTAAGGTTGAATCCAAGAGAGATTTCTTTGATAAGGTCTCTCTTTCTAGAATGCAGTTAGCTCTTGACTCCATTCCATCATCATCCTCTCGTTCTCAGTCTAGAGTTTCCTCCTCATCCGCCTCTGATGTTTGTGATCGTCTAGACCGTCTTGAGATTCAGGTCTCATCTATTCAAAGGGATGTTAGGAAAATTCTTTCATATCAGCGTCAGTCTCTAAACATTCCAGATCACTCTTCTAGTTCTGATTCTGATAGGGGCACTGCTGATGGATCGGGATCTTCAGATAGTAAGGATGATGGTAAGGGTGATCGTGACAGTGAGGGTGGTGAAGATGAATTAAGTTCCTTTTTGTGATGCTCATCTTTGTTTTGCTACTTTATGTTGGATTGTAAAACTTAATACTATGTTTTATTTGAGTGTAATAACTCTATGGATTTATGTGTGTGGTTTGAGATATTGAGGACAAATCTATGTTTATGCAAATTATGTTTTGGTGTGTAGCAAATAAGTTGCTTATCATGAGTCTTCTGTATTATTTAAGTTCAGTATTTTCATGCACACTTATGATTTTTTATTTTGAAATTTACTGTGGTTGGTTCATTTCTTCTATGATTGCATAGTTATATTTATTTTCTGGTATGTGGAAAATAGTTTGCTTAGCTTCTTTGCATTTCTTTATGCCACCTACTCTATTTGACAGGGGGAGCTATTGACTTTTTCTGTATATGTGCTCATAAACAGGGGGAGCATTGCTCCTATCTCCTCATTTTCTATTCCTTTTTGATGTTGTCAAAGGGGGAGAAAAATCCACCACATATATAGATATATAGATATATAGATAAAAAATCCACATATATAGATATATAGATATATGTCTTCTATGCATTGGTTTATATATAGATCATGTTGTGAAATTATAAGTTTATGTTCATTGTTTGCCATCATCAAAAAGGGGGAGATTGTTGACCCTATAGTTTTGATGATGATTTAGCAAACAATTCATTACTAATAATCTCTCTAGTGTTTTTGTGTTTCTAGTTTCTTTTCAGGTATTTCAAGTTCACAAGTCAATCTAGCGTTAAAGATTCAAGTTCTTTTTGTGTGGTTCTACCTAGGTATATGTTTAGTTTACCTACATATATTGTATGATTGTATTCAAGCTCAATATATATACACTTAACACGATTTATAACGTTTTCTATCATATAAATGATTTTTCATTAACCGTTGCTAAAATATCTCTATCCCTTTTTTACAGCTCTTTCATGTTTCACTATATACGTATAATATATGCAAATATATATATGTGAATATTTACATGTCTGAATCAAATTTCACTTTCGTAAATTTACAGGTTTTCTAAGCTGTTTTCAATAACAGGGAGTTTTAGCAAACGAAAAATGTTTTTCCAAAATTTTCTTTTCAAACATGCTTATTTCATAATTTATAAACTTTCCCCAAAGTTTCACTAATTTTGGATATGATCTGATATTTTTAACGATTTTTCAAAACTCCCCAAAAACCTGTCAATTTTCTCATATCAGTTTTCGGTCGACCGATACGGTCGACCGACAGACTGTCTGTTTCTAAGAAAGTTTCCCAAAGTTTTCCGGTCGACCGAAATTTACGTCGGTCGCCCGAAATTTACCTTCGGTCGACCGAAAATTACGTCGGTCGACCGCCAGCTTCAAAACTTGTTTTCTCACGTTTTTTTGAACTAATCGGTCGACCGTACCGGTCGACCGACGAGTTAACAAACTGAGCCTAACGGCTAGTTTTTCAAATGGGTTTTTTCGTCTTTTTCTCACTTCTAGCTGTTGTATTGGGGAGCTATATATACCCCATTGCTGCTCTTCTTCCATAGGGCCAAGAAATCCAAGTTTACTGTTTAGCAAAGTATTAATCGCATTTAAGAGCTGTTTAAGAGCTGTTTCGTTAATCAGTTTTCAAGTGAAAGTTCTCTACAACAAGAAGAGGCTCTCATATTCCATTGGGATCATACTCTTCAGCTCCTCTTGTTCATTGAGAAGTTTTTTCTAAACTCTTTCCATATAGCTTACTATTTCACTTTCATTTGATTAGCTATATTCATTTAAGTTATTTATTGAATTTGATTCACTATTATCACACATTTATTGAGCTTGATATTTTTCATATTATATATTGTGGGTTTGTGGAGTGTGATTTAGTGAGTGTGAGCTTCATTGTGTTCTCACGTGTCAATTGAGAACAAATTACTGTATTTGACTTTTGTTTGTGAGAATCACTTGTAATACACTTGTACACCGAGAGAAGTGTGAGGAGAGAGAGACGGGGTCAAATCCAATAGGAGTGGCGTCGATTGACGAACCTAGGGAGAGGTTGTAATCGAGCACTTGAGGAGGAGGACACGGGCTAGATTCCTACACTTAGTGTGTAAAGTGTGATTGTTGAGTGATTGTGTAGTGTGAGAGTTTTCGGTGAACTTGTAAACCGAGTGTGTAGAAGTTCCGGCTTCCAAACCGGATTGTGATAGTGGATATCTCCTCGAGGTGAGGAGCGGGGACGTAGGTCGTGGGGACCGAACCTCGTAAACATATCGTGTGTTTGTGTTTTGCTTGTCTCATATTTTATTTATGCATATTCTTATTGTTCTTATTCATATCTATCTCTTACAAGAACATATTGATCATAGGATATATTCACTTGTTCATATTGCTTATCCTAGCTTACATATCTTGTTGTATTTTATACTTGCTAGGATAACTTATTAATTAGTTTTAATTGGCATTAAATCGGATTAGATTAGCATAAGACCCTAATCACCCCCCCCTCTAGGGTCTAACAAGAAGTCTCATCGAATGTGACGTCCCTACTCAGCACAATCTTCTTATCAACTGAATCCCAAAGCTTGTATCCCTTGACACCACGCTTGAATCCTACAAATATGGCCTTCCTAGCTCAAGGTTCTAATTTATCAGTTCTAACATGATAATATACAGGGCACCCAAATACCTTGAGCTGGTCATAGTCATGTGCTGGCTTTCCCGACCACATCTCCATAGGGGCCTTCCTCTCAATCGCAGATGAAGGCAGCCTATTAATGAGGTGGCTCGCATATGTAAGTGTCTCAGCCCAAAAGATCTTTTCCAAACCACTCTGCGACAATAAGCATCGGATCTTCTCCAGTAAAGACCGATTTAATCTCTCTGCCACCCCATTTTGCTATGGTGTATGACTAACCATGAAGTGCCTCTCTATGCCCTCATCTCGACATAGCTGCAGAAAGGGGTCTGATGTGTACTCACCACCGTTGTCGGATCGCAACGTCTTGATCTTTCTCCCAGTCTGCAGTTCCAATCTCTTCTTCCATTCCACAAATAAATCTAGGACTTCACTCTTCTTCGTCATTGTGTACACCCAACAACGCCTAGAATAGTCATCTATAAAAGTGACGAACCAATGTCGACCACCAAGTGATGTAGTCTTAGTGGGATCCCAAACGTCTGTGTACACGTAGTCCAGGATGCCCCTTGTCTGATGAATGGCAGTCCCGAATTTCACCTTCGTCTTTTTGCCAAGAACATAGTGCTCACATAATTCAATCTTCCCACTCTTATCTCCCTTCAATAGCTCCTGCTTGCACAATACCTGCAGTGACTTTTCACCTGTGTGCCCCAACCTATAGTGCCAAAGTCTGCTCATGTCCACTTCTGAAATAGCCGAAGCAACCTGGCCAATCTCGGTGCTTCCCTTCAGATAATACAGATTTCGATTGCGGACTCTCTTCATCACCACCAATGATCCCTTAGTAACCTTCGCTACAGCGTTTTCGAAAGTCACCTTGAATCCCTTCGCCTCCAAAGCTCCGACTGAGATAAGATTCTTCTTCAGCTGAGGAACGAATCTCTCTTCCTTCAATTCACGAACTACTCCATCGTGCATCCTAATCCGCACGGTACCTATCCCACAAATGCCACAGGATTGATCATTTCCCATGACAACAACACCCCCGTCGACTTTCTCAAAAGATGCAAATCAGTCTCGCCTAGGGGTCACATGATAAGTAACGTCGGAATCAAGCATCCAATCTGATGCATCCACATGGTTCACCTCCGGAGTAATCAATAGAGAAAAGCACGAATCATCGGAATCATCGCCATTCGCAACGTTCACCTCATTGACCTTCGGGCCCTTTTTCTTGCCATTCTCCTTCTCCTTGAGCATCGGGCAGTCTCTCTTCCAATGTCCTTGTTCCTTACAGAATGCACATTGGTTCTTTGCTAATTAGTGGCGACCTCTAGACTTTGACCTTCCTCTATTACCACCTTTCGTATATGGGCTTCTTGTTGGCCTTCTTGTTTTGATGATGTTTAACAAACAATTTATCACTAATGTTGTTTGTCTAGTATTTGTGTTTTCTTATTTATTATAGACAAACAACGTAGTTGGAGGTTGGATGGATTAAGCCGACACGATCATATCAAGAGGAGGTTGGTGGAATTATGGAGTGAAGCAACGTACAATTCAAGTTAAAGATCAAGTTCAAGCTTCATGCGCAACGTGTACCAAGTCAAGCTTAATTGAAGATCAAGATTGCTTGGGTAATGTAGTTTAGGATTTATATTATGTGTGTTAAGTACTCTAAGCTCAATTATCTATACACACACATTTTATTAGTTTCCTTGTATATATATGTAATCACATATATATACAACACAAGTTTTGGTTTTCATGTTTATAAATATGAAATTACATGTTTCATATTTATTATTGTGATTTGATTTATCTACTTAGATATGAAACAAATATATTTTCATATACATACATTTGGGAGGTCCTTTCTGATAACCAGTCACTATAGTATGTTTATTATCATGTCTACAATCATTCCCCAAAGTTTTACATTTTTTGGAATTTATTTGATATTTTTAAACAGTGTTTTAAAATCAGATAAACAATTTTTCAGAACCTGTCATATCTGTTTTCGGTCGACCGCACCGGTCGACCGCTCGTTTGTTTTTTCGTCAGCATGGTCCAGAGAGTTGGTCGGTCGACCGGTCCGGTCGACCGAAAGCTCCATCGGTCGACCGCACCGGTCGACCGGATAAGTGTTTGCTTGATTTCCTGTTTTCGACCTGGATAACGGTCGACCGAACTTTCCATCGGTCGACCGAATTTTTCCATCGGTCGACCGACGGAATTTTCGGTCGACCGACAATATAGCCGTTGCTTTTTAACGGCTCTTTCTCTGAGCTGTTTGCTGGGGTTTTTGGTCATTTCGTTTTGGGGTTTTTGGCTGAGCTTTGAGTGGGTATATATACCCCATTGCTGATGTCTTTTCAAATTGATTAAGAGAGTTTTTAAAAACAAGTTTAAGAAAGTTTTAAACAAGGGTTTGAGTTTGTTTAGTTTGTTTTTGGGGTTTGCTGTTACAAAGAGGAGTTTGCATCACCAGTTGAGGATTTCATCCTCAAAATCTTCTCATCCTCTCTTTGTGTTTATAGAGAAGTTTTCTAACTCTTTTCCCTAGCAATTTCATTATTGATTTATCATATATTAATTATTGCTAGTTTGCTATTTGAGTTAGATTTCATTTTACTCATTGTTACACACACCCACATTGAGCTTTTAGTATTTACATACATAGTATAGTTGGGTGGTGAGAGATTGTAACCTTAAGTTGTTCTTTCATTGTGTTCTCATCTATTGTAGAGAACAAATTTATATTTGTTACATTGTGAGTGTTGTAAGGTTTTCGGTGAGCTAGAAACCGAGTGTATAGTGAGGTTTTCGGTGAGCTAGAAACCGAGTGTGTAGTGAGGTTTTCGGTGAGCTAGAAAACCGATTGTGAGGAGTGACGTTGATCGGTGAGCGTTAAAAACCGATACTGTGAGGTGTAAACGTTATTCGGGTGAACGTAGAAAACCCGGTTGTGATAGTGGATTTCTCCCCGGGAGTGGGGAGCGGAGACGTAGGACGGAAGGTCCGAACTCCGTGATCATATTGCTTGTTTGAGTTTGTCTTTGGCGTATTTGTTTTTGCATTTATCTTATATCGCCAATTGTGCATTACTCATTTATTTCATCCACTATCTTGTTTAGATTATTTACCCTTGTGTTGTTTATATATCCTTGCATATATCTCTATCATATAGGATATATCTCATTGTTCATATTGATTATCCTAGCTTATATTCTTGTTGTATCTCATACTTGCTAGGATAACTTATTGATTAGTTTTAATTGGCATTTATTCGGATTAGATTAGCATAAGACCCTAATCACCCCCCTCTAGGGTCTAACACTTCTACCTCTCGTCGACAAGGCCTCTCCTGAAGTACTAGCGCGGGAAGTATCCTTATCCTTCATCCTCAAATCGTAGTTCGTCAAAGCGTTAGTCACTTCACTATAGCCGATAGAAGATCTCCCGTCCATCATGATTTACACTCATCATGATTTACATGTAAAAAATATTATATCATGTTAAAAAATTTAATTAATATTTTAGCTATGCGCAAAAGGGATAACTATTAAATTCTCTATAAAATTAACATGTTAAACTAGTTTGACTGATATTTTAGAAAACTTAAAACTATGTGAAAATTTGACTACACGTATTTAATGATGTTTTTGACAAGATGTACGCGGTATGAATCAAGAATTTGAAATTGAGCCCAAATTCACATTTTCCCTCTCGATTACTTTCATATTGAAAAGATATTTCGCTTTAAACTTAGCTAATTTATAGGACTCAAAACTTATTAAGAAATTTGTGCAATTTCAATAGGTATGGGAGGCTTAATGTGATTTTAGACGTCCTTGGCGTTTTATTGCAAAATTCTTAAAGTTCTTACGAATTTAGTGTAATTTACCTTTTCCTTAATTGCTTATTGTTACTTTCTTCTTGTTTCTTTTTCTTTTTCCTTCAAATCCTAACATTTATTTTATTTTGCGTTTGACGTGAGCCTGAGTTTACTTTTGACGGCTAAACTTGTACGCACATTCATGCAAGCGAGGCATTCTCTGATTCTAGCTTACGAGTTGCACATGCCGAGCATGTCATTACGGGGCCTACAACTTTTGTCCTCGTTTCCGAAGTAAAAACTCGTATAAAGGGTAGTTCGTAGAAAATTATTAAAAAATAGATATATCTAAATAAATATATTTGAAAAGTTTTAATATCTCTCTCAGATACTAGACTAGATTTATTAAATAAAAGAAAAAAAAGCTACTACTTGGTAATCCACGACTTTTAAGTTTTTTTTTTTTCCTATTTTTACAATCAGTCAAACATTTCTTTTTGTCAATAACATAAATATTCCAATGAATATTTTGCAAATATCTATCTAATTTTAATCAATTGGAGGATCCCAGCTACCAAGGTTCCAATCTTATATGGGATGCTCTATTTTTTCTATAAGAAGTATTTTAAATTTGGGGTTTTTACATGAATACCCCTCAAATCTTTTAGCTTTGCAATTTACCCCCTAAATATTGGTATTTGCTAAATTATCCCTCAATCTTCTCACATTGTTGTTTCTTATTCATCTAAGTTAACAATATGGGTTTCAAAATAGGATAATGTCAATATCTTCTAATAAATTTCAATATGTTTCCAATATTTTCTAAAAAAAATTAAAACCTCAAGTAAGGGGTAGAAAAACTCAATGTGAGAGGATTAGGGAATAATTTTACAAATATTAAGAATTGAGAGGTGATTTGAGAGGAAAAATTTGCAAATATGACAGATTTGAGGG
>NC_033798.1:34159552-34320734 GCF_001876935.1 Asparagus officinalis | reverse complement strand
GGAGAAGAAAAACCCTAATAAAATTTCACTCGCTATCATATTTGCATATACTAAATTAACGTAACTTCTGAAACATAAAGCATTTATAACTGAAACCAAAAACACAATCAAAATATTAAGGAAGTGCTCAGTAAATGAATGACAAATCCATCTAATCAGTCTGACATGATGACATGAACATAACAGCAAAAGGATCAACATGACAGCCAAGCTGTCACCCAAATAGTCAAGTTGGCAACCACTTGGTTTTGTTTTGCGGTACATGTCACTGTCAACGTTTACTTTAAATATTTGGATAAAATGATTGAAAGGTCTATTTCATTTGCATCTAGATTTTCTCAATCATTAAACCGTATGTTTCCTAATTGGATTTTTATTTTTTAAATATCTTGATACGATTTTACAAGTGAGAGTACGTCGTGCGCGCGCTTAATAATCTACAAATTGCCCTCTTTCCTCCGCCCAAAAAAATAAATAAATAAAAATAAAATGAAACAAAATAAAAAGAAGAAGCTCAAGTGGTCTATCAGACAACCTCATTATTTTTTTGGTCAATGAAAATTTTATTCATTCAAACCAATTTTGAAAATTATGTACATCAAGATTCTCATAAACCGAGAAATCTATATCAATTACAGATTCTAGGGATATCATCCCACAAACAAACTACTATTTACAAAGAATTAATTCATTCTCTATTTTAAGGTAGTATGGAACCATTGAGTACTAAAATCAAAATGTCAACCTTAATCTCATTTATCTCCATCTAAATTGGAGCCAACTCATAATCATGTTCCAGATATTCTGTGAATAAACAAAAAAAAAGATGATCGCGACTCTTAGGACCTGCACCAAAGCACAGACAGCAGCTGTTTGTGTGTATAACCCCCATCTTCATTAACCTGTCTTGTATAAGTAACCAGTTTTGAACAGCAAGCTAGCAAATAATTGAGTGCTTGGGGTAATTCATCATCTCCCAAACTGTGTTAAACCATGAAACTTGAGGAGCGGAGGGAGATAAAGCTTCATACAGAGCTGAAATTTTAACTTTTGAATTTTTGTAGCATGAAGCAATGATTTGTTTCAAGTTATCAATTTCACAAGTTAAGGCCAATGCTCCATCTCTGGTCTTTATCAATTGTCTCCAAAGCCATGAATCTCCTGATTTAGCATTAACATGCCATATATCTCTGTTTTTTAAATATTTGCTATGTATCCACTTGATCCAAAGAAGCTCCTTGTTCACATGAATATACCATATGTTTTTAGAGTTGAAGCAACATTCCATAACCGAGCAGAGAAAATGCCTAAACCACCAAATCTTTTACCACAACAATTTTTTTGCCAAGCTACCAATGAAGGTTGATGAATATGATATGTTCTCCCCCAGAGAAAGTCTCTACACATATCATCTATTTTCTGAAGCACACTTACATGTAAGATGTAACAGGATGTCCAATATATTTGAACACCCAAGATCACACTTTTGATAACCTATAATTTCCCTGCATAAGAGAGACTTTTTGACTTGGTCCATACCTGAATTTGATTGCTGATTTTATTGAGAAGGGGATTGCAATCAAAATATGAGAGTCTTTTGCATACAAGAGGCATCCCTATATATCTGATCGGTAAGGAACCCTCAGCATAACCCAAGTACTCATATATAGAGACTTTAGTAGCTTCATTTACCCCACCAAAGAATATATAACATTTATCTGGATTTGCACAAAGACCAGTAGCAGAACTGAACTCTTGTAGGCATTGCTGAAGTTTTTGCACTAAAATTAGATCACCCTTGCTAAATAATAACAAATCATCAGCAAAATAAGATGTGTTATCTTGAGTTTTCTACACATAGGATGGAATTTGAATTGCCTGTCATTTTTCGGAAAATCCAAGCTTCTTGAGAGGTATCCCATACCAAGAATAAACATATATGGGGATAGAGGATCCCTCTGTCTAAGGCCTCTTTTCCCTCTGAAATACCCATGAAGAGAGCCATTGAGTGAGATAGAGTATGATGGGGAAGACATAGAGGTCATAATCCAATCCACCATCTTGTTTGGAAAGCCCAGACCCTTTAGCATTTCCTTCAAAAAGCTCCAGCTAATAGTATCAAATGCTTTTTTGATATCAATGCTAAGCATTACTCTTGGGAAAATAGATGTTTTTGCTGTAATTCTTAATCAGCTCATGAGCAAGTAAAATGTTGTTGGTAATTTGCCTACCCTCCACAAATGCACTATGAGCATCATTGACAATAAACCCATAACTGTTCTAATCCTATTTGCCAGGATTTTTGATATGAACTTGTAGAGAACATTACAACAAGAAATAGGCCTAAAGTCTGAAGGAGAAGTAGGGCAGTTGACTTTTGGAATAAGAGCAATAGCAGTTAAATTAACTTTACCCAGCAGTTTACCAGTTTTGAAAAATTCATCAACAGCTTGAGTAACTTCATCTCCAACCACACTCCAAGTAGATTTGAAAAAGGCAACATTGAATCCATCTGGACCAGGAGCTTTATTATCTGACATGGAAAAAATTACATTTTTTTGATTTCTTCTTTTGTAACTGAAGCAATTAATCCCCTGGCCTGAGGATCATTCAAGCAAGGTCCTGAATGAATGATGTTGATGTTGGGAGGAGAGGTATCCACAGCAGTACCCATCAGGCTTTTAAAATCAGTGATAAATTCATTTACAATATCATCCATATCTGTTATTCTTTGTCCCAAGTTGTTATAGAGAAGCATAACTCTATTATGATGTCTGCTAGCTTTAATCATTGAATGAAAGAATTCAGTGCATCTATCACCTTGAACACTCCAGTCTATTCTTGCTTTTTGTTTGAAAAAAGATAGCTCACAATCCATCAAAATGTTGTATTTTGAGATTCATTCCTTTTCCTGCTTAATTAACTCAGGAGACATAGGATCAGCATGTAGACCTTTTTGAACATCTTCCAGTACATGTTTTGCATGATGAACCTGCTCACTTATATTATAGAAGAATTTTCTATTAATTTCCTTTAGTGCAATCTTCATATTTTTTAATTTCGAGCAAACTAAGAACATGACACACCCTTTAATCCTTTGTTGCCAGACATTTGTAACTATAGGGAGAAAACAATCATGCTTTGTCCACATCTTGAAACATTTGAAAGGCCTTTTGCCTTGTAAACATTCTTCATTAACAATAATAAGGCCAGGAGAGTGGTCTGAATTTTTTGGCAAAAGGAATTCAACTTGACTAGAATTATAAGATAAAATCCAATTATCATTAATCAACACTCTATCCAATCTGCTCCAGATCCTTGTACCATGATCCTGTTTGTTATTCCAGGTATAAAAACATCCAATGGTTTTTAGATGAGAAAGCTGACAATTATTTATAAAACTTCTGAAATCCACTGTATCAGATTCAGAGAGCATGCTACCTCCAATTTTCTCTTCATTGCTAGTAATAGCATTAAAGTCCCCACATAAGAGCCAATGAGTATTACCAATAGTTTGATGAATAGAGCTCAGTTCAGACCATAATACTTTCCTTGCTTCTAAATTATTAAATCCATAGACTGAGGAAATTACATAATATAGTTTACCATCAACTGATTTCACTGAGCAAGTGATATTTTGATCAGAACAAGTAATCAATTGCATATCCAAAATATTAGGATTCCATAGGATCAAAATTCTTGCTTTACCTTGCCTTCTCACATTAGACATCAAATTTCAGTTTTTAGCAATTTTCCTGGCAATTCCTGGTAATAAGCTATCTTTGATCTTTATTTCCAGTAAAGCTATTAAAGAGATGTGATATTGCCACAAATGATGCTTAACAATTTGTTGTTTTGAGGGCTTATTCAGCCCCCTCACATTCCAAAAAGATAGGTTCATCAAAAAAGATCACCCCCTCTATCAACTACTGAGGGATCCAAATCCAAATACTCAAGTTGAGAGAAAGACTTTGCTGGAGTAGATTTTTTTTTCTATTTATTTCTTTGAACATTAGGCCAAGTATTGTCAGGTTGAGAAACTTGGATTTTACCTTCAGGATCTAGCCGTTGTGCATGCACAACATGCACCAGACTGTGCACATTAGTGCCCTTTCTTAAACCTGTATCCTGAGATTTGTTTTCCATTCTGCTTACTTGCACTCCTTGTATATCATGAGAAATATACTCAGTAAACAACCCTTTTCCTTTATCCGGTTGATGAAGATTTTTAGACATCCTAATTTGCTGAGAAACCTGAACAGGCAAACTTACAACTGAAGCTTTATCTTTCACACCTGACCTTTGTAGTACTGCATCTAACACATGCATTGAATTGTTTGGGGGCTCAGGAGTAGTTGTTTTCTAAATCTTTGAAAGATTTCATTTGCACTAGAAACATGCACATGAATAACAGGGGGATTCTGTACTGCTGAAACACCAGTTTTACGAATCCATCTCTGAACTCTTGGAAATCTCTTGCAAAACAAAGTATCATGTCCTACTTGCTTGCAGTGATTACACCATCTAGGCTTCAGTTCATATAAAATTTTTAATTATAATTTAACAATGCTTTTCTAAAATATTGAATATGTAACAATGCTTTTCTAAAATATTGAATATGCCACTATTGTATCCTATTTTGTTCCACGCAGGTAGATGATAGCTTGAGAGCTGAGGACGTGGAAGTCTACTATGATCCACGCAGGTAGATGATAGCTTGAATATGCCACTGATTTCATCCTATTTTGTTCCACGCAGGTAGATGATAGCTTGAAAGCTGAGGACGTGGAAGTTTACTATGATCCAGGACAGTTGTTTGGTGGCCTTCTCAAGGGCCCCTTGCTCCCCTCTAGCGCCACCGTCGAGGAGGCTGTAGCCGCAGCTTTGTCGCTGGATGCATGTCCCTCCTTCAAGGAGAAGTGATATATGCTTTCTGAATTTGAATTTGCTTGGAGAACGAATCTAGTAGTTTTCTCGTTAATAAATGGATGGATGTTTGATGCAAGTTTTCTGATACTTATTATTTCCAATGAATGTATGAATCAAGTCTTTATGAAAAAATGGACATACGAATAAATAAGGGCTAAATTTCACAAACTAATCCTTCACTTGGGCTGTATCTGTCATAACCCTCTGAACTATTTTTAATGCCATGAAAGCTTTCTTAACTTGACATCGAATTCTCTACAATTTTGATTGTAAAGAATGCATATAATTAGTTAGGTGTGTTAATATTATTGTATTATTGGCTTATCTCAGCGAATCCACAGTTAAAAGTATTTCATATTATTTAGATAATTAATATCAAAATTTGAAAGGTTTTTGCACATAACTTCTAGGAATATCATTTATTCTATTAAACTCTTGAAGATTTTTCACAACTCAAGTCTAACTTATCACGTGCGATAAGAAAAAAGTGAAAATACCTATTGCTTGTTCAAAAATTAGTGGAATTAATTAGCAATATAAGAGGGTGGTTTTCCAGTCACATTTTTATACTTTCAAGAAAACCAATCTAAAGATAACCACTAACAGGTAATCAGAAAACATAAGAGATAACCGGATAAAAATATAACTTTGAGAAGTTAACCAGAAGAAAGATACTCGCAAAAAAAGTTAACCAGAAAGTTAACCTGAAAATTAACCAGAAAATGTGTTAATCTCTCAAAAACCAATTTACTAGAGGTCAAGATATAGGGTACCAAAACTATCCGCAATCAAATTGTAATTAAAGGACCCAAAAACTAATATGATCCAATAAAAAAATTCAAGAGTCAAGTCAGATTAAGGCCTTTTGTTACGATCAGAACAATGAACAGGCCTATTGCCTAGATAGAATGACCCAATCAGGCCCAATTTGCATCTTCATAATTATTGGAGACTTGAGCAATTAGTTTAATAAATACTTATTTATGCTTTAAGTTTGGAAGCTAATAAACAAATATTAGCTCAGTTTCCCACATTAAACGGTCAAGAGATATGGGTTCGCAAAATATTTTACTTTGTCTTACGGGTTTAAAGAATAAAGGCTAACAAGGTTTCTCAAATGTAACGTTACACAATAATGGAAATGATAAGATATCAGGGTTAGTTTAATGTTAAGTTACCGGTTGACTAATCTTAGGATGAAAGCATAGTGGGAAACAAGTATTAAAAAAAAAAAATCCATGGATTCAAATAAATAAATAAATGAAGAATATTATAGGATTATTAACTTAACGGCAGTGTTTGATAGTTCTAAACAAAATTTAATGGAAGCATACAAGTTATGTAGCCCCCCGAAAATCGAGATAAATGCTTAGTTGTTTTTATTTATATTTTGAATAAATAAATGGGAGTATATTAACATAGTATCAGACTATCAGTGCAGTTCATCAGAATAAAAGAAAGCGAGCGATGTACTCTTTTTCCACAAAACTAAGTGATCGGTCTAGATGGAATTTTCTTAACAAATTAACATTGCTTCTTTACTGCTGCACAACAGTGTTTTCTATCATAATTTATGTACAGTTGAATTTTTTTTCTTGAATGAAATGTTAGAACAAGCGAAACTAATGATCCATATTTTATTGATTATGTTTAGAATTATTAAGATCTAGATGCAAACCTAGAGGGGAGGGGATTGAATGGAGTTGCTACACTTTTTCAATTAAATAAAAAATTATTTGACTAACAAATATTGCAGCAAAAATAATAAACAAAATAAACAACAATGTTGTAGAAAGATAATCAACCACAGTAGAATCAATATAGCAAGACCCTAGAATTTTTGTAATGGTTCAGAAAATTTTTCCCTCTACTCTTCCTTCTCTAAAAGGTGCTTCCACACTAAGATAATTGTTCACTTGGATTACAAAAAGTAATCCAATGAGCTCTACAAGACAGCTCTCAAGATTAACCAAATCTAGTAATCTACACCACAACTATCCTATCTCTAGTGTGTAACATAGCTCCCTACTAGTAATCCTCATCCTCAATTAGCATTGATAACATCGAACTCAGACATACGCAACACGATCAGGTCTATCACGAACTCAGAATCATCCAAACTGACGATACATCTCCTACAAACACTATCTAAAAGAGACGTCTCCCCTAATGGAGTAGATACAGATAAAGAAAAATCTAATGGTAGCGCCACAAGTTGGAGTCTAACCGTAAAATCGTAGGAGATAAAAGAATGAGAAGCGCCAGAGTCAAAAAGAATACGTGATGGAAAGAAATTCACAAGGAAAGTACCTTCCACCACCGTCCCGCTCACGCCATGATTGTGAGGAATAACTGCATACGCTCTACCAGTCGGCTGCGGTGCATCGCCTGGAACATATGGGACTATATGTCCCTGCTGGGTCTCCTGAATCGCTCGTACCTATCCCTCAATCCTCGGGACTGCTAGAGATACCTCAATTCTTAACTGTTGATCCTGACCGCGTCCCTGAGTACGGTTCTGATGCTGCTGCTGCTAATTCCTGCCCTGCTGGCCTACTATGGGTGCGTTGCGGCACTCTGCTACTTTGTGTCAGAGCTTGTTGCAATTGAAACAATCGCCATAAAATCGGCGTTGCTGCTGTGCCCTCTGATCCTGCTGATGACCCTTCTTATGGGGACCCTACTGACCCCGAACTGTCCTGACTTAGCATTACCATCTTTGCCCTTAATAAATATAGTTGTGTCTGTCTCCTGAGCCATGGTAGCATCTGCCCCTCCCGCACTGAACGAAACCTCCGAGATACTAGATATCGGTATAGACCTGGGCGAAGTCCCGTCATGAACATCTGAGCCTGCCTCTCCTCGGTGTGCCACATTCCAGTGAATCTAAGTAGTGACATGCATGAATTTACTCTCAAAAACCATCACCGACATATCCCCCTGCTCCAACCGAGCTAGCTCTAACTCCTTCTTGGCTTTTGCTGCAGCCGAAACATATTGCTCTTCAAAGAAATACACAAAAGTCTCCCACGAGGCCGTTAACCTCTATTCTGGAGTAAAACGAAGCCGATACAATCCTCCTGGATCGCACTTGAGGTTGAAAGCTGCTAGCCTCCGCTTCTGCACAGTATTCACATTAAGCATGTCCAAAATATTGCTTACATATTCCTTCCATTTGTGTGCCACAATGGAATCCGTCGAATAATAAAACTCTGGAGCCTTCAACTTTTGGTACCTCTCTACCAGACGAAGCCAAGTCTCATGCTCAGCCACTCCATCATCAACTGAAGGTGGTGGTGTGACTACCGGTGTCCCCTTTGGGATCTCCTAATGAATGGGTGTTCCTTGACGAACCTGATCTACTAACTGCTCCTCAATAGCTGCTAGTCGAGCAACTAACGGTGCTATGAGATCCATTAAGTACTGCAGAGCATGCTGTGGCTCGGGCTCTCTATCGGCTTGCTCAACTCCCTGAGCATGAGTACCTCGGCGTCCGCGTCCTCTTCCTGACATCTATAATTTAGAAGTAGAGCATATTACACACAATAGACAGGATCTCAAGCATGAAATGATATAATGTAAACCAATAAGTAAATTGTATCACCTATTACTCATAGCATTCTTTATTATTCAAGCAAATAGTTCATCTTAAAAAAAAATTGTAATTTCCCGCCTACATATATAATACGTCCTCACTCATACTAGGAATTCCTAGCGGACTGTATACATGATTCCTAGAAAACTCTATCCTAACTCCACAATATGACACAGGAATGATCCTAAGGATATTGGAATCTAGAGCTCTGATACCAACTGTGATTCCCCAGGTTTCACAAAAGGCTGCAGTCCAAGGCGAAATCCAAAATGTCAAACCTACCAAGCATCAAACACCATGCTACGTGTCATGCCCCACTTCCCAAAATACCCGGGAATCGAAACGTGAACAAGCCCGCGATGTATTAGATTGAGTAGAAATATAAACTATAATTTTTTCTTTTCTTTTCTTCTCAATCCAATACGCTAAGCGTCTAGAAATAAATGCAAAGGCACAAGTCCCCGATCACAATTAGCAAGAATATAATGAATAACACAGAATAAAATAATACATATCATAAATGAATATCATCCAAGACATAATATTCAGGTCAAACATACCCTTATACATATCTAAACAAATGAATACTGAAGAAATATGAAATACATCAATCAAACAGGAATGGAAAGAACTACAAAAGCAACTAGGACCAACAGATAAAAAAAGAAAAGACTAGGCTTTGACTTCTTCTTCTGCTCTGTCTACATGGCACTCCTGCTGAGAATCCTATGGCTCCTGCGCTGAACCTGTTCTTCCTCTAAGTCTGACGTACACCAGAGAAAACAGGTATACATCAGCGAGCATGGCACACGGTAAGACCCCACAAAAGAAAAGAACGAACGAAAACCCAATGCGAAAATGATACAACAACAAAAATAATAAAGAGACGTGCAACGAAAAATCCAACGAAATCAATCAAGTAACAAGTCGATCATGCAACTAGCGATCAGAAATCATCCAAGTCAAAAGGTCATACAATTAAATGGAATTAATACTTAAAAATCTACAACTCGAGACGTAGTACTCGAGTGAAATAATCCAAACAAGGAAACTTTCATGTATATACCATATGTCTCGAATTATAAATAAGTAAATATTAATCCCGATCTATGTACGAAGAGAAACACAACTAGCTTACATCTCACAAGAAATCACACCAAGCAAAGAAACGAGATCATTTAACTAGAGATCCTATAACAGGTCACTGGTCACATCTCACACAGAGTCAACGCTCCTGTCATCGGATACTGACTGTTCACAAATCCACTACGTGCATCCAATCCTGCTACACATGTGGCCAGAGGACTACACATAAACCGTTTTCTGCCTGGTCCGAACTCAAGCAAAACTCGGGTGACGAAACGATTTCACTGACTAAAGTGATGTACATACTTCACTTTAGCCCTACAAACCAATCCCAGTGGCGACGCTAGCCACTAACGTGAGCTTGGAAGATACATCAACAGCCTTATCCGATCACATGAACATTAACTTCCCCATCCCAACTCTTCTCGTTTTTCTAAATCAAACAAAATCCTTATTGAAACTCAGGTTCACCACCTAAACTTAGCCAACACACTCAGACATGTCACTAAGTCTGTTCATGACGCACGAGATCACTAAGTCATGAACTACTAATAGTTCTCAATCACAATAAATAATAACAAAAACAACCGATCATGTACAATAATATCATGGCAAATCAGGTAATCAAAATTAAGAGTCATAAATTTATGAACAACCAACTATGTAATTCAGAAATTAATTCCTTTTCCAAAATAAAAATTTTAAATTATTTCTCATTATAATAATCCAAAATATTCTCTTTTCTAGAATAAATTCTTTAAAATTATTTCTCATCAATTATTATTCTAAAATATATAATTCCTTTTCTCAAAAATAAATTCTTTTAAAATAACTATTATAAACTCATCGAAAATGATTTCATTATCAAAATAAATTCTTTTAATTTATCATAATTATTCCGAAATGATATTTGTCACAGAACTGTGATTTAAATTAATATTATTCTCCAAACAACCCATGCAAATAATTATATTACATCTAATCCACACATATAATTAATAATTATTGAAATAACAGGGAGAGGCGGGATCTTGCCTCAGGGTTTGTCAAACGAATCGACGTTGACGTGCGAGTCCGCGGGTCTGATCTGAGCATGGGTCTGAAGAACGTCGGTCAGAGCTATTGGGGGGATGCCGTTAGCAAGAAAGGTTGCCGGCGACGTCGACAGTGATGTGAGGATAGCAGCGTTCAGGAGGAGAGAAGGGCTGTTCGGATTCAATTTTGAAGCAGCGATGACGACGAACGGGAGCGGAATAAAGTCCAGTAGTAAATATAATGATGTAATTTTCCTCTAGATTGTATGTACTTCAATTATTTATAGATTAAAAAATATATATATGAATAAATTGATGTGTTTCTATCTATATTTACTAATAATCAATATTTTTACTTTAACCTCAAATTTCTCATAAGCATTTATTCATACTGATTGCATTTATTTCACCTTTTATTCAGGAAATTGTCAATTACTTACAATATAGATACTGACACGTTTGCTTGTATTAGATATATTAAATTTTATCTTTTTTCTGTAACGTGATTCTTATTATTTATACTTATTATTTTTTTTATATTCATATTATACATAATTCATTTTTATGTTTCCTCTATATAATTATATAAAAAAGAACACTACAAAGAGAATAACTTTTCATAAAAATTTACCTTTTCAATATTTCTCTTGATAATTCTTATATATATATATATATATATTATATATATAATACTATAATATATAATATATATTATATATATAATATATACATATATATATATTATATATATAATATATATATCTTATTCTCTCTCTTTCCCTCTCTGTTTTCACATGCCGCCCCAACCACCTCTTCTCCTGTTCTCTCTCTCTGTCTTCGTTCTTCCTCTCTCGCCAAGAAACCATTGCTCCGCGTCGGGCCGACCATAGTTTGCCCCCTTCTTCTTCCTCAAGCTCTGGCCTCTTTCCACGACCATCACTCCTCTCACCTCTCCTCTCTCTCCACAATCAGATCTGAACCAGATCTGCCTTCCTCTATCACCTCAGACCCCGCAAACCGACTGCACCCACGCCAACCGCCTCGGCCACCCGCCGCTTCCCGTCCTCCTCCCCAAGCTCTTGACCAGAACCACCACCACCAAGATCTGCGCTCCCCCTTCCCCGCCTAAAGCCGCACCAACCATCTCTAAAAGAACGTCCGCTGGCTCGCACAGTCCAACTGACGCCCTGAACCCGACCAAGCCCCATCTCGTCCACTGTCCGCCAGCCTTCTCCCCCGCCGCGCGACTCCTCTCCTGACCTATATATATATATTATAGAATTTAGGGTTTTTAAAATTTAATTAAAAATAATAATAATTATGAAAAAAATTAAATAATCACGTAAAAATTATCTATACATCAAAACGTACTAGTTGTAGTATTACAACCGATAATATGCAACAGTAGAAATAATGCAAGAAATTACATTAAGAAATAAATATAGATAGAAACACATCAATATATATAGACAAACAAACAGAGGAAAATCATAATAATAATCAATAGCAGACTGAAATAATACACAATAATTATTAGCATACAAACAGTTATATAAAACAAAGTAAATAATATAAAATCATAGTTAGGCTCAAAGAAACACAAATAAAATCAAAGTATAAAAATAAAAGATATTAAACCAAAAGGGATAAACAAGATTCAGGAACATATGATGTGTATAATAAACATAATCATTATGTATAATAAGTGTAAAAATAAAAACACATACATAATAATAAGCATATAAAAGTATGAATACTCATGATACTAATCATGCTAACAAAAATAAATTTTGACGGAAAGAGTCACAAAATATTATATGATGAAATAGACATAAGAGTAAACATGTGATTCAAAATAAACATATTATATAAAACATAATAAGAAAAACATAATTATATATTTGACAACTAATATGATAAATTAGAAGTATTAGTAATATTCATAAATATAAACAAAATACAACAATAATAATCATCACTATATAAAATCAATTTAGATATAGTAGTATATTATGTAGTAGTCAAAAATCACATAAATACAATCAACGTAATATACATAAATAAAATGTATAATACATAAAACCACATAAATACAATCAACGTAATATACATAAATAAAATGTATAATACATAAAACATGAACTATGAAAGATAAAATAGATTTATAAATAAAATGTATAATACATAAAACATGAACTATGAAAGATAAAATAGATTTATAAACAAATGAAAATATGCAATATAATACCATATTTGATACATAAAATAATATAATACAGAATTCAATACAATCAAACGATATATAAGTCAAATCAAAGAAAATATAGTGTAAAATAATAACATATAAAATAATGACCGATACGAGAAAAGAAAAGTTATAGGAAGAGAACGTGTAGCGAGAAGTGACGATGCAAGAAACAAGGGGAAGTTCCGGAGTCAAAAGTGATGAGGTAAGGACGAAACGAAATCTATCAAGAAATAGGATAAGGATCAAGAATAGTCTTACAGATGAAATCATGATATGTATCTAAATTGTCCGTTATATTCTCACTGGTAGGAACTCGGGACCGTGACCGGGACCGTGACCTGCATGGGCCACCAAAAAAACCTGTCATTCCCCGCTTCCCAAAATATCCGGGAATTAAAACATGAACAAGCCCGCGACGTATTAGATTAAGAAGAAATATACACTATCGTTTTTTTCTTTTCTTTTCTTCTCAATCCAATACGCTAAGCGTCTAGAAATAAAAGCAAAGGCACAAGTCCCCGATCCAAATTAGCAAGAATATAATGAACAACACAGAATAAAATAATACATATCATAAATAAATATCATCCAAGACATAATATTCGGGTCAAACATGCCCTTATACATATCTAAATTAATGAATACTGAAGAAATATAAAATACATTGATCAAACAGGAATGGAAAGAACTACAAAAGCAACTAGGACCAACAAATAAAAAAAAGAAAAGACTAGGCTTTGACTTCTTCTTCTGCTCTATCTACAAGGCACTCTTGTTGAGAATCCTCTGGCTCCTGATGAACCTGTTCTTCCTCTAAGTCTGACGTATACCAGAGAAAATAGGTGTACGTCAGCGTGCATGGCACACGATAAGACCCCACAAAAGAAAAAAACGAATAAAAACCCAATACGAAAATGACACAACAACAAAAATAATAAAGAGACATGCAACGAAAAATCCAACAAAATCAATCAAGTAACAAGTCGATCTTGCAACTAGCAATCAGAAATCATCTAAGTTACAAGGCCATACAACTAGATAGAATTAATATTTAAAAATCTACAACTCGAGACGTAGTACGTCGAGCGAAATAATCCAAACAAGGAAACTCTCATGTATATACCATATATCTCGAATTGTAAATAAATAAATATTAATCCCGATCTATGTACAAAGAGAAACACAACTAGCCTACATCTCAGAAGAAATCATACCTAGCCAAGAAACAAGGTCATGTAACTAGCCATCCTATAACAGGTCACTGGTCACACCTCACACAGAGTCAATGCTCCTGTCATCGGATACTGACTGTTCATGTAAAACCCCGTAACTTTTATAATGAATATGTGTGAATTTATAGTAGTAAATATTTCTTGGGGATAAATAATCATATATATATATTAGATGATGTGTTTATCAGTGTTTGAGATCCTCCACAAGTGTTTCCATGTGAGAGATATCGAGCTATATGTCCAACATGTAATGTTTTTCAAGCAGCAGGCATTTTTGGGTTACGCGGTCGACCGCATCGGTCGACTGTGGCGGTCGACCGCATCGGTCGACCGATCAGCGGGCGGAGAGTTTCTCAGGTTCGGGTTCAAACGGGTTTCGGGTCGGGTTTGTGAGTTGGTATATAAGCTAATGTGCCCGAGAGAGCCTCTCTCAGACCCGAAAACCAAAATCCTAGCCCCCCTCTTTTCCCTAAAACCCTAATTCTCTTTGCTTGGTGATTTGGGAGGAGTTCTTGAGGATTTTCAGCGGGATTGTTGGATTTCAGTGAAGGGGATCAACCTCCTGCAGATCTAGGGATTCATTTCTCACCAGAGGCGAGTAACTTCTCGCCCAACTCCACCCCCTTTTGTTTTCATGTCAAAGCTTGAGTTTTTATTTGGTTTTATTGGGCCAAATTCGTATTTTGAATAGCTAATAGATCATTATGGCATATAACATGGGTTTCAGGTATTCCTTATTTTAAAAGCTCACCAATGAATTCTGTTTAAGAGATCTAAATCTGAATATGTCTTAAAAGGAGGAAAACCTTGATCTTTATTGTTTAATAATATGCAAATCATGTTTAAATATGTTGGGATCTTGGTAATGATTTCTAAAGATGTAAAATTTCAGTTTTCTTTTATCCTCTATGTGACATTCTAAATGCTTGGTTGCTGATTTACTCAAAGGAAATTTATTACAGGTTTGGAACATGACAGAAAAACCCAAATCTGGGTTCTGTCTGTCTCGCGGTCGACCGCTACGGTCGACCGCTGGGCGCGCAGAAGGTCAGAATGCACTTGATACCTGCGCGGTCGACCGCGATGGTCGACCGCGATGTCTTGTCGGTCGACCGACGCGGTCGACCATGAATGTTTCTGCTGAACAGTGTCGTTCATCTCCGAATGCGGTCGATCGGGTCGGTCGACCGTCGCCTAGTTTTGTGCACTGTTAGATTTGTTGTATGTTTCATGTGCTCAAGGGTTTTGCATCGATGACCTAATACTAGTTTCAGTTCTTTTTGTTATATATCCGTGCATGATAGATGACTTGGGAGTACCAAATTTAGAATCACGCACCGAGGGGCGTGTGAAATTTGCACATATATATCTTTTCTCATATCTCATCAATATCCACTATTTGGCCCAGGTATCGAGCAAAACTACATTATTTCAGTCCTCGTGTTGGACTATAATCCCTTAAAGTCCTCGTGTTGGACTATAATCCATTTCAGTCCTCGTGTTGGACTATAATCCGTTTTTAGTCCTCGTACTGGACATCCACCCACTTGACCATGTGTTGACCAGTTGTTAATCTATGAGTATGACACTTACCTGAATCAGGACATGACACTTATAAAATTTTAGACCTTTGGCACTTATTTGATTTTGACAGAATACAATAGTTTATGTCCTGAGATGGGTTACATTTCCCTTTATTATTGCTTCTGTATTAGACTTTGGGTTTGGTATTTAGGGATTTACAATTTGAGATATAAGGTATATACATGAGGGTTTCCTTGTTTGGATTATTTCGCTCGACGTACCTATGCTCGTGTTGAAAATTGCTAAATACTAAAATCCCTTTTTAGTTAAGATTTATGAATTTGAGGCTTACTATGTATTAACTGTACTTTCTTATACAACGAGCCCTATTCCTTGGGGTTGGTTGTGATGTTGCTCGCTAGCGCTTTGACGCTCGTTGTCCCTCCCCATTTCAGGTAACGAGCCAGGAGCCCGGAGAGTCGCAGGTTGAGGGCGACACACTTTAGTGTCCAGTTGCTTATTTTTAGCCATGTTTTATTTGGGGCTCCACTTTAGATTTTCTTTTGTGTAGACATTTGAGAGTCTTGTTTTAGAAGTTGTAAAGGTTGTGTGCCTTATTTCCTCTTGTCAGACATTTGTATTTGAGACTTATTGAGTATTCTAGTTATCTATTTGTGCCTTATTTCCTCTTGTCAGACATTTGTATTTGAGACTTATTGAGTATTCTAGTTATCTATTCAGATATTGACTATGTATTTCTGTATGTTGGATGATGAGATGTTTATGTGATTTCATTTCATCAGTATTTCTTGTGTTATCTTTCACTTGCTTTTTGTACCTACACCTGTTGTTGATTCTACTAGATAGATGTTAATTGTGATTGTGAAACATGTTATTGCACGGTGTGGTGCATGGCAGATTTGACATTCTTGGTTTCACCTTGGACTGCAGCCTTGTGTGAACCCAGGGGCGTCACAGTTGGTGTCAGAGCTCTAGTTCTAATATCCTTAGGATCATCCTGTGTCGAGTCGTGGAACTAGGATAGAGTTTCTTAGGATTCATGTATAGAGTCCGTAAGGAATTCCTAGTATGAGTGAGGACGATATATGCGCATATCTCAAAATTTGAGAATTTTTTTTATGACAACTATTTGGTGTAAATTCAAAGTATTTGTGTGAATACTATATGTTGTAAAAATTTCAAGGTGATACGTTATTTATAACGGTCTGTTTTGACTCATAAACTTTATTTTTCTTATCACCAGAGAGAGAGAGAGAGGGATGACAGCGCATGGTAGACCTCGTACCAGGAGAGCTAGCCAGACAGAGTCACAACAGACTCCATCAAAGCAGCAGCCAGCTCAGTCCGAGCCTCAGCAGGCTCCACCCGAGCCGCAACAGGCTCCCCAGTATTTTGTGGACATCATGGCTCCTCTCATTGCCCGGATGACAGCCATTGAGGAATTGGTGACGACTCATATAACACCACGGACACCACCACCATCGGTAGCTTAGCAGCAGGGGATACATGTCGTTCCCGTCAGAGAGAGACCCCTAGAGGTCATGCCTGCAGCCATTCCTCTAGCAGTCCCAGATAGAGCCACAGAGCAGGAAGCTTGGCTCCGTATGGTGGAGAGGTATCAGAAGATGAGGGCACCAGAGTTCCAAGGATCACCAGACCCTCTTGCAGCCCATAAGTGGAAGGAGGATGTGAGCAATATTCTCGATATACTCGGTGTGGATTCAGTACAGAAGTAGAGGCTAGCATCCTACAGCCTGAAGGGAGATGCCAGGAGATGGTACCGACTTCAGTTTACTCCGGAGCAGAGGATGACCTCACATGGGAGGATTTCATATATTTCTTTGATGGACAGTACATATCTTCTGCAGCACGGACTGGGAAGGAGCTTGAGTTGTCCCGGTTGACTCAGGGGGACATGTCAGTGGCGGATTTCAAGAGCAGGTTCATAGAGTTACTACATTTCACGGGCATGTGGCAGACGGGAGAGCGTCAGGCTCAGATGTTCTTAGTAGGGCTTCACCCTAAGCTCCGACGGTACCTCGTGTCGAAGAGGTTTTATTCAGTTAGAGAGGTAGCTGAGGCTGCCACTTCTCAGGAGATTGAGACTACTATGTTTCAGAAAGATAAGGAGGGGAAGGCCAAGACAGGACATAGTGGAGATAAGAGCAAGAACAAGAGACATTTTTCTGGACAGCAGCAGCAGTATCAGGGCCCTTATAAAAGGGGACCCCAACAGGATCAGAGAGCACATCCGCAGCGCAAGTTCAAGGGATCTTGTTTTAATTGTCACAAGGTTGGACATAAGGCATCAGAGTGTCGTAGCGCACCAACAGGAGCCCAGCAAGGCAAGGGTCCGAACCAACAGCAGCAGCAGCGCCAGCATGGCAGAGGTCAGGGCCAGCAGAACAGGCTTGAGACACCGCCAGCAGCTCAGAGGACTGAAGGACAGATTCAAGCAGTTCAGGAGGTTCCTCAGGGGCAGATTATCCCATATTCTCCATCTCCAGCAGCAGAGCAGTCTTCAGCCATGGGTAGGGTTTATGCAGTAGTTCCCCGTGATCATGGAGCTAGCGGAGCAGTAGTGGAGGGTACGTTCTTTGTGAATTCCTTTCCCGCCCATATTCTTTTCGATTCGGGAGCTTCACATTCCTTCATATCGCATGCATTTATGGCTAGACTCCAGCTCGTAGCTCAGCCTCTAGACACACATTTATCTGTTTCCACCCCTTTAGGTGAGGTATCGCTTCTGGAGAGCGTTTGTAGGAGGTGTACCGTCAGTTTGGATGAGTCAGAGTTTATAGTTGATTTTATAGTGTTGCATATGTCCGAGTTCGATGTCATCCTTGGTATGGATTGGTTGTCTTCCTACCATATTAGTATTGACTGCTTTGCGAAGACAGTCAAGTTGCGAGCGTCCGACGGGTCCGAGATGATTGTAGCCGCCTCTCAGGGCAACCGACTTGCGGAGTCATTTCTGGCGTACATCGAGGAGGTGATGCGACGGGATCAGGGTGCTGAGATATTAGAGACTAGAGTTGTCTCAGAGTATCAGGATGTCTTTCAGGACATACCTGGATTACCTCCGGTGAGAGAGGTGGAGTTTTGTGTTGAGTTGCAACCTAGCACAGCCCCGATATCCCGCGCACCCTATCGTATGGCACCAACTGAGATGAGGGAGCTTCAGACCCAGTTGGACGAGTTATTAGCTCAGAGTTTTATTCGCCGGAGTCATTCTCCGTGGGGTGCGCTGGTCCTCTTCGTGAAGAAGAAGGATGGTAGTATGAGATTATGAATAGATTATCGAGAGTTGAACAAGGTCACTATCCGGAATAGGTACCCACTACCTAGGATTGATGACTTGTTTGACCAGTTGCAGGGTGCGTAGTATTTCTTGAAGATTGATCTTCGTTCTGGCTATCATCAGCTGCGGGTTCGGGAGATGGATATTCCCAAGACCTCTTTTCTTACTCGATATGGGTCTTTCGAGTTCTTGGTCATGCCATTTGGGTTGACCAATGCACCTGCGGTATTCATGGATTTGATGAACCGGGTTTTTTATCCCTTCTTGGATCAGTTTGTGATCATCTTCATCGATGATATACTCATTTACTCGAGGTCGGAGGCGGATCACGAGGAGCATCTACGGATAGCATTGAGGACTCTTCAGGAGCATCAGCTGTATGCTAAGTTTAGCAAGTGCGAGTTTTGGCTTTCAGAAGTCAGATTTCTTGGCCACGTCATCAGTAGAGAGAGTAGAGAGGGCATAACAGTAGACCCGGCTAAGGTCACGGTAGTTCTTGATTGGGAGCCACCGAAAACTGTGACAGAGATTCGCAGCTTTTTGGGCTTAGCTGGATATTATAGGAAGTTCATTCAGGACTTCTCGAAGATTGCGACGCCTATTACACACCTTACGAAGAAGGGTGTACAGTTCATATGGAGCATGGAGTGGCAGAAGGCCTTTGATATTTTGAAGACTAAGTTGACTACAGCGCCGGTTTTGACTATTCCGAGCAGTGACAGGACATTCATAGTATATACAGATGCATCGTTGGCAGGCTTAGGAGGCGTATTGATGCAGACTCAGAGGGTAGTGGCCTATATCTCACGGTAGTTGAGGCTGCATGAGCAGAACTATCCCACTCATGATTTGGAGTTGGCAGCAGTGGTATTTGCACTGAAGTCTTGGAGGCACTACCTATATGGGGTGCAGTTTGAGTTATTCACAGATCACCAGAGTCTGAAGTACCTCTTTTCCCAGAAGGAACTCAACCAGAGACAGAGGAGATGGATTGAGTTTATCAAGGACTACGAGGATTGAGTTTATTAAGGACTATGAGTTCGCGATCCAGTATCATCCGGGGAAGGCGAACGTCGTAGCAGATGCTTTAAGCAGGAAGCGCCGACATCGGATTTCGGCTTTGAGGTGCTCACTACATCGAGATCTTATCACTCTTAGCCAGTTTGATTTTAGACCCGAGATTGGAGGAACCAGTGCATTTTTGGGAGCTGTGACAGTGTAGCCATCTTGGAGTGACAGAGTTGTCAGAGCTCAGTTGGGAGACTCTTGGATTCAAATCCGAAAGGAGGAGATTTCCAAAGAGCCTAAGACTGATTGGACCATCAGAGTTGATGGAGGTCTACGGACGAAGGGTAGATTGGTTATGCCAGCCAGTGCAGAGCTGAAGAGAGAGTTATTTGATGAGGCACACCGTACTCGGTACACAGTGCATCCAGGGACCACCAAGATGTACAAGGACTTGAAGAAACATTTCTGGTGGAGCGGTATGCGTAGAGAGATTGCAAACTATGTGGCTAGATGTTTTACCTGTCAGCAGGTGAAGGCAGAACATCAGAGACCGGCAGGGACACTTCAGCCTTTATCCATTCCAGAGTGGAAGTGGGCAGACATTTCCATGGATTTTATTGTGGGGTTGCCGAAGTCGAAGAAGGGGAATGATTCTGTTTGGGTGATAGTGGACCGGTTGATGAAGTCAGCACATTTTATTTCAGTAAGGACCACTTATACAGCCGAGGCTTATGCGAAGATCTTCATTCGGGAGATAGTTCTATCGGATCGAGGATCGGTTTTCACTTCACACTTTTGGAGGAGTTTTCAGGACTCTTTTGGCAGCAGTCTATCTTATAGCAGTGCATTCCACCCCCAGACGGATGGTCAGACGGAAAGGGTGAATCAGGTGTTGGAAGACATGTTGCGAGCTTGTGTCATTGATTTTCAGGGCAGTTGGGAGGATCATACTCCACTGGTCGAGTTCTCTTATAACAATAGTTATCAAGCGACAATCGGTATGGCTCCATATGAGGCATTATACGGGAGGCCCTGTAGATCGCCGATATGTTGGGCAGAGCTAGAGGACAGCTTGATGCTTGGGCCAGAGCTAGTGAGGCAGACTACCGAGAAGGTAGCATTGATCAGGGAGCGGATTCTAGCTGCTCAAAGTCGGTAGAAGAGTTATGCAGATAAGAGGCGAAGGCCCTTGGAGTTTCAGGTGGGAGACTCAGTCATGCTGAAGGTATCGCCTATGAAAGGCGTACAACGATTTGGGCGACGGGGGAAGCTTGCACCGAGATATATTGGACCATTTCAGATTTTAGAGCGCATTAGAGCTGTGTCATACAGACTACATCTTCCAGCATCGATGTCTAGTATACACAATGTATTTCATGTTTCTATGCTCAAGAAACACTTGCATGATGAGGAGCAGCAGCGAGTATTGGATGCACTAGAGATTGAGCTTCAGGAGGATTTGACTACTATTGAGATTCTGGTTTGTATACTTGCCAGGGAGGACAAGAGACTCAGGAATAAGGTGATTCCCTTAGTAAAAGTTCAGTGGAACCGAGGAGGCATTGAGGAGATTTCTTGGGAGCTCGAAGAGGACATGCGTCGCGACTACCCACACTTGGTTGAGCAGGTAAATTAATTATTATTATGTTATGTATCTTACTTTATGTTTATATCTTTGGTTATGTTCATATTTAACACTAGAATGAAGATATTTTCGCTTAAATTTTAATCTTTTGGAACACATGGTATATGTATGAGGGGTTCCTTGTTTGGATTTTTTGCCCGATGTACTAGTTCCACTAGATTAAGATTTGAGCGAGAATATTATCATTTTAGATCGTTAAGTATAAATATCTCTATATGTTATCTAGTAATTCATATTTCTAGACTCGTATAAATTCCGAATTTCGAGGACGAAATTCTTTTTATGGGGGGAAGAATGTAAAACCCCGTAACTTTTATAATGAATATGTGTGAATTTATAGTAGTAAATATTTCTTGGGGATAAATAATCATATATATATTAGATGAGGTGTTTATCAGTGTTTGAGATCCTCCACAAGTGTTTCCATGTGAGAGATATCGAGCCATATGTCCAACATGTAATGTTTTTCGAGCAGCAGGCATTTTTGGGTTACGCGGTCGACCACATCGGTCGACCGATCAGCGGGCGGAGAGTTTCTCAGGTTCGGGTTCAAACGGGTTTCGGGTCGGGTTTGTGAGTTGGTATATAAGCTAATGTGCCCGAGAGAGCCTCTCTTAGACCCGAAAACCGAAACCCTAGCCCCCTCTTTTCCCTAAAACCCTAATTCTCTTTGCTTGGTGATTTGGGAGGAGTTCTTAAGGATTTTCAGCGGGATTGTTGGATTTCAGTGAAGGGGATCAACCTCCTGCAGATCTAGGGATTCATTTCTCACCAGAGGCGAGTAACTTCTCGCCTAACTCCACCCCCTTTTGTTTTCATGTCAAAGCTTTAGTTTTTATTTGGTTTTATTGGGCCAAATTCGTATTTTGAATAGCTAATAGATCATTATGGCATATAACATGAGTTTCAGGTATTCCTTATTTTAAAAGCTCACTAATGAATTCTGTTTAAGAGATCTAAATCTGAATATGTCTTGAAAGGAGGAAAACCTTGATCTTTATTGTTTAATAATATGCAAATCATGTTTAAATATGTTGGGATCTTGGAGGAAAACCTTGATCTTTATTGTTTAATAATATGCAAATCATGTTTAAATATGTTGGGATCTTGGTAATAATCTCTAAAGATGTAAAAATTGTTTAATAATATGCAAATCATGTTTAAATATGTTGGGATCTTGGTAATAATCTCTAAAGATGTAAAAATTTTAGTTTTCTTTTATCCTCTATGTGACATTTTAAATGCTTGGTTGCTGATTTACTCAAAGAAAATTTCTTACAGTTTTGGAACTTGACAGAAAAACCCAAATCTGGGTTCTGTCTGTCTCGCGGTCGACCGCTACGGTCGACCGCTGGGCGCGCAGAAGGTCAGAATGCGCCTGATACCTGCGCGGTCGACCGCGATGTCTTGTCGGTCGACCGACGTGGTCGACCGTGAATGTTTCTGCTGAACAGTGTCGTTCATCTCCGAATGCGGTCGACCGGGTCAGTCGACCGTCGCCTAGTTTTGTGCACTGTTAGATTTGTTGTATGTTTCATGTGCTCAGGGGTTTTGCCTCGATGACCTAATACTAGTTTCAGTTCTTTTTGTTATATATCCGTGCATGATAAATGACTTGAGAGTACCAAATTTAGAATCACGCACCGAGGGGCGTGTGAAATTTGCACATATATATCTTTTCTCATATCTCATCGATATCCACTATTTGGCCCAGGTATCGAGCAAAACTACATTATTTCAGTCCTCGTGTTGGACTATAATCCCTTAAAGTCCTCGTGTTGGACTATAATCCATTTCAGTCCTCGTGTTGGACTATAATCCGTTTTTAGTCCTCGTACTGGACATCCACCCACTTGACCATGTGTTGACCAGTTGTTAATCTATGAGTATGACACTTACCTGAATCAGGACATGACACTTATAAAATTTTAGACCTTTGGCACTTATTTGATTTTGACAGAATACAGTAGTTTATGTCCTGAGATGGGTTACATTTCCCTTTATTATTGCTTCTGTATTAGACTTTGGGTTTGGTATTTAGGGATTTACAATTTGAGATATAAGGTATATACATGGGGGTTTCCTTGTTTGGATTATTTCGCTCGACGTACCTATGCTCGTGTTGTAAATTGCTAAATACTAAAATCCCTTTTTAGTTAAGATTTATGAATTTGAGGCTTACTATGTATTAACTGTACTTTCTTATACAACGAGCCCTATTCCCTTGGGGTTGGTTGTGATGTTGCTCGCTAGCGCTTTGACGCTCGTTGTCCCTCCCCATTTCAGGTAACGATCCAGGAGCCTGGAGAGTCGCAGGTTGAGGGCGACACACTTTAGTGTCCAGTTGCTTATTTTTAGCCATGTTTTATTTGGGGCTCCACTTTAGATTTTCTTTTGTGTAGATATTTGAGAGTCTTGTTTTAGAAGTTGTAAATGTTGTGTGCCTTATTTCCTCTTGTCAGACATTTGTATTTGAGACTTATTGAGTATTCTAGTTATCTATTCAGATATTGACTATGTATTTCTGTATGTTGGATGATGAGATGTTTATGTGATTTCATTTCATCAGTATTTCTTGTGTTATCTTTCACTTGCTTTTTGTACCTACACCTGTTGTTGATTCTACTAGATAGATGTTAATTGTGATGGTGAAACATGTTATTGCACGGTGTGGTGCATGGCAGGTTTGACATTCTTGGTTTCACCTTGGACTGTAGCCTTGTGTGAACCCAGGGGCGTCACAGTTCATAAATCTCCTACATGCATCCAATCCTGCTACACATGCGGCCAGAGGACTACACATAAACTTTTTTCTACCTGGTCCGAACTCAAGTAAAACACGGGTGACGAAACGATTTCACTGACTAAAGTGATGTACACACTTCACTTTAGCCCTACAAACCAACCCCAATGGCGACACTAACAACTAACGCGAGCTTGGAAGATACATTAACAGCCTTATCCGATCACATGAACATTAACTTTCCCATCCTAACTCTTCTTGTTTTTCTAAATCAAACATAATCCTTATTGAAACTCGGGTTCACCACCTAAACTTAGCCAACACACTCAAACATGTCACTAAGTCTGTTCATGACGCACGAGATCACTAAGTCATGAACTACTAATAGTTCTCAATCACAATAAATAATAACAAAAACAACTGATCATGTATAATAATATCATGAAAAATCAAATAATCGAAATTAAGAGTCATAAATTTATGAACAACCAACTATGTAATTCAGAAATTAATTCCTTTTCCAAAATAAAATTTTTAAATTATTTCTCATTATAATAATCCAAAATATTCTCTTTTCCAGAATAAATTCTTTAAAATTATTTCTCACCAATTATTATTCTGAAATAATTCCTTTTCTCAAAAATAAATTCTTTTAAAATAACTATTATAAACTCACCTAATATGATTTTGTTATCAAAATAAATTCTTTTAATTTATCATAATTATTTTGAAATGATATTTGTCACAGAACTGTGATTTAAATCAATATTATTCTTCTAACAACCTACATAAATAATTATATTACATCTAATCCACACATATAATTAATAATTATTGAAATAACAAGGAGAGGTGGGATCTTGCCTCAGGGTTCGTCGAACGAATCGACGTTGACGTACGAGTCCGCGGGTTTGATCTGAGCACGAGTTTGAAGAGCGTTGGTCGGAGCTATTAGGGGATACCATCAGCGGGAGAGGTCGCCGGCGATGTCGACGGTGAGGTGAGGACAGCGGCGTTCAGGAGGAGAGAGGGGCTGTTCGGGTTCAATTTTGAAGCAGCGGCGACGACGAACGGGAGTGCGGCTATGAAGGTGGGTTGACAGCTGCAGGAGGTCATGAGGGCAGCGGCGTGGACGGCGTTAGGGGAGAGGGGCTGATTGTGGGGGTAGACGGCGATGTCGGACGACATGCTCAGACGACATGCTCAGAGTCTCGGGTCAGTGAGGAGGAGTCACCGCGGGGAGAGAAGGCTGCGGCATGAGAGATGGGCGATTGGTCGGGTTCAGGCGTCAGCGGGAGTGTGGAGCTCGTCAGAGTTCATGGAGATGGTGGTGGCGGCTTGGCGAGGAGGGGAGGCAGATCTGGTAGGGTGGTTCTGGTCAGAGCTTGGGCTGAGAAGGACGAGGAAGTGGCGGTAGCCAAGGCGATTGAGTGGTGCAGGTGGTTGCGAGGGTCTGAGGTGTGAGGAAGGCAGATATGGTTCGGATCTAATTGTGGAGAGAGGGAATGTGAGAGAGATGATGGTCAGGGAAAGAGCAGAGCTTGAGGAAGAAGAAGGGGGAAAGCTGTGGTCGCCGCCGTCGGAGCGATGGTTTTCTTGGCGAGAGAGAGACGAAGAGAGAAAGAGAAGTAGGAGAAGAGGTGGTTCGGGGCGGCGTGAAACATAGAGGGAAGAGAGAGAATAAGATATATATATATATATTATATAATATAAAATATATATATATATATATATATATATATATATGGGAATTTAGGGTTTTTAAAATTTAATTAAAAATAATAATAATCATGAAAAAATTAAATAATTACGTGAAAGTTATCTACACATCAAAACGTACCAGTTGTAGTATTACAACCGATAATACGCAACAGTAGAAATAATGTAAGAAATTACACAATTATCAAGAATAATTATTAAAAAAATATAATTTCTTATTTTTAAAATAAAATAATTATAAGATAATTATCTATACTGTAAAATGTACCAGTTGTGCTAATACGACAGTTGATACACAATAGTAGAAATAATACAACTAATTATACATTTAAACAAGAATAATTAATAAAAATATAATTACTTACATTTAAAAACAAATAATTATGGAAGAATTATCTACATGATAAAAAGTACCAGTTATACTAATACGACAAATAATATGTAACAATAGAAATAATATAACAAATTATACAAATAATAAGTAATTAATAATACAATGTATTATATGAAATAATAATAATAATACAACATATTATTTAAAAATAATACATAATAGTGTCAATAATACAATAGATTAATTCCAGAAATTTTCACCACACAAAATTAATTTATAAATATTAATATCATTTAAATAAATATAAACCTTGGACTTTAAATTATAGAAAATTATAGAAATTCAAGAAAAATATAAATACTCTTTTATAAATCATAATTAAATATTTAAGATACTAGATAATTATTTTAACTAGTAATAAAATTTTACGGTCCTTACACTACGACATGTTTCATAATCACAGTTACTATCTCACTAGTGGAAACAACAAATAGGTAAAAGTACCGACCGAAAAATAATAAAGATAAAACAAACCAGGTGTACATAGAAGCAATAAGAGAATAATCATCAGTGAGCCTAACTAAAATAGAATATCTGTGAGTATAAAATAAACCTCAAGTACAATAAGTCAAATAAAGTATCAATATGGCTCTCAGCCTCTACAAAATAAAATACAAGTCTAGAGTCTGAACATAAACAACTAACTGTGAAGTTCTGTAATAACTACTAAAATAATAAATAGCTAGATGGAATCTATGAAGAAATCCCATCAACCTGCGACTCTCCGTACGCTGGACTCGCTGTCTGAAAGGGGAGAAAATAACAAGCGTCAAAGTGCTATAGCGAGATCATCTCCACCTTTCCTCAGGAGAAGGGGTAGGAGTATATAGAAAATACAGACAATATATAAGTATAAAGTCATTCGTATAAATCTAACTGGAGATTAGTATTTAGGAATCCACAACACGAAAGTTAGTACGTCGAGTGAAATAATCCAAACAAGGAAACCCTCATGTATATACCATGTCTCAAATTGTGACTCCCTAAATACTAATTCCAAACTCTATGACTGAAAAAGAACAATAAACAAAAAGGTAACACTCCAAACCTCAAACCTGTAGAACAAATATCTCATCCCGATCTACACTCGGGTAGATGGATGTAACATAAGAGAAACTTATCGAAAATAAAGATTAACCACAAGCCCTGTCGTGTAAGTCACGTTCTCAGAGAAAACACTCTACTTACGGGTATTCAAAATGGAAGCAAAACTATTATTTATAATACTTATAAGTGTGCATCTCATATGCATTAGCGACACTCTTATAATATTCTTACTCAATCTCTCTACGGTAATATGTTTTATCTCCCTATCCCGGATACGTAAAATGTCGATACTTTTGTAATGTTTTTACTTAATCACCCTACGGAAATGAGTTTTATTTCTCTATTCCGGATACATAATATGACGATACTTTTGTAATATTCTTACTCAATCGCCCTGCGGAAATAGGTTTCATCTCACTGTTCCAGAAATGTGAAATTACTATACTCTTTATATTTATCAACTTAAATGAGGACAAAGGTATGTCTACACAACATATTCTAAACATACGTGCACATGTCTCGATGTGCATGTCCATCTATGGTGTTTACCAACATCGGATACATAATATGACGATACTTTTGTAATATTCTTACTCAATCGCCCTGCGGAAATAGGTTTCATCTCACTGTTCCAGAAATGTGAAATTACTATACTCTTTATATTTATCAACTTAAATGAGGACAAAGGTATGTCTACACAACATATTCTAAACATACGTGCACATGTCTCGATGTGCATGTCCATCTATGGTGTTTACCAACATCTCAAGTGTTAAACAACTCATAAATATTGTATTATAGTAGTAGAAGGTCGAGAGGCTCGCTCGAAAACCAAAACAATTGAACAAAACATGCACAGACCGATATACAGTTTTGCGGTAAACCGCAATTATGTGGCGGTCGATCGCGACGGGTTCCAGGGCCTACCCTGGCCTCTGCCCTGCACACAGCCGACTGCCACTAAGGCGCAATCGACCGTGGGCTGAAATTCTAGATTCTAAATCTGGTTGTGTGTGTTGTGTTCACGCTATGTTTAGGTGATTCAAACATGATTAAAACAATATGAATCTTGCATGGAAACTTGTCAATAGTAGATAAAAACTTTTGGGAGCAACATAATATATAATACATGATTATGTGCATAAAAATTCATATTTAAAACCCTAAATCATGCATAAGAACTTGAAACAAAGAACAATTCATCTTTCTTTAGATTAAACAACTTTTAATCATTTTCAGATATTAAATATCTTCTGTAAATTCCTTCTCAAAACTTTTCATATGGAAAGACCTAGTCTTTATACATATAATAAAAAAGAATTGACTTTTATGCATAGACTAGTTAATTTGGCTCTATAAAACATGTTAAAAACTATTTAAAAATATTTTAAAAACTAGGAGGGGGATTAGCAGAGATGAACTCGCCTGAGATTTGTAGAAAAACTAGGAGGGGGATTAGCAGAGATGAACTCGCCTGAGATTTGTAGAAAAACGTTTAAGATGCCAAACCAAAGAAGATCTCCATGAACTCGCCTGAGATTTGTAGAAAAACGTTTAAGATGCCAAACCAAAGAAGATCTCCACTCTAAAAGTCAAAAACCACATGAAATCCTGCTCAAAAGCTTCCGATCTTCTCCAAGAATCAAGTTAGGGTTTATGGAGGTTTGGTGACTGTTAAGGCTCTTAGAAAAACTGAGAAAATTCATAAAAGATTGATATATAAACCAAGAAAAACGAATATGGGCTTTAGAAATCCGAAACCAACTCAAAATAGGAGAAACGCTTCTGCAAGTGTCGCGGTCGACCATAGAGGTCGACCGTCTGCGGTCGACCGTGACGGTCGAACAGACTGGAATTTTCCAGCTCCTTATATATTTGGCCATTGTGCATGTTTTAACTCTTTTCTTCCTCACGAATGAACTTGTTTATACTCAAAACACATGGTATACTACTCACATACCATATAACTATATTTATCAAAATAAAAATCCATATATCATAATTAATCACATATTAATTATATATATATATCACAATTTTTTGGGTTTTACATTCACCCCCCTTAAAAGAATTTCGTCCCCGAAATTCTGCAGTAGTATCATAGGAATTAATAATATAAGAAAAGTACTAAGAGGGGATAATCCAGACAAGGAAACCTTCCCGTACACATCTTGTACCATTAATTCCTAGATATGAATCATAAGCCATATTTAAACTTAACCAATTTAGAATATGTGCATCCTCACTTAACCCCTAATTAGACGGAACTAGTACGTCAGGCAAAAAATCCAAACAAGGAATCTCCCATATATATATATATATATATATATATATATATATATAGTGCGTTTCTCATACGCATCAGTTCGTACGCATTCACGTGTTTCTGGGTTTTTTTGCAAAAATCGCTACTTATCACTCGTGACCACTTAAATTCTCTCTCAACCTGAAAAAACCCCAGATCCGTTCTCTCTCTCCCTAAAAAAAGCCCCAAATCCTCTGAATCAAGCATCGGTCCTGCTCCTAACTCCGCCGACGATCGACCACATCCTCCGACAAACTCTATCGAGGTCGACCAACTCCGCCTTCAGCTCCTCCTCCTGCGCGATTTCGCCGTCGACTATCGCCGCCGTGAGATCTCCCAACTACAGCCCTAACTCCACCTTCAGCTCCTCCGAGATCTTCCACATCATCAAGGAGCTGATCGGGTTCATCCTCTACATACACCATCAGACCCCTTCGTACGGGAACTCTAATCTCTCTCCAAATCTGTTTCTTTTCAATTTATGCAAGTATATATATGACTCAATATTCTCTTTTGCTGTTGCTCCAAATCTAACTATGACTTCACTTTGCTCCAGATATTGAGCAACAAGGTCATTATGGAGGGATCGGAGAAGCACAGCCCTCTCAATGAGGGATCCATTCTCTGGATTACTGAAACTAGGTTGCCACTAGGAAGAATTGATGAAGTATTTGGACCTGTGAAGAATCCCTTCTATGTTGTCAGGTACAACTCTGATGATGAAGTTCCTCAAGGAATCAGCATTGGTGTTGCCATATCTTTTGTTGTGGATTTTTCCAACCATATTCTAAATGAAAATACCTCTATGAATGATTAATGTATGTGATAGGTCTTTGTTAATGAGTTCACCATTGCTGGTGTTCATGTTTTCTAATCATAGTATGTATTAAGTATCGAGGAAAGTTATTGAAGTAATAAAATGTCCCCCTTCGCTGGTACCATCGAAATTCCCCTTCGCCGGTTTCCATTTTAGGTTTTTGGGTGCCTCTGCAGTACCCTTGATGGAAAAGCCAAGGGTCAAAGTCCTCCTCAAGTGATCAACTGGCCTTTTGAGTTGTCATACATTTCTAGAACTAGCTATTTCTCGATTGCAGTCTTTGGGTTCTTTGTACTGTATTAAGATGTGTGGTCTTGTTGGTACAAAATATTAATTCTTAATTTTCATGCACTATTTTGACCAAGTGCTGTTGTTTGCATGATTCATTTCATACTTCAATCCTTTTTAATTATATATAAGATATATCATATAAGTTTATTTTATCAAAAGAGTGATGCCCAAACTTTGCTAAAGTCTATTTAACTGTCTCACACTGGAAGTTGCGACCTCATAGGCTTCTGACATGAATATATGTTTTTATTTTGATGCAGCTACCAACAAAAAAACTGACGCCAAGGCACAGGCTGTAAAAGTTGCCAAAGCTGTGAAGACTGGAGCTTCAAGCATAAAGAAGAATCAGGTATCGATGATGAGGAGGCTGCTGACGAAGTGGAATTCTCTGATGATGAAAAGGAAGCTGAGTACAAGAGATCTCTCCATCAAAGTAAACGAGATGCAACTATGGGAAACAGGAGACTAGGTTTGGCAAGAAAGCTAATTATAAGGGTTTAGTTGTAAAGAGAGGTTGACAATGTGTAATATTTATGCTTCTTATATTTAGGACTTTAGTTATGTAAATTTGAAGCAATTGTGTCCCGAATTTGAAGCAATCTTTGTGTAAATCTTGACTGGCACTCTATTATAAATAAAAACTTGTCTTCCATTTTGAGTTGCGATTTGCAGAGCATGTTTATGTTGAGAATGTTCCATTAGTGCCTTTGAATCTGTGGTTGCAATTGATGTTTCTCTGCTACATTTGTTGATGCTTGTGTCTTGAGGTGTAGTATTGAATCTGTGGTTGCAATTGATGTTTCTCTGCTACATTTGTTGATGCTTGTGTCTTGAGGTGTAGTAGGTTGCGATGTGAATATTCTTCTTCAAAAGTCTGCTACATTTGTTGATGCTTGTGTCTTGAGGTGTAGTAGGTTGCGATGTGAATATTCTTCTTCAAAAGGGAAAACGCTCGGGGAGATGGTTGTATTGAGCTTTGGGAATATTGCATCGTTCAAATGACAACCCATTGTTCAAATGACAACCCATCGGCGTCCAAGGAGGATTTCCTCAGCCCCATTCTGTGCAGTTTTCTGCTCATGGGTTCCTTACATTCTACATAACCACAAGGTAATCTGCTGATTTAGCTGAAAATAATCGAACAAATAACACACAAACGAAGAGGAATGCTCATAAGCAAACACAATAGGTACATAACAAGAAAATTCACTGTCTATGTTTCAACAAATAATGGATATACACCACATATCAACAACAAATTGAAAGAGACTGCAACTCTCAAACTCACATATAGTGAAATTTGTTGCAAAACAACACAGTTAAAACAATGTTTCGTTTACTACATTTGGTCCTGCAATACAACACAAGCAAAACAACACGGTTACATCAATGTTTCGAGTTCATGCATCAATGTTTCGGTTACAACATGAAGAGCTAGTAATACACATCGTAGCACAAAGTTGCGAACTGCTCAAACCACATGATTGAGCGACATTATGGATGATCCGCTCCGTTGAACTTGATCTACATATTCTAAAACCCCGACAAACCAAGTTTGGGGTGAATCCGTTGTCGTTTGATCCTTCATCCACTCATATCAATTTTAACGGTTTTGAATGAATAGAACTTTTCATGAAAATTAAGAATTAATATTTTGTACCAACAAGACCACACATCTTAATACAGTACAAAGAACCCAAATTTAAAGAACAAGGGAAGAGATATTTGCTACAAAATTCTTCCATACTAGATGGTGACAGACAGGAAAAATATCGGTGCTGCAGATTTGCACTGTAAAACAACATGAGACCAAAGATTATGAAGATGCACAACATACACCATTCATATATAACCCAAAAGAACGAACCATTGTCGCAAATGTAACCGATATGAAAACAAGGGACTCAGCTAGTTCTAGAAATGTATGACAACTCAAAAGGCCAGTTGATCACTTGAGGAGGACTTTGACCCTTGGCTTTTCCAACAAGGGTACTGCAGAGGCACCCAAAAACCTGAAATGGAAACCGGCGAAGGGGAATTTCGATAGTACCAGCGAAGGGGGACATTTTATTACTTCAATAACTTTCCTCGATACTTAATACATACTATGATTAGAAAACATGAACACCAGCAATGGTGAACTCATTAACAAAGACCTATCACATACATTAATCATTCATAGAGGTATTTTCATTTAGAATATGGTTGGAAAAATCCACAACAAAAGAGATGGCAACACCAATGCTGATTCCTTGAGGAACTTCATCATCAGAGTTGTACCTGACAACATAGAAGGGATTCTTCACAGGTCCAAATACTTCATCAATTCTTCCTAGTGGCAACCTAGTTTCAGTAATCCAGAGAATGGATCCCTCATTGAGAGGGTTGTGCTTCCCCGATCCCTCCATAATGACCTTGCTGCTCAATATCTGGAGCAAAGTGAAGTCATAGTTAGATTTGGAGCAACAGCAAAAGAGAATATGGAGTCATATATATACTTGCATAAATTGAAAAGAAATTGATGGAAAGAATTAAAGCTTCTTTAGTAATTGTAATCTAGTTGTAAATATTGGTTAAAGTTTTACACACAATGAACCTACTGTACTCCTGCATTTTTTTATTTAAGTTTCTGTTATTATGTTTCATTTGTTTCGTGTGTGGAAACCCATGACATAATAGCTTCGCGAATTCTTCAATGCACTGCCTGAATAATTTATTTGGAGCAACAGCAAAAGAGAATATGGAGTCATATATATACTTGCATAAATTGAAAAGAAACAGATTTGGAGAGAGATTAGAGTTCCCATACGAAGGGGTCTGATGGTGTATGTAGAGGATGAACCCGATCAGCTCCTTGATGATGTGGAAGATCTCGGTGACATAATAGCTTCGCGAATTCTTCAATGCACTGCCTGAATAATTTCTCAAATTACATAATGAGCTCTGATAAAATATTACCCGATCAGCTCTTTACATTCTTCAATGACATAATAGCTTCGCGAATTCCCGTACGAAGGGGTCTGATGGTGTATGTAGAGGATGAACCCGATCAGCTCCTTGATGATGTGGAAGATCTCGGAGGAGCTGAAGGTGGAGTTAGGGCTGTAGTTGGGAGATCTCACGGCGGCGATAGTCGACGGCGAAATCGCGCAGGAGGAGGAGCTGAAGGCGGAGTTGGTCGACCTCGATAGAGTTTGTCGGAGGATGTGGTCGATCGTCGGCGGAGTTAGGAGCAGGACCGATGTTTTTTTCAGAGGATTTGGGGCTTTTTTTAGGGAGAGAGAGAACGGATCTGGGGTTTTTTCAGGTTGAGAGAGATTCAGAGGATTTGGGGCTTTTTTTAGGGAGAGAGAGAACGGATCTGGGGTTTTTTCAGGTTGAGAGAGAATTTAAGTGGTCACGAGTGATAAGTAGCGATTTTTGCAAAAAAACCCAGAAACACGTGAATGCGTACGAACTGATGCGTATGAGAAACGCACTGTATATATATATATATATATATCATATGTTCCGAATAATTAAGAGCTAAGTGTTGAGTGATCCATTCTAGCGTTAAGTATAAACGTGACTAAACAACATATGCAATCACATCTATCAACGCATATAAGCACGTTTAAATATCAACATCTTACCTATTCAAACAGGTGCGGATAGTCGCGACGTACATCCTCCTCACTCTCCCAAGAAATATCTTCGGCTCCTTGCCAGTTTCACTAAACTTTCACTAATGGAATGACTTTGTTTCTAAGCTTTTTATTCTCTCTAGCAAGAATGCATACCAGAATCTCTACGGTAGTCAAATCATCCTGGATCTCAACCTCTGGTGAATCATCTAGCAAGAATGCATACCAGAATCTCTACGGTAGTCAAATCATCCTGGATCTCAACCTCTGGTGAATCATTCACCCTCTGCTACTCTTCATCACTCAAATGCTTCTTGAGCATCAAAATATGAAAGACATCATGTATGCTCGACATCATGTATGCTCGACATTAATGTTGGAAGGTCTAATCTATAAGAAACAACTCCAATGCACTCGATAATCCTGAAGGAACCAATATATCTCGGGACAAGCTTCCCCCGTCTACCGAATCACTGAACGCCCTTCATTGGTGATACTTTCAACATAACTAAGTCTCCGACCTGAAACTCTAAGGGACATCTCCGCCGATTTGCATAACTCTTTTGCTAACTCTGTACAGCAATAATGTGCTCTCGAATCAATGCCACCTTTTTCGTTGTCTACCTAACTAGCTCTGGGCTAAGTAATAGACTATCATCTGGCTCTGCCCAACATATAGGCGATCTGCAAGGCCTCCCGTACAAGGCTTCAACGACGCCATCCCGATGGTAGCTTGATAACTATTATTATATGCAAATTCAATCAATGGGATGTGGTCCTCCCAGCTACCCTGAAAATCTATAACACATGCTCTTAGCATATCCTCCAACATTTGATTCACCCTCTCGGTCTGACCATCTGTCTGAGGGTGAAATACACTACTGAATGATAACTGGCTGCCAAAAGCATCATGAAAACTCCTCCAGAAATGGGATGTGAAGACTGAGCCCCGATTTGGATACAACCATCTCCGGAACTCCATGCATTCTGACAATCTCTCGAATAAAAATCCTCGTATATGTGTCTGCCATATAAGTTGTCCTCATGGGTAAGAAATGCGCCGACTTTGTCAATCTGTCTATTATAACCCAAACAAAATTATTTCCTTTCTTTGATTTAGGCAACCCTACTATAAATTCCATAGAAATATCTGCCCACTTTCACTCGAGAATGGGTAAAGGCTGTAGGGTTCCTATAAGTCTCTAATGTTCTGCTTTAACTTGCTAGCATGTATAACACTTAGTGTAACACCCCTGGTTTCAACAAGGCTGTAGTCCAAGGTAAAACCAAGAATGTCAAACCTGTCATGCACTACACCGTGCAATAACATGTTTCACCATCACAATAAGTATCTATCTAGTGGAATCAATAACAGGTGTAGATACAAAAACAGGCAAAAGAGAATATACAGAAGAAATATTAAACAACAGATACTCTGAAGGAAATAGCCACCACTGATATGAATAAATCAATCTCTGTAAAAGGAACAACCTCTGAGTTAAATACAAATATCTCGACATAGACAATCAAATGAAATGACATTAAGGCACCTCACCTTTACAAAGCTAGAAATAACATCTCAATGTTCATAAACAAAATCATCGTGGAGTCCTAACAATAAACTCTTTACAAAGCTAGAAATAACATCTCAATGTTCATAAACAAAATCATCGTGGAGTCCTAACAATAAACTAATAATAAAATATCTATAAATAGTAACTAGAGCAAATCCATCAAGCTACAGCTCTCCGTGTACCTGGCTCGTTACCTGAAAGTGGGGAAACAACAAGCGTCAAAGCGCTATAGCGAGTAACATCTCAACCAACCCCAGGGAGAAGGGCTAGAAGGATAAAAAAAATAACTGTTAATACATATAGATAAACAATCATCTACTCTGAAATAAAAGGAGGTTTGATATTTAAAAATTTACAATACGAGCATGGTACGTCGAGTGAAATAATCCAAATAAGGAAACCCTCATGTATATACCATATGTCTCAAATTGTAAATCCCTAAATACCAAATCCAAAAGCTACATTGTGGAGAAATAATGAAAGTCAACTCCTCTAAATACCAAATCCAAAAGCTACAGTGTGGAGCAATAATGAAAGATAACTACATCTCCAATCATACTATCAATATGTCCTGACTGATGCCATATACTTGTCCAACACATGGACTTCATCTACTATATATTAGATAAGATAATTCAGATAAATGTCCAACACATGGACAACATATGATAAATGCCCAACACATGGACTGCATATGATAAATGCCCAACACATGGACTGTAACAGGTAAAAGCCCAACACATGGACTATATATGATCAAGGTCCAACATATAGACTAAAACGGGTAAATTTCCAACACATGGACTATATAATTATGGTCCAACATATGGGCCACAATAGACAAGTGTCCAACACATGGACTGAAATAAGTAAATGTCCCACACATGGACTACATGATTTAGGTCCAATACATGGGCCGCAATGGATAAGTGTCTAACACATGGACTACAATAGATTACAATTTAAAAGCATATATATACACTATTCACTCTCATGTGTCGGGGAATTAAACAAGTATCATGTCTATAGTCAACTCATATACAAAATTCTCAGTGTTTAACAACCCCAAATAACCTAGAAATATTACTAGCCACACGAACATATGCACAACTGAACAGTGCCAAAAATCGACTCGCGGTCGACCGCCGTGCCCACCCCGGTCGACTGCATAGAGAACAGGAACATCCTGTTCTTCTGTGCTCCCTAGCGGTCGACCGCTGAGCCAAGCCCGGTCGATCACGATCGACGGTCGACCGCGATCGACAGCACGGTCGACCGTGATCAAAACAAACACAAACCCTAAACCTGTGCACGCTACGCGGTTGACCGCCGCGCCCATCGCGGTTGACCGCGCAGAAGCAGAAACTATTTTCTAGTTTCTGTTCAACGTGATTTTGATCTCGAACTTCGTGTATGATGTTTATATATATATGTAACCCTATACATATGATTTAACATATCTGGAACATGAGATAAATAGTCTAATCATTATAGACAAAACGAAACAATTTAAAACATACATATTCATGTCGAAACCTTCAAAAACAATTATTTTTCTTTTAAACTCTTATTTTAAAAATATTTTTAGATCTAGATCTACATTAAGAACTTCGTGTGTGATCTTATTAACTGAAAACTTGTTCTCTTTGCAATATACAATAATAAGATCTATGTTTATACATAAAGTAGCATGTTAGGCTCATAAATCACAATAAAATAATTATTAAAAAGCATTTAAAAACTGGGTGATGGATTGGGCGAGATGAAACTCGCCTGAGGGGTGTTGATGAACTCCCAAAAATGTGTGAGAAAGATCCCTCGATGCCAAATGTCGTAAATCCCGCCTTCTCCTTTCTTTTCGCCTTATGAAACTCTCCCGAGAACTCAAGTTTAGGGCTAGGGTTTGAGAGAGGAGGAGAGGGGCTGCTAGGATTTGGAACTCAGAAGAAAAGAGGTGATTTTTGTGTAAAAACATGCATATATATGACAACAAACCCGAATAACTACAACACCCGAAACTGGAAAACATAGTCTGACTAGAAACACACTCTTCGGTATTTTACATGTAACTTTCGTATCTGACCTCGGAATGAAGTGATTAAAGATTTGTTAGAAATATACTGAAGATACCTACAACTTTGGTCTTTTAAGTTTTTCAAAAATCATACTTTATCAGTGTGTAAAATATAAAATGTCTTTACTGGTCATAAATTTTCAGATTTATACATCGAGCATGTTTTGTGCATTTACACTCATATATACATATATACTTTGAATTGATCTCAAATCAATTCCTATCATACTCAAACATCACAATATGCCATTTATCACCATAAAATATTTATTATTATTTATCACAAAATATTTAAATTTTTGTGGTTTTACATTCTTCCCCCCTTAAAGAATTTCGTCCTCGAAATTCCGCAACGTATCTTAAGAATTAATAACATGAGAAAGGCACTAAGAGTGGATAATCCAACCCTCCCGTATACATATCATATAATTAATCTCTAGATATGAATCACTAGCAATATCTATGCTTAACAGTCTAAAATACGGATACTCCCACTTAACCCCTAACTAAATGGAACTAGTACGTTGTGCAAAAAATCCAAACAAGGTGTAACATTCCAAATTTTTTTTCCCCTTGCATTGATTGGATACCGTTACCGACACCAATCCATAAATTAGTAGATGCTTTTCTTCATTTCATCTCATATAATCTTCTAGTATGAGAATTTAACTTAGCTAATTCTCATATTGTGATCTAGTTAACTAAGTCATAGCATGCATACAAACTTAGCATGTAAACCTAAGATAACCATGCTTTAAACCTTGATTAGAGATAACCAAATTATTAAATACCTAATGTGAAACTCTCTAATTAACATAGTTATTATATTTGTTCAGCCATGTTAGTGGGGGAAATTTTGCATAAAACCCCTCAACTTTGGCCAAATTGAGGATTTCTCTTCACATGGGCTTATATATATGTGCCCTCCACCTCTCACTTTACCATTTAAGAAGAAAAATCTCTTAAAAACCTCATCCCTCTCCTCTGAACATCTCCAGCACCTCTCCTCTTAAAGAAAGAAAAAAAAAAGATTTCCAAAAACCATCATCTCTCAAGAACATTGAAGAAGAAGGAGTGGAGAAAGAAGGTAGTTGAGGACTTTGGTGGAGGAAGTGGGGCAAAGTCAAAACCCTAGGTAAAACTCTCAGTTGCATGTTGTTATTAAGGATGTTAGAACTGAATTATATAGTTAATTTGGATTTAGTCTTGCATGTAACATTTTAGGGCATGCATGTCAAATTTATCTTGAAACAGAAATTTTGTGCAGAAATTTCCAGCAAGATACACTACCACTAAACAAATCATAACTTTTTTTTGTATATTTCCAAATGAAGAAATTCTTTCTGTTATAAAAACTAGACTTTCTTGGCTTTCATTTGAGATCCTGTTTGCTTAATTCTGAGATAATTTACTTGTTTGAAAATATAGTTTAGCTCAGTGCATGTGTCTGAAACTGTCTGCCGGAGCTATGTCCTTTATAAAGAACATATATCTCAACATATACCATGCATGCATGAAATTCTTTCTGTTCTAGAAACTAAATATTCGTGGATTTCATTTGAGATCTTGTTTGTTTAACTCTAAGATCATTTACTAGTTTAAAAGTATGGTTTAACTCAGTGCATATGTCTGAAACTGTCTGCTTGAGTCATGTCCTTTGTAAAGAGCATATATCTCAACATATACCATGCATGCATGAAATTATTTCTATTTATAATACTAGACTCAATTCTATTTCTGTTGATAGGAGTTTGAATTAATTTTAATAACGTTTGGTAGGCCTAAACCTAGTTCTAATATCTAGCGTATGTGCTGGAAATTCCAGTCTACCCCCCTGTGTTGTTTTGTATGTAACATGCATTTTAAAAATGCAAAATTGATGAAACTCATGGAACATGGAAGCTAATCCATAATATTACTTACATACCAAGTATGAGCTCTTTGGGATATAGTTAATTACCCAAAATAAATTATTCATCCTAAATGATGATCTCAGTTTTTCTGCTACAGTTTTGATAGGTGTAGTTTTCTGAGAGCATGACTCTTACTATACACCATGCATTGATGTAAAAGTTTTATATTCTGAAATTAGACTCATAATGGAGTCATTTGAGACTAGTTTCATGCATTTTGGACATCAATTGCTGTACCATCTATTCACCTAAATCTGCTGCATGTACACTACTTAGGTTGCTGTGCATATTAGAGATATTAGATGCAATCATCTAGGGTGTAGCTTATACTATGATATAAGTTTTAAGTTAAAGTTTTAAAAGATATAGTATCTAGAATCTCATGTGGGTATACATGTATATATAGGACAGAGAATCTTGGATTCATTCGTTGGCCGAGAGGATCCCGACATAATCGGTAGGTAACCTTTCATTGTTTCCTCTCAAGTCTTTGGGAGTTCGATTGATTACTTTCTTGAAGTTCCTGCAAGTTAGTTTCCCATGCTAATTGTATATCTTATCATTTTCATAATATTCCTATTTGACTCACCTCATGCATGGGCTCGTTGTTGATTGGTTAATCATTGCTATCCTAATGTTGTTTATTTCAGTTCTATACCTTCGACATCCTTGAATGATTTCATTGCAATAATTCGAATTGATTCGATGGTTCAACTATTGATAATGATAGTATTCCTCTCTTCGTTGATGCTTGATTGTCTATATTCATGGATTATGCCCTGTGTGAAGTAAGCTTCACCGGTGGGTGGTAATGATATAGTGTCCCGGTGGGACAATGCCCTGTGTGAGGACGCTCACCGCTGGGTGTATAAAGGCATGCACGGTTTATTGATTATCCCATGATTGGAGAGTTTGGAATCGTGAATATTAGACCTTGATTATTCATCTTTACATGTTATTTCACTTCGGTCAATGATTACGATATAAGAATGGCAACTTAATGTTGAGACCCCGTTGTTCAAGTTTGATATCTATGTCTATCATTTTCATTCGTTCCCTTGGATTGTACCCGAGATTTTTATGGTTACCTATTGGGCCTTAGGCTCACCCCTATTGTTTCTGAATCCACTCGCAGGTCATACAACTGACAAGGATAAGGGCATTGCAGACCCTGAATTTGAAGATTGGCTCCAGAGGAAAATCTTAATAGGGGTTAGTTATGTTCACTTTTGTAGTACCTTTGACTTATAAAACATGTATTAATGTTGTAGCCACTGCTATTATTGTAATGTTTTGTATTACCCTTTAGTTCTCTTCTATTGTGGTATTCAATGGACTCTGCTGTCAACCTCGTGATCTTGGGTATTGCATATGCATCTCTACTGCTTTATTTTTGCCCTTCAGTATATATATGTTGTGATGTGCAAAAAGATTTAGCAGGTCGGCCCTTCTTATTACAGATAGGTCATGCTCAAATTTTTATGTACCTCTCAGAGGAGGGGCATTACACAAGGAGCCCTCCATATATATACTATGTGTTCCGAATGATTAGGAGCTAAGTGTTAATACCTCCATTCTAACGTTAGGTATAAATATGACCATATAGAAAAATTAAAAATCATAAACATTAATAAGCCATAACCAAATCAATTTATCCACTCAAATAGGTGCGGGTAGTCACGACACATATCCTCCTCGCACTCCCAAGAAGCCTCCTCAGCCCTTTTTTCCTTCTCTATTGAACTAACTTAAGGTATTACTTTCTTTCTAAGTTTCTCATCCTTTCTAGCAAGAATACAACCCGTGATCTCCACGGTAGTTAAAATTATTGGAAACTCAAATCCTGGTGCATCAATCACCCTCTATTATTCCTCGTCTCGCAATTACTTCTTAATCATCAAAACATGGAAATCATCTTGTATACTCAACATCGATGCTATAAGGTCTAGCCAATACGAAATAGCTCCAAAATGCTCAACTCTCACGAACGAATCAATATACCTCGGGGTAAACTTTCCCCGTCTACCAAATCGCTGAATTCCCTAACATGGAAATCTATAACACATGCCTGCAACATGTCCTTCAATATTTATTTCTGGAACTCCATTCAAATCTTACGATCATAAAATGTGCTGACTTCGCCTATCGATCAACTATCACCCAAACTGAGTTGTTCCCCTTCTTCAACTTTGGCAACCCTACAATAAAGTCCATAGAAATGTCCGCCCACTTCCACTCTGGAATGGGTAGGGGCTGAAGTATCCCTGCTGGTCTTTGATGCTCTACCTTTACTTGCTGACAGGTGAAACATTTAATCACATAATCTGCAATCTCTCTACACATGCCATTCCACTAAAAATGTCTCCTCATGACCTTGTACATCTTGGTGGTTCCTGGATGTACCGAATATATGGTACAATGTGCTTCATCAAGCAACTACCTCTTCAGCTCTATACTAGATGGCATAACTAATCGACCATTTATCCGATAGCCTCCATCTGCTCTAATGGTCCAATCATCCTTGGGCTCTTTGGAAATCTCCTCTTCCCAGATTTGAATCCAAGAGTCCTCTAATTAAGCTCTGACTACTCTATCCCTCCAAAATGGCTACACTGATATAGCTCCTAAGTATGCGCTAGCCCCACCAATCTCTGGCCTAAAATAGAACTGGCTAAGAGTGAGAAGATCCCGAAACAATGAATACCTCAAAGCCGCAATCTGATGTTGACGCTTCCTACTCAAAGCATCTGCTATGATGTTCGTCTTCCCCGGATGATACTAAATCATGAATTCGTAGTCCTTGATGAACTCAATCCATCGCTGCTACCTCTGATTAAATTCTTTCTGGGAGAAAAGGTACTTCAAACTCTAATGGTCTGTGAAAAGCTCGAACTGAACTCTATATAAGTAGTGTCTCCACGCCTTCAGTGCAAATACTACCACTGCTAAATCCAAATCATGGGTGGGGTAGTTTTGCTCATGTACCCTCAACTGTCATGAGATGTATGCTACTACCCTCTGAGTCTGCATCAGAACACCTCCCAAACCTGCTAATGACTCATCCGTGTATACAACAAATGTCCTGTCACTACTCGGAATAGTAAGAACTAGCACCGTAGTCAACTTAACCTTCCAGGTATCAAAGGCATTTTGGCAGTCTATGCTCCAAGTAAACTATACACCATTCTTCGTAAGGCGTGTAAGTGACATTGTAATCTTCGAGAAGTTCTGATTGAACTTCCTATAATATCCGGCCAACCCCAAAAATCTACGAATCTTGGTAACCGTCTTTAGCGGTTCCCAATCAAGCACTACTGAAACCTTAGCTGGGTCTAACGCTATGCCCTCTCTGCTAACAATATGGCCAAGAAACCTGACCTTAGAAATCCAAAACTCACACTTGTTGAACTTAACATATAGCTGATGTTCACGCAAGGTCTGCAAAGCCAAACATAGATGCTGCTCGTGCTCCGACTTCGACCTCGAATAGATAAGAATATCATCAATGAACACAATCATGAACTAGTCCAAAAATGAACGGAAGACCCGTTTCATCAAATCCATGAATACCGTGGGTGCATTAGTTTACCCAAATGGCATAACCAAAAACTCAAAGGACCTATATCGAGTCAGAAAGGCAGTCTTGGGAATATCCATCTCCCGAAACCGTAACTAATGATAACCAGAATAAAGATCAATCTTCGAGAAATGCTACGTTTCCCGCAGCTAATCGAACAAGTCATAAATCTTATCTAATCTGGAAAATGAACTTGTTCAACTCACAGAAATCTATACAAAATCATAATATACCGTCCTTCTTCACGAAGAGGATCGGTGCTCCCCACGGAGAATGACTCCGGTGAATAAAACTCTAATATAATAACTCGTTTGTCTAAATCTGTAGCTCCCTAATCTCAACAGGTGCCGTACGATAGGGTGCTCGGGATATTGGTACTATGATCTGTTACAACTCGATGCATGACTCAACCTCTCTCACCGGAGGTAACCTAGATATGTCCTGAAAGACATCCTGATAAACTGAGACAACTCTAGTCTCACACAAATCAGCACTCCGATCCTTCAGCATCACCTCCTCGACGTATGTCAGGAATGACTCTGCATTCTAGTTACCCTATGAGGTTGCTACTATCTACACAAACCCAATGAATGCTCACAATCTGACTATTTTAGTAAAACAGTCGATATTAACATAGTATGATGATAGCCAATCTATATCGAAAATAACGTCGAAATCCAACGTCCGCAACACGATCAGATCTATGAGAAAACTCGGACTTATCTAGTCCGATGACACATCTCCTACAAATACTCTCTAATAGGGATATCTCTCCTAGAGGAGTAGAGGCTGATAACGGAACACCTAAAGAACGTGCTACAAGCTGAAGCCTATCCATGAAGACGTGAAAGATAAGCGAAATTCCTGAATAAAACAAGGTCTGAGTTTGAAAGAAAATCACGAAGAAAGTTCCGCTCGTACCATGATTACGTGGTACAGCTATATAGATCCTGCCGGTGATGAAAAATATGTGGGACCATCCGTCCCTCAGGAATCTCTTAGGTAACACAAATATGGTCTGTTGGTCCCTTAATCCTTTAGATAACAAGTAATACTTCATTCTCCGTTGTTGGTTGCAACAGTGGCTCTGAGACTATTGACCCTGACCTCTGTCATGCTAGTCTTCTGTCGGTGCATTACGATAATCCTTTGATCTATGCCCCATCTTGTTATAAATATAATCTATATTCAAATTCCTGCGCTGTTGCAACACTCTCGAATCATTTTGTGCTCTCTTCTTATACTATTCTTATCGTTGTGGTAAAAATCCTTACCCCGCTATTGGGGTTCTCTAGATCCTTCAATAGATCTCTTACCATTGTTATCGTCACCATGTTGGTTTTGATTTCTTCATTAATTTCAGGCATATATCTTTGCTTCAATTGAACTAATTCTAACTGCTTGTTGAAGGAGTAAACAAAATTCTCCCAAATAATTGATATTCACTGCTCCTGCGAAAATATGAAGTCTTTACTATTCTTTGTTGCGATTCCCTGATGATGTCCTTTATGATGAAAATATTTAACCTCTGGTTTGGTATAGAATCGACGTTAAGAAACCTTCACATACTCTTTTTATTTATAGGTTGCACATCAATCCGATGTGCCCTGAAACTATGGTGCTCTTAGTGTCTGATATCTTTCTTATTCTTTTAGAGCCAAACCTCCCGCTCTGCGGCTCTATCAATAGCTGATTGTGGTGGAACTCCTAAAAGTAGTACTTCTGACGAAAACAGATACACTTCTTGCTTCTCAAGTGTTGTAAGATCTTGTTCCTAACGGTGCTATGAAGGTCGATCAAATACTGTGGAGCCTGCTGCGGCTCGGCTCTGCATGCCTAGTTCTCTAGGTACGAGTTTTACCTCGACCACATCTTCGTTTCGATATTTATAGTATCAAAAGAAGAGCTTAATTATCATAGTAACGTATCACAATACGAATTCATAACACATAGAATTCACACAAATATATTCAATCAACATAAAATAGTTGTCATAAAAAAACATTCTCAAATTTCTAGATATACACATATATCGTCCTCACTCATACTAGAAAATTCTTATCGGACTCTATACATGAATCCTAAGAAACTCTAACCTAGCTCCACGACTCGACACAGGATGATCTTTAGGATACTGGAACTAGAGCTCTGATACCAAATGTAACGCTCCTGGTTTCAACAAGGCTGTAGTCCAAGGTAAAACCAAGAATATCAAACCAGTCATGCATTACACCATGCAATAACATGTTTCACCATTATAATAAATATCTATCTAGTGGAATAAATAACAGGTGTAGGTACAAAAACAGGCAAAAGAGAATGTATAGAAGAAATATTAAACAATAGATACTCTGAAGGAAATAGCCACCACTGATATGAATAAATCAATCTCTGAAAAAGGAACAACCTTTGAGTTAAATACAAATGTCTCGACATAGACAATCAAATGAAATGACATTAAGGCACCTAGCCTTTACAAAGCTAGAAATAACATCTCAATGTTCATTAACAAAATCATCACGGAGTCCTAACAATAAACTGCTAATAAAATATCTATAAATAGTAACTAGAGCAAATCCATCAAGCTACAGCTCTTAGTGTACCTGGCTCATTACCTGAAAGTGGGGAAACAACAAGCGTCAAAGCGCTATAGCGAGTAACATCTCAACCAACCCCAGAGAGAAGGGCTAGAAGGATAAGAAAATAACTGTTAATACATATAGATAAACAATCATCTACTCTGAAATAAAAGGAGGTTTGATATTTAAAAATTTACAACACGAGCATAGTATGTCGCGCGAAACAATCCAAATAAGGAAACCCTCATGTATATACCATATGTCTCAAATTGTAAATCCCTAAATACCAAATTCAAAAGCTACATTATGGAGCAATAATGAAAGATAACTCCTCTAAATACCAAATCCAAAAGCTACAGTGTGGAGCAATAATGAAAGACAGCTCCATCTCCAATCATACTATCAATATGTCCTGATTGATGCCAGATACTTGTCCAACACATGGACTTTATCTACCATATGTTAGATAAGATAATTCAGATAAATGCCCAACACATGGACTGCATATAATAAATACCCAACACATTGACTGTAACAGGTAAAAGCCCAACACATGGACTATATATGATCAAGGTCCAACATATGGACTGAAACGGGTAAATGTCCAACACTTGGACTATATGATTAAGGTCCAATACATGGGCCTCAATAGACAAGTGTCCAACACATGGACTGAAATAAGCAAATGTCCCACACATAGACTATATGATTCAAGTCCAACACATGGGCCACAATGGATAAGTGTCCAATACATGGACTGTAATAGATTACAATTTAAAAGTGTATATATACACTATTCACTCTCATGTCTCGATGAATTAAACAAGTCTCATGTCTATAGTCAACTCATGTACAAAATTCTCAGTGCCTAACAACCGCAAATAACCCAAAAATATTGCCAACCACATGAACATATGCACAACTAAACAGTACAGAAAATTGACTCGCGGTCGACCGTCATGCGCATCCCGATCGACCGCACAGAGAGCAGGAACTTCATGTTCTTCTGTGCTCCCTAGCGGTCGACTGCCGAGCCAAGCCCGGTCGACATTGATCGACGGTCGATCATAGTTCGCAACACGTTCGATTGTGATCAAAACAAACACAAACCCTAAACTTGTGCATGCTACACGGTCGATCGTTGCGCCCACCACGGTCGACCGCACAGAAGCATAAACTGTTTTTTAGTTTTTGTTCAATGTGGTTTTGATCTTGAACTTCGTGTGTGATGTTTATATATATGCAACCCTATACATATGATTTAACGTATCTGGAACATGAGATAAATAGTCTAATCACTATAGACAAAATAAAACAATTTAAAACATGCATATTCATGTCAAAACCTTCAAAAATAATTATTTTTCTTTCAAACTCTTATTTTAAAAATATTTTTAGATCTAGATCTGCATTAAAAAAATTCGTGGATGATCTTATTAACTGAAGACTTGTTCTTTTTGCAATATACAATAATAAGATCTATGTTTATACATAAACTAGCATGTTAGGCTCACAAATCACAATAAAACAATTATTAAAAAGCATTTACAAACTGGGTGAGGGATTGGGCGAGATGAAACTCACCCGAGGGGTGTTTATGAACTCCCAAAAACGTGTGAGAAAGATCCCTCGATGCCAAACGCCGCAAATCTCGCCTTCTCCTTACTTTTCGCCTCATGAAACTCTCCCGAGAACTCAAGTTTAGGGCTAGGGTTTGAGAGAGGAGAAGAGGGGCTGCTAGGGTTTGGAACTCAAAAGAAAAGGGGTGATTTTTGTTTAAAACCATTCATATATATGACAGCAAACTCGAAGAACTACAGCCCAAAACCTGAAACCCAAAACTGGAAAACACAGTCTGACTAGAAACATACTCTTCGATATTTTGGCTGTAACTTTCATATCCGACCTCAGAATGAGGTGATTAAAGATTTGTTAGAAATCTACTGAAGATACCTATAACTTTGGTCTTTTAAGTTTTTTCAAATTCATACTTTATCAGTGTATAAAATATAAAATCTCTTCACTGATCATAAATTTTCAGATTTATACATCGAGCATGTTTTGTGCATTTGCACTCATATATACATATATACTTTGAATTGATCTCAAATCAATTCCTATCATACTCAAACATCACAATATGTTATTTATCACCATAAAATATTTATTATTATTTATCACAAAATATTCAAATTTTTAGGGTTTTACACTTAGCCACATAATCTGCAATCTCTCTACGCATACCACTCCACCAAAAATACCTCTTTAGATCCTTGTACATTTTCGTCGTGCCTGGGTGCACTGTATATCTTCTATGATGTGTCTTATCACAAAATTCCCTCTTCAGTTGTAGATTGTTCGGCATGACAATCCTGTCCTTCATTCGAAGGCCTCCATCTACTCTAATAGTCCAATCATCCTTGGGTTCTTTGGAAATCTCCCCATAGCGGGATTGAATCCAAGAATCCTCTAACTGAGCTCCTACTACTCTATCTCCCCAAGATGGATGTACTGGTAAAGCTCCTAAGAAAACATTACTCCCGCCAATCTTTGGCCTGAAATCATAATGGCTGAGAGTATAAAGATCCCGATATAGTGAACACCTCAAAGCTGCTAGCTCACGACGATGCTTCCTGATCAACGTGTCTGCTACCATGTTCACCTTTCCCGGATGACACTGTATAGCGAACTCATAATCCTTAATAAACTCTATCCATCGCTGTTGTCTCCGGTTGAGTTCTTTCTGTGAAAAGAGGTACTTAAAACTCTGGTGATCTGTGAATAAATCAAACTGTACTCCATATAAATAATGCCTCCATGCCTTCAGTGCAAAGAGCATTGCTACTAGATCCAAATCATACGTGGGATAATTCTACTCATGAGTACTCAACTGTCTTGAAATATAGGCTACAACTCTCTGGGTTTGCATCAATACACCTCCAATACCTGATAAGGATGCATCAGTGTAGACAACAAAAGTCTTATCACTGTTAGGAATAATCAATACTGGTGCTGAAGTCAACTTAGTCTTTAATATCTCAAAGGCCTCTTGGCGTTCTGTGGCCCAAATAAACAGTACACCCTTCTTAGTAAGGCATGTAAGTGGCGTTGCGATCTTCGAGAAGTCTTAAATAAATTTTCTATAATAGCCCACCAGACCTAAGAAGCTACGAATCTCGGTAACTGTCTTCGGCGGTTCCCAATCAAATATAGCCTCTACTTTAGCTGGATCTACTATAATGCCTTCCCGGCTGATGACATGGCCTAAAAATCTAACTTTTGATAACCAGAATTCAGATTTGCTAAATTTTTCATACAGCTGGTGTTCTTGCAAAGTCCGCAATTCCAACCTCAAATGCTGCTCGTGCTCGGCCTCCAATCTCGAATAGATGAGGATATCATCGATAAAAACTATCACGAACTGGTCCAAGTATGGATGAAAAATCCGATTCATCAAATCCATAAATACTGCGGGTGTATTGGTCAGCCCAAATGGTATGACAGAAACTCGAAAGACCCATATCGAGTCAAGAAGGCGGTCTTGGGAATATCCATCTTCCAAACCCGTAACTGACGATAACCGGAATGAAGATCTATATTCGAAAAACACTGAGCCCCCTACAACTGGTCGAACAAGTCATCGATCCTCGGTAATGGGTACCTGTTTTGGATAGTGACCTTGTTCAACTCACAACTGGTCGAACAAGTCATCGATCCTCGGTAATGGGTACCTGTTTTGGATAGTGACCTTGTTCAACTCGTGATAATCAATGCATAATCGCATACTCCGGTAATGGGTACCTGTTTTGGATAGTGACCTTGTTCAACTCGTGATAATCAATGCATAATCGCATACTCCCATCATTCTTCTTCACAAAGAGGACCGGTGCTCCCCACGGAGAGTGACTCTGTCGAATGAATCCCTGAGACAATAACTCATCTAGTTGGATTTGTAGCTCCCTCATCTTAATAAGCATCATACGATAAGGAGCTCGGGAAACCGGTGCAGTGCTTGGCTGTAACTCTATGCAAAACTTAACCTCTCTCACTGGAGGTAATTCTGGTATGTCCTAGAAAACATCCTGGTACTCGCATCTCACTCAAATATGCGCCCCGATCCCGTAACATCACCTCCTCGACGTATGCCAGATATAACTGCGTAAACTGGTTGCCTCTGGAGGTCGCCATCACTAACTCAGATCCATCATATGCTCGCAAACTGATTGTCTTCGCAATACAGTCGATACTCACATGGTAGGAAGATAGCCAATCCATACCAAGGATAACATCGAACTCAGACATACACAACACGATCAGGTCTATCACAAACTCAGAATCGTCCAAACTGATGATACATCTCCTACAAATACTCTCTAAAAGAGACGTCTCCTATAAAAGGAGTAGATACAGATAAAGGAAAATCTAATGGATGCGCCATAAGTTAGAGTCTAACCGTAAAATTGTAGGAGATAAAAGAATACGAATCGCCAAAGTAAAAAAGAATACGTGCTGGAAAGGAATTCACAAGAAAAGTACCTTCCACCACTGTCCCGCTTGCGCCATGATCATGAGGAACAACTGCATACACTCTATCAGTCGGCTGCACTACATCACCTGGAACGTATGGGACTATCTGTCCCTGCTGGGTCTCCTGAATCGCTTGTACCTATCCCTCAATCATCGGGTCTACTGGAGATGCCTCAATTCTCAACTGCTGACCCTGACCGCGTCCTTGAGTGTGGTTCTGATGCTACTGCTGCTGATTCCTACCCTGTTGGCTTGCTGTGGGTGCGTTGCGGCACTCCGCTGCTTTGTGTCTGAGCTTGTTACAATTGAAACAAGCCCATTGAAATCAGCATTGCTGATGTTCCCTCTAATCCTTCCAATGGCCCTTCTTATGAGGACCCTGCTGATGTGGAGTATTGTCCTGCTGCTGGGGTCCTCTTGAGCCTGTAAGAGGTCTCTTACCTTTACCTTTATCCATAAACTGTCCTGACTTAGCATTATTATCTTTGCCCTTAATAAATATAGTTGTGTCTGTCTCCTGAGCCATGGCAGCATCTGCCCCTCCCACACTGAATGGAACCTCCGAGATACTAGATATCGAATTAAACCTGGGTGAAGTCCTGTTATGAACATCTGTGCTTGCCTCTCCTCAGTGTGCCACAATCTAGTGAATCTAAGTAGTTACATGAATTTACTCTCAAAATCCATCACCGACATAACCCTCTTCTCCAACCGAGCCAGCTCTAACTCCTTCTTAGCTTTCGCTGCAGCCGAAACATACTGCTCTTCAAAGAAATACACAAAAGTCCCCTACGAGGCCGTCAACCTCTACTCTGGAGTAAAACAAAGCCGATACCATCCTCCTGCATCGCACTTGAGGCTGAAAGCTGCTAGCCTCTACTTCTGCATAGTATTCACATTAAGCATGTCCAAAATATTGCTTACATCTTCCTTCCATTTGTGTACCGCAATGGAATCCGTCGAACCATGAAACTCTTGAGCCTTCAACTTCTGATACCTCTCTACCAGACGAAGACAAGCCTCCTACCCAGCCACTCCATCATCAACTGAAGGTGGTGGTGTGACTACCGGTGTCCCCTCTGGGATCTCCTCATTAATGGGTATTCCCTGTCATACCTGATCTGCTAACTGCTCCTCAATAGCTACTAGTCAAGCAGCTAACGGTGCTATGAGATCCACTAAGTACTAAAGAGCCTACTGTGGCTCAGGCTCTCTATCAGCTTGCTCAACTCCCTGAGCATGAGTACCTCGGCGTCCGCGTCCTCTTTCGGACATCTATAATTTAGAAGTAAAGCTTATTACACACAGTAGATAGGATCTTAAGCATGAAAGGATATAACGTATACCAATAAGTAAATCGTATCACCTATTACTCATAGCATGCTTTATTATTCAAGCAAATAGTTCCTCATAAAAAAAAATTGTAATTTCTCGCGTACATATATAATACGTCCTCACTCATACTAGGAATTCCTAGCGGACTGTATACATGATTCCTAGGAAACTCTATCCTAACTCCACAATATGTCACATGAATGATCCTAAGGATATTAGAACCTGGAGCTCTGATAACAACTGTGACGCCCTAGGTTTCACACAAGGCTGCAATCTAAGATGAAACCTAGAATGTCAAACCTGCCAAGCACTAAACACCATGCTACGACATGTTTCACCATCACAGTCACTATCTAACTAGTGGAAACAACAAATAGGTGAAAGTACCGACAGACAAATAATAGAGATAGAACAAACCAGGTGTACATAGAAGCAATAAGAGAATAATCATCAGTGAGCCCAACTAAAATAGAAATATCACTGTGTCTGAAATAAACCTCAAGTATAATGAGTCAAATAAAGTATCACTATGGCTCTCAACCTCTACAAAATAATATACAAGTCTAGAATCTGAACATAAACAACTAACTATGGAGTTCTGTAATAACTACTAAAATAATAAATAGCTAGATGGAATCTATGAAGAAATCCAATCAACCTGCTAGTCTCTGTGCGCCGGACTCGCTGCCTAAAAGGGAGGAAAACAACAAGCGTCAAAGCGCTATAGCGAGATCATCTCCACCTCTCCCCAGGGAAAGGGGTCGGAGTATAAAGAAAATACAAACAATATATAAGTATAAAATCATTCATATAAATCTAACTGGACATTAGTATTTAGGAATCCACAACACCAGAGTTAGTACGTCGAACGAAATAATTCAAACAAGGAAACCCTCATGTATATACCATGTCTCAAATTATGACTCCCTAAATACTAATTATAAACTCTATGAATGAAAAAGAATAAAAAAAAAAAAGGTAACACTACAAACCTCAAACCTGTAGAACAAATATTTCATCTCGATCTACACTTGGGTAGACGGATCTAACATAAGAGAAAATCATCCAAAACAAAGATTAACCACAAGCCCTGTCGTGTAAGTCACGGTCTCAGAGAAAACACCCTACTTACTGGTATTCAAAATGGAAGAAAAACTATAATTTATAATACTTATAAGTGTGCATCTCATCTGCATTAGCGACACTCTTGTAATATTCTTACTCAATCGTTCTGCGACAATAGGTTTTATCTTCCTATCCCGGATACGTGAATTGTCGATACTTTTGTAATGTTTTTACTCAATCGCCCTACGGAATTGAGTTTTATTTCCCCATTCCGGATACATAATATGACGATACTTTTATAATATTCTTACTTAATCACCTTGCGAAAATAGGTTTCATCTCCCTGTTCCGGAAATGTGAAATTACTATACTCTTCATATTTATCAACTTAAATTAGGACAAAGGTATGTCTACACAACATATTCTAAACATACGTGCACATGTCTCGGTGTGCGTATCTATCTCTGGTGTTTACCGACATCTCGAGTGTTAAACAACTCATAAACATTGTATTGTAGTAGTACAAGGTCGAGAGGCTCGCTCGAAAACCAAAACAATCGAACAAAACATGCACAAGCCGATATATAGTTTTGTGGTCAACCGCAATTATGCGGCGGTGTTCTAGGCCTACCCAGGCCTCTACCTTGTATGCGGTCGACCTCCACTAAGGTGCAGTCGACTATGGGCTGAAATTCCAAATTCTAAATCTGGTTGTGTGTGTTGTGTTCACGTCGTGTTTAGATGATTCAAACATGATTAAAACAATATGAATCTTACATGAAAATATGTCAACAGCAGATGAAAACTTCTAGGAGCAACACAATATATAATACATGATTATGTGCATAAAAATTCATATTTAAAACACTAAAACATGCATAAGAACTTGAAACAAAGAACAATTCATCTTTCTTCAGATTAAACAACTTTTAAATCATTTTTAGATCTTAAATATCTTCTGTAAATTCATTCTCAAACCTTTTCACATGGAAAGACCTAGTCTTTATACATATAATACAAAAGAATTGATTTTTATTCATAAATTAGTCAATTTGGCTTTATAAAACATTTTAAAAACTCTTTAAAAACGTTTTAAAAACTAAGAGGGGGATTAGCAGAGATGAAATCGCCTGAGATTTGTAGAAAAACATTTAAGATGCCAAACCAAAGAAGATCTCCACTCCAAAAGCCAAAAACCACACAAAATCCCGCTCAAAAGCCTCCAATCTTCTCCAAGAATCAAGTTAGGGTTTATGGGGATTTGGTGGCTGTTAGGGTTCTTAGAAAATATGAGAAAATTCGTGAAAGATTGATATATAAACCAAGGAAAATGAATATGGGTTTAGAAATCCGAAACCAACTCAAAATAGGAGAAAAACTTCTGTAGGTGTCGCGGTCGACCATCTGCGGCCGACCGTGACGATCGACCGGACTGAAATTTTCTAGCTCCTTATATATTTAGCCATTGTGCATGTTTTGACTCTTTTCTTCCTTGCGAATGAACTTGTTTATACTCAAAACACATGGTATACTACTCACATACCATTTAACTATATTTATCAAAATAAAAATCCATATATCATAATTAATTATATATATCACAAAATTTTGGGTTTTTACAATTAACGACCAACGCTGCTCATCAATGAACATGGCCTCACCGATGAGCATAGCTTCATTATTGAGTCCATTGCTCATCAATGACTAGTGACTAGGCTACTTTTGCTCAAAGACTCTTCAAACACTAAGTCAGATACAAAGGAATCTGACTCGCACTCTCCTTTTTGTTGCTCACTAGATATTCCCTAAATGAAGTTCACTTCCACGCATTGATCAGATGGATCACTAGGCTGCCTTCCTAGGTTGAAGATATTGAGGTCAACAGTCATGTTCCCAAAAGATAGTTTCATCTAACCCGTCCTACAATTGATCAAAGCATTTGAGGTGGCTAAGAATCATGTTCCCAAAAGATAGTTTCATCTAACCCGTCCTACAATTGATCAAAGCATTTGAGGTGGCTAAGAATGGTCTTCCTAGAATAACTGGGATTTAACTTTTGAGATTACTAACGGGTTGTGTTTCCAAGATAATAAAATCAACAAAAAAATAAACTCTCCAACCTTGATCAAAACATCATCTACCTCTCCTTTGGGAATTTTCACGGATCTATCAGCTAATTGTAGAGTGTATCTGGTCGGTTTAAGTTCTCCTACACCTAGCTGTTGATAGACTGAATAAGGAAGGAGGTTGATGTTGGCTCCCAAGCCTAAAAATGTCTTATCAATATTAGTATTACCTATAACGCATGGAATTGTGGGACAACCAGGGTCCTTATACTTTAATGGCATGAGTTTCGAAAAAATTTCACTTAGGTTGGCAGCTAATAAGACTTTCTTAGGGATATTCGTGGTTCTTTTCTTAGTGCATAAGTCTTTCAAGAACTTTGCATATGAGGGGATTTGTTTAATTGCGTCTAAAAGGGAATGTTGATCTTGACCTGTTTAAAAGTTTCTAGGATTTTCTCAACCTGCAGGGAGTTTTTTCTAGGTTTGAGTCTTTCGACATTCGCATTCTCATCATAAATAGGAATCTCTACTCTGAAATCAATCTTCAGATTCTGGTAAGGACCCTTACCCCCTTGATGTGGAGTAGTCTTAACGGTCTCGACCTCCTCGTCGGAATCTGAATCTTAACTCTCTCCATCGGACTCTACATGTTTCTTCTTGGACTTCAAAGAAGATTCGCCCTTTTTGTTCCCTCCATAGATGAGATCAATGAGTCGTGTGAGAGTCAACCCGATTGTTTCGATATCTTTCTCCACGTATCAAGTCTTGTTGAATTGTCACTTTCTGTTATCTTCTTCTTGCTTAATTTCTGAATTTCTTCCAAGGAAATAAGAATTTCACCTAGCTTTTTGTTATGCGATCGAGTAAGGATCATATACAGGATTCTCCCTTCACATGATCTGATCGCTCTAATACAAAGTTGATATGAGTTGTCGTGCGAGCACCTTTAATCGTGAAATTATCAAAGGTGGGTTGATAAGAAGACAATAAATTATTTTATTATTAAAAATTATTTTACTTTATAATAAATTATATTATTTATTACATAATTTATTAATATTTTATATATTATATAACATTTACTATACAATATGTTATTATAACATTATTATTACATTATTATGTCATTATTAAATATGTTATGATTATATAATATTTTATAATTATTAATTTATTACAACTTATTTATTAAAAATTTAATAATATTATAATGATTATAATATTGTATAGTATATTATTATATTATTATATATTATCAATAACTTTTTTATTGTTTTTTATTAGTTTTACATTTTATTATTATTTATTTATTATATAATACATTATTAACATATTAAATTTTGGTATTTAATATGTTATTATATTATCATATAAGATCGTTTATTTATTATATTTTTATATTATTTAATAAATATTACTAATATATTAAATTAACTATAATATAGTATAGCATAGTATAGTATAATAAGCATGTTGATAATAACACTATATTAATTATATTTAATATATTATGTTAGATATTATATTAACACCTTCTCAAACTCAAAACCAAAACACCAAATTTAAAACACCTAAAATGTGTTTTCAATAAGTGTTGTGTTTTTGATTTGAGGATGATTTAGCTCATAAAACACCATGGTTTCTAAACGTATGGTGTTTTATTTTTGGCAAAAACGCCATGGCAATAAGTAAAACACCATGATATTTAAATGAAGCCTAAGGAATTATCTAGAGATTTAGCTCATAAAACACCATGTCGTTTCACGCTCTTTGACCAAATCACTTCTGGGTAGCATCTTTCTTTTGAGGAAGGTATGAAAAAGGAGGAGGCTAAGGGAAAGAACTGAAGACTATAAATCTTCTTTTTTATAATTCATTTCAAGACTAGTTTTCTCTATACATTTGTGCCTGTCACTATCAGGTACCATTTTATTTCTTTCAGGTACCATTTTATTTCTTTTTTGATCTTATTTATAAGTGTAAACTGTGTATACACATGAAATTAATTCTCTTGTTTAGAAATAAACCTATCCAGATCTTATGTAGGGATCGTCAAGCACCTTGATCTTCAATCAATAGTCGAGAATGGATCACACTGAGATGGCGAAAGCTTCCACAAATCACCCTATGACTAACTCCAAAAATACAAAATTGAGAGAGGAAGGAAGAGATGATAATATTCCATTTTGTGTGATTTTTTCTTTTCACGGTATGTTCTTATTTAAAGGGAGAAATGTATCTAATTCTAATCCAATTAGAATTAGTCAAATATCTTATCTCTAAGATAAGATAAGTTTACTTATTTGGTGTATCCTTACCCATCTATTATTAACATAGTCCAGGTCACACAAATGAGTGGGTGCCATCTATAGCTCCCTGAGCCATTGACTCCTTTAGTCAAAGTCTCCTCGAGATTCTTCTTTCATTTCAATGCTTCATTTATTCATTGTTAGTGTGGCATAGACCGTTGAGAATCTGCGAGCAGGTAACCTTACAGCCAGATCCGTTCAGACCGACACAAGGATCTCCCAAAAGAAAATAAAAATACACAACACTAGTGTAAGTATGCGATATCTTATATCCCAGATCTAATCAACCATGTCTCCTTAAGTACCTTCAATCCCTAAGCGTACATGAACACCACAGTCTACCCTCGATTCATCATACTCTTAAATCCTACCCTTGGTACAAATAAGAGTTGCTCGTGGGATCCAATCAGGGATATGTCAATTGATCTTTCTGTGGCCCTAAATAGCTGAGCATGTTACCCTAAATAGTTGATCATGTTAATCAGCTGCTTTCTTGACACTATTCTATATGTGCGGTATTGACTCATCGTAGTAAGAAACAACAGCCAAAGTAGTGGGCACTCATAGCAGCCTTCCCACATAGCCTAGTGTCTCTAAAGGTATTGTGACTGCCCCCCATTACTAGTGGTCACTTATAGGGCTCACACAGCGAGGGTGCAGAGATCCATCCCTCAACCTATTTATTTTTATGGTCTAAGCACACGCCATATAGCTACGTGCTACAGTATCACTTCTGTTAGACCCTAGACGGGGGGGGGGGGGGGGGGGGAGTGATTAGGGTCTTATGCTAATCTAATCCGATTATATGCCAATTAAAATTAATTAACAAATATATTCTTGCAGGATAGATATACAAAGAGTTATGTGCAAGAATATACAATATACACAATGAGATATATCCAATATGATGAATATATATATGCAATGATATATAAACTAACACAAGATGATATATCCTATCAAGGAGATATACAATATGATATATGTATATGCAAGGATATAAAACTAACACAAGGGGTAAACAATATGAACTAGATAGTGGATCATATAAATAATGAGCTAATGACAATGGCGACAAGAAAAATAAACACAAGTATAAATAAATGCCAAAGCACACTCAAACACAAGATATGATCACGGAGTTCGGAACTTCCGTCCTACGTCTCCGCTCCCCACTCCCGGGAAGAAATCCACTAACACAACCGGGTTTTCTACGTTCACCCGAATAACGTTTAAACCTCACACTCGGTTTTCTAGCTAACCGAAAACTTTACAATCAACACTCTTGCAATCACACTCTACACCGTCACAAGTGTTGGACCTAGCCGTGTCTCCCTCAAGTGCTCGGTTACAACATCTCCCTAGGCTCGTCAACCGACGCCACTCCTCTTGGGACGATCCCCGACTCTCACCACACACTCCTCACTCGGTGTACAAGTGTATTACAAAGTGAATCTCACAATAAGGCTCAATACAATAATTGACTGTTCTCAACTATGGATGAGAACACAATGAAAGCTCACACTAAATGTTACAACCTCTCACCAACCCACAATATATTATGAATACAAATATAATAAGCTCAAGTGGGTGTGTGTAACAATGAGATAAAATAAAATCTAACTCAAATAGCAAACTAGCAATAATAAGAATATGAAAATTAATAATAAAATTGCTAGAGAAAAGAGTTAGAAAACTTCTCTATGAACACAAAGAAGAGGATGAAGAAGATTGAGAATGAATCCCTCAATCTGCAGTGAAAACTTCCTCCTTTGTAAACAGAAACCCAAACTTAAACTAACAGTAAAAACCTTAAACCCTTGTTTAAAAACTTTTCTTGGCTGTATGATAACTGAGATCAAGGAGTGTATTTATAACCTCCAAAACCTCAGCCAACAACCCCAAGCAAAAGACAAAAACAGCCACAGAAAATCAGCTCAGAAAAATAGCCGTTGGAAGCCAACGGATACATTGGCGGGGGACCGGAAATTCCTGCGGTCGACCGATGGAGCTCTCGGTCGACCGGGAGAACAAAAACACGAAGAACTGTTCTGGACAATCGTCGGTCGACCGGTGCGGTCGACCGATGGAAAATATCGAGCTCTCGGTCGACCGCATCGGTCGACCGACCAACTATGCTGCATGTTGTCGAAAGAACAAATGAGCGGTCGATCGGTGCGGACGACCGAAGACTGACACAGCAGAAAACTGATATTAAAACAGATTTTTAAGACTTTTGAAAATATGTTAAAAATAACAAATGAAGTCCAAAAATAATGAAACTTTAAGAAATGTATATAAACATGAAAACAATCAGGTTACAAAAAGAATTTTCCAAATTACATTTCCCATTTGTGAAAAATCATCATTTTGCAAAATAGTCCGAAACATGAAAATATGAGATGCTTGAATTTTGATGTTTTGACATAAAGCAACTTTTGAAACTTTGTGAAATGTTTTTATAGACTTAGTATAACATGTATAAACTGATATTGAAGTCTATAAACTAATAAGACAATATTTTCACAAAATTACATAATATATGCAATATATACTAAAACACAATAGAGTATGAAATATGTAATTTCATATATATAAACATAAAAACCCAAAATACATGTATGTATATATATAACTATATATATGCATAGAAACCAAAACACACACACACACACATATAGATCCAGATCCCAATCTGAGAAAACAAGCAGAGACTTATTCGGTCGACCGGTGCGGTCGACCGATGGAAATTTCGAGCTCTCGGTCGACCGGTGCGGTCGACCGAGAAACTCTCTGCTACCCAGAAACAAATGAACAATTGAGCGGTTGACCGGTGCGGTCGACCGAAAACTGATATTATAGAAAAACATGTTTTAGAGCTGATTTTTGAGACTTTGGAAAATATATTAAAAATAACAAATGAAGTCCAAAAATAATGAAACTTTGGGAAATGTATATAAACATGTAAATGAACATGTTACAAAAAGAATTTTCCAAATTGCATTTCCCATTTGTGAAAAATCATCATTTTGCAAAATAATTCAAAACACGAAAATGTAAACATGTGAAATTTGATATTTTGGTTAAACCATGTTTTGAAACTTTGCACAATGATTATATAGACTTGATAAAATATGTATATGATGATTGTTAAGTCTATAAACTGAGAATACGATATTTGAGCTTAGAAACCAAATACGTGTATGTATATATAAACATCAAAATCTAAAACACTTGTATGTATATATATATATATAACTATATATATATATACGAAGAAACCAATAAATGTGTGTGTATAGATATTGAGCTTAGCGTACTTAACACACATAATATAAAACCTATACTAAGTTACCCAAGCTAGATCTTAATCTTCAATAAGTTCGACTTGGTACACATGCGGATGAAGCTTGAACTTGATCTTTAACTTGAATTGTACGATTCTTCACTCCACAATTCCGCCAACCTCATCTTGATATGATCGTTAAGGCTCGATTCCATCCATCCTCCAACTACGTTGTTTGTCTATAATAAATAAGAAAACACAAATACTAGACAAACAATATTAGTGGTAAATTGTTTGTTAAACATCATCAAAACAAGAAGGCCAACAATCTCCCCCTTTTTGATGATGACAAACAATTTACAAAAAGAAATATATTCATGAAGGAAATGAATGTATAATTTATAATTCACATGCATATAAACAAGAAAGAATATACTCACAATATTTCTCCCCCTTTGACAACATCAAAAAGGGGACAAAGGTATGAAGAGAGCGAAAGCTCCCCCTATCAATAAGCATGGGTAAGTACAAAGCAAATATAGGGAATAGCTCCCCCTATCAAAAAGCCATATGAAATATAAGCAATAAAAGATCATGGAAAACATGTGAGCAAGCATAAATAATATGCCAAAAATCACTCACATTCAAGAGATAATGAGAACATATATAAATATATCAAGATGAACATATTGTCTCATATCATAAAAGCCAATGAATAAAATAGATTTATGAAATCAAAAGAAGAGAAACATGAGAATTATGTAAAAAAATTTCAAATGAAAACAAATCAACCAATTGAAATCATAAATCAAAGTTTAAATCATAAAACCAAATTATCATTGATTTTCAAAAATCAAGAGAGGCAACTCTATCTAGCTCTTGAGCTAGTATTAACCCATATGAACATTTTAGCATCCGGTAAACATGATTTGGGAATAAACACCCAATAAATCCGGAGGGTTATATAAGTACAAACCTCTCATCAAAACAAAGCAAATAATCATGAAAACAAAAGATTTTATCAATTATAAATTGTTTTCATATAAAAAGATTTCAAAGCATAATTTTCAATACCAAGATAAAGAAGGATAAAAACATTAAAATTCTTAGTTTGAAAATCAAATTTGTTTTGGTACCCAAGAACTCTTGGTACCAAAAGATTTAGGGACATGACCCCTATCATTTAAGCTCAAAGCCCTAGGGTTATGAACCCTCTTAGGCACATATGGTGCACTAACATGGTCAAGGCAATATTCATTCAAAAGACCCTTCCGATTGCAATTTGTGCAATGAAAGAGATCCATTTGTTTTTTTGGACCATTAGCTCGTGCACGAGAATCATTTGCAAATAAAGCTTTTCTTTTAAAATTATTTTGCAAATGAGAAACATTCTTAAATAATGGTCTATTTGGAATATATTGCAATTTAGAAGCTTTTTGTATATCAAAACAAAATTTAGCAAGATGTCCAAACCTAGCACAAACATCACATTTAAAAACATGTGGTCTACTAGATACATTTGGCAAACGTGGTTTTCTTTTCAAATCGAAACAATATTCGGCCAAATGACCAAAACGACCACAATGATCACACTTGAACACACTAGCATGCTTATGATGAACTTTGTAAGAATGAGCATGTGAATGTGTAAGTGTAAAAGATGAAGAAGCTACATGAGATGTACAAGGAGCATTAGAATTCTTATGTGTGTGTGCGTCATAGCAAAATTTAGATAAATGACCTTTTCGGCCGCAAATAGAGTATTTGTAAATTTTGTTATATATATGTGTGCATGATGAGTAGATGATGACTTAGACTTGGCACACATATCCATAAGCCTCTTATGATTATCAAAGCATATTTTCAAAGTTGAATCTAAAGATAAAATGCATTTTTCATAAGATTCAAGTCTTCATTTTTAGGCACATATGTACTTTTAGAAGTAGAACATAAATAGTTATTTATAAAAGAAGCTGTATCATTCTTTATGTTCTCTACTTCTAACATGGCATCAATCTTAGCATGAGATAGGCTAGCAATAGATGAGATCAAATTTTTATTTTCTAAATTTAATAAGTCATTGCTTTCTTTAAGCATAGTATTTTCATTTTCAATAACAACAAATTTGGACACTAGCTTCTCATGATCGGATTTTAAATTATCATGCTTGCATTGTAAATCAACAAAATCTTTATGCAATTTGTTAAAGGCATGCAACGATTTTTTACTAGCACAAGCAAGTTCATCATTAGGTAAATCATTAATGGTTTCGAACTCGCAAACCTCACTAAGGCTATTGCCTAGTGGCCGTGTGCATGAAGCTCCTTTTGAACTTGAAGCAGGATCCTCCAAAGCTTGTCGGATCGCCTCCAAGTCCCCTTGATGTGCTTATGGCATAACCTAAACCATGCATATCCATAATATAAAAGGCAAGCAAGATACAAATAAAGCTCAAAATTGGATTAGCACAAAAAGATAACTTGGATCTTTAACTCAAGGCGATTAGACCTTAAATCAAAGAGCACCAAGCTCTGATACCAATTGTTAGACCCTAGAGGGGGGAGGGGGTGATTAGGGTCTTATGCTAATCTAATCCGATTATATGCCAATTAAAATTAATTAATAAATATATTCTTGCAGGATAGATATACAAAGAGTTATGTGCAAGAATATACAATATACACAATAAGATATATCCTATATGATGAATATATATATGCAAGGATATATAAACTAACACAAGATGATATATCCTATCAAGGAGATATACAATATGATATATGTATATGTAAGGATATAAAACTAACACAAGGGGTAAACAATATGAACTAGATAGTGGATCATATAAATAAAAGATGATATATCCTATCAAGGAGATATACAATATGATATATGTATATGTAAGGATATAAAACTAACACAAGGGGTAAACAATATGAACTAGATAGTGGATCATATAAATAATGAGCTAATGACAATGGCGACAAGAAAAATAAACACAAGTATAAATAAACGCCAAAGCACACTCAAACACAAGATATGATCACGGAGTTCGGACCTTCCGTCCTACGTCTCCGCTCCCCACTCCCGGGGAGAAATCCACTAACACAACCGGGTTTTCTACGTTGACCCGAATAACGTTTACAACTCACACTCGGTTTTCTAGCTAACCGAAAACTTTACAATCAACACTCTTGCAATCACACTCTACACCGTCACAAGTGTTGGACCTAGCCGTGTCTCCCTCAAGTGCTCGGTTACAACATCTCCCTAGGCTCGTCAACCGACGCCACTCCTCTTGGGACGATCCCCGACTCTCACCACACACTCCTCACTCGGTGTACAAGTGTATTACAAAGTGAATCTCACAATAAGGCTCAATACAATAATTGAGTGTTCTCAACTATGGATGAGAACACAATGAAAGCTCACACTAAATGTTACAACCTCTCACCAACCCACAATATATTATGAATGCAAATACAATAAGCTCAAGTGGGTGTGTGTAACAATGAGATAAAATAAAATCTAACTCAAATAGCAAACTAGCAATAATAAGAATATGAAAATTAATAATAAAATTGCTAGAGAAAAGAGTTAGAAAACTTCTCTATGAACACAAAGAAGAGGATGAAGAAGATTGAGAATGAATCCCTTAATCTGCAGTGAAAACTTCCTCCTTTGTAAACAGAAACCCAAACTTAAACTAACAGTAAAAACCTTAAACCCTTGTTTAAAAACTTTTCTTGGCTGCATGATAACTGAGATCAAGGAGAGTATTTATAACCTCCAAAACCTCAGCCAACAACCCCAAGCAAAAGACAAAAACAGCCACAGAAAATCAGTCAGAAAAATAGCCGTTGGGAACCAACGGATCTATTGGCGGTCGACCCGGCGGAAATTTCGGTCGACCGACGGAGAACAAAAACACGAAGAACTGTTCTGGACAATCGTCGGTCGACCGGTGCGGTCGACCGATGGAAAATATCGAGCTCTCGGTTGACCGCATCGGTCGACCGACCAACTCTGCTTCATGCTATCGAAAGAACAAATGAGCAGTCGACCGGTGCGGTCGACCGAAGACTGACACAACAGAAAACTGATATTAAAACAGATTTTTAAGACTTTTGAAAATATGTTAAAAATAACAAATGAAGTCCAAAAATAATGAAACTTTAGGAAATGTATATAAACATGAAAACAAACAGGTTACAAAAATAATTTTCCAAATTGCATTTTCCATTTGTGAAAAATCATCATTTTGCAAAATAGTCCGAAACATGAAAATATGAGATGCTTGAATTTTGATGTTTTGACATAAACCAACTTTTGAAACTTTGTGAAATATTTTTATAGACTTAGTAAAACATGTATAAACTGATATTGAAGTCTATAAACTAATAAGATAATATTTTCACAGAATTACATATTTTATGCAATATATACTAAAACACAATAGAGTATGAAATATGTAATTTCATATATATAAACATAAAAACCCAAAATACATGTATGTATATATATAACTATATATATATATATACGAAGAAACCAATAAATGTGTGTGTATAGATATTGAGCTTAACGTACTTAGCACACATAATATAAAACCTATACTAAGTTACCCAAGCTAGATCTTGATCTTTAATAAGTTCGACTTGGTACACATGCGGTTGAAGCTTGAACTTGATCTTTAACTTGAATTGTACGATGATTCACTCCACAATTCCGCCAACATCCTCTTGATATGATTGTTAAGGCTCGATTCCATCCATCCTCCAACTACGTTGTTTGTCTATAATAAATAAGAAAAAACAAATACTAGACAAACAACATTAGTGGTAAATTGTTTGTTAAACATCATCAAAACAAGAAGGCCAACAACTTCTCTCTCCTTGAGAGCATACATCATCAAATGAATATCGTACAGACCCAAGTCACATTACCTCGTAATGAACTTGTCTGGCCATAATATGCCACAATATACTAGGGATCTCTTGACAAGCCTGCACCCCGTGTACTAAGTCCGACCCCTAGTCTGGTTGATAGTTGATAGAGGGTAAATAATAACCAAAGTTGCAAGTATACAACTATTAAGTTATAGTATAAAAGATTGTCGATTCCCACAAGGAATGTATTGTAAGAATTAGTTAAAATTGGTTCTTAAGTTGTGTATGTGACAATTTAGTAATGATGAAAGAATGTGGTTATGGAGAGATAAAGAGAATGGATGTGACAATACGTAAATAAAAACAAAACTAGATTGAGAGTGGAGAAAGAAAGATAAAGAAAATAAAGGAAAATGAACCTAAGAAATAAATAAGAGAAAAATTAAGAATGAAAAGGAAAATCAAGAAAGTAAAAGATGGAGGATTCAATTAAAGATATGAGAAATCTAGAATTGAAACTACTAGCTAATTTCACTTATAGATTATGAACTATTCTCTTTTTATCATATTCTACTTTAGATTTATTAAGCATAGACTATCAAACCACTTAAGAAAAACATAACTTATCAAATTATCATCCAAATAAAATTAGCATTCATGAAAATGAATTGAGTTCAAACTTAGTTCGAATTGTTTATAACATCATTTACAATCATTTCCACCAAGTTCTCACACGAATTACACCTAAAAAATGAGAAATTTTGTAGTAAATTGAGAAGTTAGGGTTTTGGGTATATACATCTAATTTGGTGTGAATTGAGTGCAAAATCATTGTAACAAAGTGTTGGATCTGACCCTAATCATCTGTTCTTCACGTGAGAGATGAAAATTGATTATAAAAATGAGTTTGTGTGTGTGTGTGTGTGTATATATAGGCCATAAAGATGAGGTTTTTTTATACGGGCTAAACAAAATAAGGATATTTTTATTCTTTTTTTTTTCTTTACAAATTGTGTGGTTCATGAAGAACCAACACCTCCTCTTCTCTGAGTGTAGAAAATTCTGAAAATAGTTTTAAATATTGACCATTAACCTTGAAAATATGAATATTTTAAGGATTTTCTATATCGATAGCCTCATGTGAGAAAACTTGATTAATAATATACAGATTTGTCCATCCTGATCTCAATTTTGTGGGAGAAAGATGCAATTTAAAGTTGTAGAGTAAAAATTATTGTCCCGGTGTGAAATTCTTCCGTAATATAAAATTATCATGTAAAATCTTGGTTTTCTCTTTGTAAAAATTTGAGTTTATATATGCATCGTTTTGGATTTCTTCTAACTCATTCAATTGGAGCATTCTAGTCTTTCCTATTTAGTCTAAATCAAGATTCAATTGTTTAATAGCTTACATCGCTTGGGGTTACAGATTAACTGGTAAATGATAAGCTTTTCCAAACATGAGCCTATACTATGACATCTCCAGATTAGTTTTGTAGACTGTATGATATGCTCATAAAACATCACACAATTTAACAGTCCAATCTTTTTTGTTATGATTAACAGTTTTTTCTTATTGCCTGATCTGTCTATTCATGACATCTACTTGACCACTGGTTTGGGGGTGATAAGGAGTTAATAATTTGTGTGTGATTGAATATTTTCTCATCAAAATCTCAAAAGAACGGTTATAAAAATGTGTACCGTTGTCACTGATAATTGCTTGGGGCACTCCAAATCGGGGAAAAATGTTCTCCTTCAAAAACTGACAACAACCGTGTTGTCATTAGTCTTGCAAGCTACTGCTTCAACCCATTTCGACATGTACTATACAAGTACTAGAATGTAGATATTTTCAAAGGAATTTAGAAATGGTCCCATGAAATCTATATGCCAAAAATTAGAAAGTTCAATAGCTAAAATGGATTGTAAGAACATCATATTTCTTCTAGTTTTTTTCCTAAGAGCTGACAATGATTATAAGTTTTACAAAACTCATAGGAATCCTTGAACAAAGTGGGCCAATATAGCCCACACTGGAGAAATTTCTCAGCTATTTCTCTTCAGCAAAAGTGGCCCCCACATGCTTGCTCATGACAAAAAGATAGAACACTCCTAATTTCTTCACTTGGAGTATACCTTCTAAAAATCTGATCAGGGCAATACTTAAACAGATATGGATCATCCAAGTAAAAGTATTTTACCTAAGAGAGGAAACGAGATCTATCCTATTTAGACCAGTGAGAAGGGGTCTGTTTTATGACTAAGTAATTTACAAAATCAGCTTGATTGGGATGTTTTATGTTGGTGCATTCAAAAGTCAAAAAAGATTATCCACTATGGGGGTTTTCTGCACCTTTTCTATCAAGAATTTGGATGTCAAAGTATCGAAGCAGGAGGATCCATCTAATGAGCCATACTTTGGATCTTTTTGGTCAAAAGATACTTAAGTGTGGCATGATCCGTGAAAACTTTGGTCAAAGACCCATAATTTTTTCAACAGAAAACATTTTTTAAACACATGAAACAAAAAAATCAACAAACACAAAATAATCAAGATCAACCTTGTTTTGGCACCCAAATTTTTTTGGTGCCGGAAGATTTAGGGACATGACCCCTATCAATAAAGTCCAAAAGCCCTTAGGTTATGATCTCATTTGAGCGCATTTTGTACACGGATACGGTCATAACAATAATTGTACAAATAACCCTTCCAAATGCAATATGTGTAATTAAATGGGTGCATTTATCTATTTTGACCTTGTGATTATGCACGGGAAACATTTGCAAACATAGATGGACTTTTAAATGCATTTTGCAAATGAGAAACTATTTTCAAATCAAATCATAATTTGGCCAAGTGATCAAACCTTCCACAATGATCACACTTATACATATTTTCATGCTTGTAATGAACTTTGTGTGCATGTCTATGTGTGTAATGAAGAAACTTTGTGAGATGCACATGGAACACTAATATGTCCATTTTTGGTTTTTTGTGTATCATAGCAAATTTTGGCAAGATGGTCTTTACGGCTACAAATAGTGCATTTATAAATTTTACTATACATGTGTGCATAGTGTGTACGTGATTTGGAAATAGTATTATATGACTTAGCACACTTGTTCACAAGTTTCTCATGATTTTCAATGCATGTAGTAAGGGTTGAATCTAAGGATGAAATGTGGTTCTTCATATGATTCAACTCATTATTAGGCACATATGCATTGGTATTAGAAGTAGAATAAATATGATTATCTTTGAAAGAATTAAAATTCATTTCTAATTGTTTCTACTTCTAAAATGGTATCGTTTTTCTCATTTGATAAGCTAGCTATCTTTAAGCTAAGAAAAATTTGATCTTGTTTTAATTTATCATTATTGTTCTTAAGAATCAAATTTTCTTTAGAAATGTCATCAAATTTTGATGCTAGCATACTATGATCGGATTTCAAATTTACATGCTTGCTTTTCAAATCAATAAAATTATGATTGCATTAAACGTTCATACGCACAAGCGAGTTCACTAATAGATAAATTATTTTTGGAATAGGACTCATATACCTCACTAGGGCTATCACCTAGTGGTTGTGTGCATGATGAAGCTCCAATTTTACTTGAAGTGGAATCCGCCAAAACATGTTGGATCTCCTCCAAATATTCTTAAGGGGCTTCTATAAATATCCACAATTTCTAAGCACTATCAAAATGAGCAACCTTGTTAGATATAGATGAATCAAAGGCATTTAGCAAAAATTCCAACAATAGCTTGTTCATAGTAGACAGCTTTTTATCGTTATTACTCTACTGGGTTTCTCCAAAGTGGGTACAACATAAACATAATCAATTATTTTTCATAAGTTAAAATATTTAGATCTAACAAAAAGTTTAAATCTAACACACCATTGAGCATAAGGGAATCATTTAATTTTGGAGCATTGTTAATAGCATAACCTAAACTAGGTGTACCATACATGTCCATAATATAAATGCAAGCAAGATGAAATATCACAAAACTAGATTAGTAATAAAAATCAAATGAGGATCTTTGACTCTAGGTGATTAAGTCATAAATCAAAGAGCACTAAGCTCTGATACCAATTGAAAGTACCCTAAAGGGGGTGAATAGGGTATTTGCTAATCTAATCCGATATTAAAGTCAAATTAAAACTTATTAATGATATCCTAACAATATGATATACAAAAAGATATATGCAAGGGTAAACAATTAAACAATGGGCAAAATAAACATGAACACAAGCACAAGATAGATAGTGCACAAATGATAATCACAAACACAAGGCAAATGATCACGGAGTTTAGTCGACCCACGACCTACGTCTCTACTCCTCTCCCTCGAGGAGAATCTCCATTATCCCAAAAACAACTCCACAATAGGTTTTCAATGCTCATCGATAGCGTTTATAAATCACATGATTATCAATACACAATACACTCCTATAAGTGTTGGCATAGCCCGTGTCACCTTCCTCAAGTGCTCGGAATTACTATCTCTCTCTAGGATTTACAACCAACGCCACTCCTCTTGGAATTGACCCCGTCTCTCAACAACCACTTCTCTAAGTGTCCTTATGTATTACAACATATTCTCTCAACAATAATAAGCTCAAATAAATATTTTGTTCTCCAACAAAGATGAGAACAAAATTGTAAGCTCACAGTTAATGAATCACACCCACAACCCAAATATACTATATGTGAAATACTTAAGCTCAAATGGTTGTGTGTGAAAAGCAATGAGTAAAAATGAAATTAAAACTCAATTAAATCTAACAAAGATATATATGAGAATCGTCAAGAACGTTGTTGCAATTCTTCTCTTGTGAAAATCTCTTCACACAAAGAAACTACACTTGATTTTTCTTTGAAACCCTTAAACAAAACTTGCAAAACTTATTTTAAACTCACTTCTTAGTTACTAAACAATTGAGAATTGGAAGATATTTATAAGCACTCAAAACAATAGCCCAAATCTTAAGAAAATCCTTAAAACCAACAAAATCCCCAAAATCCTGAAGTTTGGAAAACTAGCCGTTACAGTGACTTTGGTCGACTGATGGACCATGGTCGGTCAACCGATGAGATGGCCGTTAGCAAAATGGAAATCTCAAGCTCATTCGATCGATCGATAAGGTTGTATCGGTCGACTAAACCTAAGTCATCAGTCGACCAATCATTGTGTATTGGTCGACTTTCTAGAGCAATTTTTCAGACCCTGTAAACTCGATGCTATCAGTCGACCGATTGACATAGGTCGGTCGACTGATGTATGATACATCAGATACTCAGTTTACCAGAAATGCTAACTTTCAAAAATCAATTAAAAATAATAAATTAACTAAAAATTAATAAAATTTGGAGAAATATTTATAAACATGAAAACAAATATGTTGGAGAAGAAAATTTTAAAATCTTATTAACTGTTTGTGAAAACTCGTTATTTTGCAAAATCGTCAAAAATACGAGTTCATAAATACTTTATTTTGACACACTGATTATTTGGAAGTTTGGACACAATTTTAAGTAGGTTAAAGGACTTACTAAAAGGTATAAAACATTGATATTAAGTCAATAACCCAAAAGGTCAATATTTTCTTAAGAACGTGTACGTGTATGAGTTGAGCTGTAAGTATAACGCACAAAGTATAAACCTAAGCTATTTTACCCAAGCTAATGGTCTTCGTTAGAGCTCAATCTTAGTGACGAATGAAGAGATGTTGAATCTAGAATTGAATTGCGACGGCTTCATTTTAATATCATTCCAACTCTAAGAATATCATTATGCTCAAATATAACCTGAATGCATGTTAGATATACAATCACAATGCTAGAAACACGATTAAAAATTATTATTTAATCATCAAAATAAGATTAGAGAAGTAGGCTCATAAACATGAGTCCTAACATGAAGTACGATGATAGCTTCCACCAAAAGTCATGGAGTTAGTCTGCCACTTCCTTATCTATCAGAGGGTCGTCGCGAATGCTGAGCATGACTCCACTGTTACTTCGCATCCTTGGGCATGCTAAGTATCTATTCCCCAATGTTAGAAAGAAGGGGAATGTCAATTCAATCCATCCAATGACTAAGGACGAAGTTGAGACCTAGATTTCCAAAGAGGGTCAGGTGCTTCATACTACTGAATCAGATAAATGTGGGTTCCATGAGGGGGGACAAATTTGAAAAATTTCACCATCAAGCTAAGTAACTAATATCTGATTTGTCTCTACTCATAGGAGTCCTTTCAATCTGTTTAAAGGGTTGTGTTGTACCTTCCTAGCCAAAAGATCACATTTCTATCGAGGTACTATTCCCTGCTGCAATGCTCACCATTCAAGTATAGTTTGGCCCTACTTCTGGCAATAGTCAATTGCATACATCACGGGCTAAAGGAACTAACTACTGAGTATTTGAACCAAGAGGATAATAGTTTGAGATATCGGTTCCCAAATCGTAGAGTGGATCTATCGTACACATACTTGGTGATGTGGTATACTTCACACTGCTCCTCGTTGATGTTAGCCGCTGCTCCTAGTGGAGACATCAAACGTCTGATTGAGAGACATCAAACGTCTAATTTGGGATTAAACTCTGATAGCAAATGTCTAATTTAGAAATCAACTAATTTAGAAATCAAATCTCTAGTGGGGCTAAGAAGATGCCTGTAGGTGGTAAAAATTACCTTTGCAGATAAGCCTAAAATCCGCCTGCGTATTCGAGTCACCCATACGACTTGAAAATTTGGCCCACCCATGTACTTGACTCGCTAGCACAAGCCAAGATCACATGATCACTAAATTCGCCTACATATAGGCAATCCGCCAGGCGATCAGAAACTCGCCAGCAAACTTAACCCGCCCTCACGAGTTAAGTTTACTCGGGAGCTAAAACTCGCCTGCATGCCCAAACCATCAGCCAGGAAATCAACATCCTAACCACAGACTCGCCAGAGTACCTGACGGCTGCTACATCACGTACAGGGATGGGCCTTCACATTTCCCATGATGTGAAGGGAAGGAGCACAGTACTCCAAACCCATCAAGTAGCCGCTCACAGTACGAGATGACCAGTCAAATCCATGCAATCACCAAACTCGCCCTATGCTTGACTCATCCGCACGAGTCAAGATCATCCAAGTGACTGAAACTCGCCAAACTCACCAGAGTACCTGGCGACCGCTATATCACATACGGGGATGGACCTTCCCATCTTCCATGACGTGAAGAGGTGGAGCATAGTACTCTGAGCCCATCAAGCAGCCGCTCATGGTACAAGTGAGAAGCATGGCATCTCCTAACAGTACATGGTTACATTCCATGATTCAAAGAAGTGACCACGCCGTCTCTCCTCTATTTAAGAGCCTCTCCTAGCTAGAGAAAAGGGGTTCATAGTTAATTGATTAATTCAATCAGTTAGCTGGACCATCAGCTCTCAACTCTCGTCTGAGTTAACGATATGCTCTTTGCATGATTTTTGCACTGTAGTGCCTTCTCCTAGCTTCGGGTCCTGACCGCCATCGAACTTGGAAACCCGAACTCGACCAGCACGAGCTTCTACAATGCACTAAAGCTCACCAGCAACCTACATCGAATCATCCAAGGGAAGCATACTCAGCGCGAGAATCGAGCAAGGCATCCTATCACTAATTAAGTCCCCACGTTAAACAAGGAGGGCCTACCCTCCGCTGCTATTGTAATTTCAATTTATTAATTTATAATAAGCTATTCTTATTAATACAAATGAAGCCCCCATTTCGAGAAATCAAAATTTACACCATACAGAAGATAGCGACCACAGTGGAAGAATCTATTTCCTCAACCGAAATGGTGGTAGCACAGTTGGACAAGGTTGTTATCGGGACGACCGTGGAGTCCTTAGAAATCGAGTTTGACTAAGCTAAGTACGAAGAGTACTTGTCCTCATCCTCCTCTGGTGGTAATGCATCCCGCAAACGCTACTGAGTCGTGCGTAGAGGCCGACCTCAAACGGTCAAAGCCTCCATGCCTGAGGAATCTATCCGAGTCACGTCGGGGGAGCCTATTCCCTCCAAATCGATCAAGGCCAAGCCAGAGGTCAAGAACATAGGGAAAAGGACTGCCAGATGGGTCGCCAAACGACCCTCATAGACCCCCCGCTCAGGAAGAGATGGTGGTTCATCTTGGCGCAGACCACGCTATCACGATCCGTACGGACACACCTCTCTGAAGAGCCCATCAGCGGTGATGACAGGTCCTCACCCAACAGGAGGCCCGAACCTTCGCCTCATACAACGACCTGAATTGTTATTCGGGTCTAAAAAGTGCAAGGCAGAGAAAAAACCCTCCCAACGCTGGTGGGCTCGCCAAATCAGGCGAACCTTCGTGTTCGGGCAGACTTTGCTCTGATCGTAATATCTCCATTTCGGCGGGTCCGGTATTTCTGACAAACTTGGTCATTCAGGCGAACTAGTCAAAGCGGGTGAGCCTACCCCCTCAAGTGGACTTTGTATCCCTAACATAAATCGGAGCAGACGAGCCTAGCCAAGCGAGCTAACCATCAAAGTCAGACGGGCCTCACCGAATCCACTTGACGGGTAAGCGTTGCGAGCGAATGAGCCTTAACGATAAAGGCAAAACAGTAGGCGATACCTCACCAACTCACCTGCATGAACAAAGGGTCAAAGTTCACCTACGAACAGGAACTCGCCCATGTGCGAAGACTCGCCTGTCAAGGCAAACACGCCTAACTCCAACACCTAACCCTTCCACCCAGTGTATGCAAGAGGGTTCATCCAAACCTCTCACATGCGATCATGTGGTTGTCCCTTCTGATGCTGGGGGTTGTTGCTAGCCACCCGCGAAAGATCTCCGGGGTTACCTAACTCACAAATGCACCATACACGAGGCAAATCTTCAATGTCGCTACGAAAGGCTTATCCAAGCATTACTTGCCGATTACCAGTGTATAAGAACGAAAAAACCTTTGGTGTTCGAAAGGCTTGCTCAACGACCTTCCCAATCGAGATCTTCTCGTCGATGGCGTAACCACCAAAGAAGGCGCATCCTCGATGATTTAGAGCTCTCGTTTGCTACGATCAACATGATAAGGAAGGGTAAGAATGTGCTTCCAGAGTCTCCAGATTTGGATTCCTTCCTGGGGCCCAGTCAACCGCTGGTTCAGCGTGAACGTGATGGTATATTCATGCACACCCACAGTTGTATGGGGGTGAACATCCCGTTCGAATATGCCCTCCTAACGCCCCCTTCTAGTGGTGAAGAGGAAGCCTGCTCAGTGGTGGCCACATCCCAGACATCACACTCGAGTTACGGCGAGTCAGCGAAGGTGCACATGGCTAAAACCTCGAGTGATCAGACGATCGCTCAAAAGTTTGAAGAGCATCAGGTCGCCATCGAGTCCATAAAAGACATGTTGGATCAACTGCTGAATAGAAAGAAGAAAAAGAAAGTCACACGTACCCCACGGAGGCCGGCGGAAGGCAAGGAATGGGGACCTACTCCTAATCAGATGACTGAACAGGAAGATAATGTTGAAATCCTATCGGATCACTCCTCGAAGTTGTCGGCGGGAACATCACACTCCGGGGGTACCACCCAGGACAATAGATTTGACGAGTTCCAAAGCCAACTCAATACCTTAAAGATCCAACAAAACATAAACAAACTGGGGGTGGTCAGGCCGTACCCTATCGAGTAGGATACGGTCCCTTACTCGGCAAAGTTTAAACCCATCAGTCTGGTACAATTTGATGGTAAAGGCTCCCCTTTGCAGCACATCTACTACTTTATGGCTCAGACCGGATTCCTCACCGGGAATGATGCCATCCTCACTTGACTATTCATCAGCACCCTCAAAGGTGTAGCTTTCGAATGGTTCCGCAAGTTAGAACCAGGATCTATCAAGTCATGGGCCGATGCAGTAAGACTCTTTCTAGCCCGCTTCTTCGATGATGATACCAAGGTGTCAATGGCCACCCTCCTGGCCGAGAAGCAGAAGAAGTCGGAGTCGGTCAATGATTTCGTAAAGAGGTTCAGGATCCGATCAGTTCATTACCGACGCTGATTGAGATGTATTGCAATAACCTGTTAATCCATATTCTGTCCAAGGTTGGCACGGTAGAAACTCGAATATGGAAAGAACTCATTCGCTAGGGTGAACAGGTAAAGAATATGATCAAGAGGCTCGAGGCCGAGGAGTCTCACCCCAAAAAGGGAGCTGCAGAACTAAATGCGCCAAAGAATCCTACTCGAGCTAGAGGAAAAGAGATCATGGCCGTTAACGTTGACACCGCTCCGGCGCCCAAACCATCCCAAAGGCCGAAACCCATGCCATTCGAACAACATCCCCCGAGGCAATACGACTTCAGGGAAGACCAAGTGGTAGCAACCCTCGATACGCTCCTCAAAAGCAACAATATTAAGTTGTCGGAAGTAACCAAGCCAGAAGAGGTGAACAAAACCAATGACCGGGCTACTGCGCGTACCACAGGTTCCTCGGCCCCCATACTTCCAAATGCTATATCCTCAAGGATAAGCTTCAAGCCCTATATGATGCGGGAGTTCTAAAAAAGGAGAAGGTACAGAAACAGGTGACCACAAATATGATCACTCTTAGTTTTAGAAAAGATCTCCCAGAGGTTCAAGCACCGATGGGGGTAGTTCCCATCCCCAAGGCAATGCTGAAGATCACTAACGATGATCCTCATGATCAATAATGAAAAGGTTTAGTACCCAAAACCTTACCGTCGGGGCAACTGATGTGGGTCCATCCAGACCTCTTCAGCGATGAGCAATGAACTTCGAAGCCTTCGGAGAAGACCAAGGGCAAACCTTGCAATGCCGTATCCGCTATCCCAGATGAAGGCAAAACGACAATAGCCCCCCTCACCGACTCTGATGAGGACACAGTCGCCCTGGCCACCAGGGCAGGGAGAGAATTCGCTAAGAATTACCCTGTCAGGATAGGGGAGCTGGCAAGACCCTCCGGGCGGTTACCTGCAGAGGCCCATCCAAACCCCGACAGGCCTAGCTTGAGTAACTAGCCTTTCAGGTTCAATGTACTCGCATAGCTAAAAAACATCCAGGCCAGAATCACCATGTACAAACTCCTGTGCCTGTCTAGACCTACTTGGGAAGCTCTACAAGAGGCATTGGCCGACTCAGAGGTTTTCGCCACACACTTCTCATCTACAAGGGAAGAAGATGTGGAAAAGAAGTGTTTGCAGTGCTATCAGGCCTTCGAACAGCGGGTCCCTTGCATCACATTCACCCCTGAGGACATTCTAATCAAAAGCACTTTTCACAATCGACCCTTGTACTTCACTGGGTACATCGGTTCTTCCAGAGTGGATCGAATCCAAGTTGACCCAGGATCCGCATTGAGCATTGTCCTCTTGAAGCTTATGCAATACTTGAGGGTCCCCCAGAAGTGTCTTTCCGTGACAACCATGACTAACTTCGGGTTTAACGCCACTGGGACGAGGCCGCTTGGCAAGATCCGCCTAAAGTGTCGTATATGCTACATGAAGACGGAGGTCACCTGCTATGTCATCGACGCCTGAGCTTTCCTACAACATGCTGTTAGGACAGCCATGGATCCACAACAATCACATTGTCCCATCCACATTGCACCAATATCTAAAATACATGGATAACTACAATCGGGTGAAGACAGTAGTTGCCGACAAACAACCCTTCAAAGGAGTCGAGAACTACTTCACGGATTCCCTGCTTTACCAAGATTCCGATGAACCACCAATCGAGGAACTCGAGAGTGGTAATGAAGCAGATAATGAAGCTGAATACGGGGATAGCCTTGTCCTGAACGATTTCGAATCAATTGTAATCGAAAGCCACAATGAAACTGACGCTGTCCAGGTGGAAGAGATTATCTTGAATAAGAAGTTTAACTTTGTTTACTTATCATCTTGCCCGACATCCGAGGATGACCTACCTAACGACCCGATGGCAAGGCTCCACAGTGACCCGTATCTACACTTTCCCGTATACTCGTTGTATCTCGTGAAGAGACGAACGATTGAGTCTTCGCAAGCTGTATTCGTCGTGCCCGCCCGAGATAGTTATCAAAAGGACATTATCTTCGTGAGAGTCGATCACCCTTTATGCACCTTGTGGGACGAGTCCGAAGAAGAGGAGTCTGCGCCCCAATTTTCGCAATACAATCAAGTGGCGAAACGCATGATGAGGGACATGGGTTACGACCTCGCTCACCAAGAAGGCCTGAATTATGGCAGAGGATGAAAGATGGTCATCCGACCTACCTACGTACCTAAAGGTAAACCCCTCAAACTACTTCACTAAGACACAAAGAGGCTTAGGTTATATTTCCCCCTCGTCGGGATTGTTTTGCAATTTCGGAGAGGACTCCGGTGATTACCGTTCCGAGGATCGATCATCGACATTCTCAGCATGGGACTCAGACGTCAGCGTGGGAGACTTGTTCAACAACCTCACAGTCAACATGGTTGTGACCGATCCTACCAAAATGATAGAGGACGGGTAAGTCCCGCTTTATGATGAGACATGAGACTGCCACGTCAACGCTCAGTGGAGTAGTCACTTCGAGCAGCGTGAACCACCCACCGAGAACGAAATCCTCTAGGTAAACATGGGCGATGAGACCAATCCCAAGCCCATATTCGTCAGCGGTAGTCTACCTCCCTAAGAGAAGGAAGACCTCATAGCCCTCATACGGGAATATATTGATATCTTCGTATGGAATTACGAGGACATGCCCGGCCTTGATCCGCGGATCACCATGCATCACCTCAACATCGGCTCGGACGACAAACCTATCAAACAACAGAAGAGGTGATTCCGTCCACAAATTATGGAGGCGATCGAGGCCGAAGTGAAAAAACTGATCGAATCCGGCTTCATCAGAAAGGAACAACACCCCGACTGGGTAGCCAACATTATTCCAGTCCTGAAGAAGAATGGTAAGATCCGCATCTGCATTGACTTTAGAAACCTTAATGCCTCTTGCCCAAAGGACGAATTCCCTCTCCCCATCATGGACGTCATCATCGATAATACGTGCAGATTTTAGAGGATGTCCTTTATGGATGGATTTTAAGGGTATAATCAAATAAAGATGCACCCCGATGACGGAAAACACCCTTCATTTAGGACTCCAATGGGGGTATACTGCTACACGGTCATGCCTTTCGGACTCAAAAATACCGATGCAACCTATCAACATGCCATGAGCATGATTTTTCGAGACCATCTATGAAAAATAGTCAAATGCTATGTGGATGACCTGGTCATGAAAAGTCACAACAAAGATGACCATCTCCAAGATCTAAGGGTGATGTTCTAACTCATGCGATCTCATCAACTCAAGATGAATCCTACGAAGTCATTCCTAGGAATGTCCAGTGGCAAATTCCTTGTGTTTGTAGTCATAACAAAGGGAATCTAAATTGACCCGGATAAGGTACAAGCTATCCAAGAGCTGCAGTCTCCCCGAAATCTCAAAGAATTAAGGGGTCTCTAGGGATGATTGGCTTACATCCGGAGGTTCATCTCACATCTCTTAGGCAAATGTCAACCTTTCTCCAAACTGATGAAGAAAGGTATCTCCTTCATATGGGACGAGCCCTGCCAGCAAGCCTTCGAAGAGATCAAAGCCTATCTCTCGAATCCACCCGTCCTGGCAGATCTGATCTCAAGAAGGCCATTTCTCATCTACATACGAGCCATGGAACACTCTCTAGGTGCTCTCTTGGTGCAAAATGATGATGCCGACCATGAGCAGGGCATCTACTACCTGAGTAGAATCCTACAGGGTGCCGAACGGCGATACCCTATGGCCGAAAAGGAGTGCTTAGTCTTGGTATTTGCCATCCAAAAGATGTGACATTACCTAGTTAGCCAAACCATCCATGTCATTTCTCAGATGAACCCCATCCGAGTCTTCATGACATAGCCCACGGTCTTAAACTGGCGCTTGGCCAGATGGGTGCTCCTACTGTCTCAGTAAGACATTCACTTCATACCGCAGAAGGTAGTCAAAGGGCAGGCCATCTGCGATCTCATGGCTAGTCATCCGCTAGGGGTAAGTACTGACCTGTTCAAAGTTTGCCGGATGAACTCCCTGAGGTCAACGCGGCATCCCGAGCGGAAGTTTGGAAGATATTCTTTGAAAGTGCATCTCGTGTCGGCACAAGCCGATCTATTATTACAGGAGTGGGGGTTGTCCTTACTTTCCCACATAACCACGTGTTACCCTGAGCCTTCTTTTTAATAGAGTCCTGTACCAACAACGTGGCTGAGTACAATGTGCTACTCATCAGGCTCGAGCTGGCGAGAGAGATGGAGATAAAACATCTCGAGGCCTACGATGACTCTTAGCTCATCGTTAGGCAAATGACAGGAGAATACGAGGTTAGGAATGACGATCTAATCCCGCTTTATAAAGCGTCTACCAAACTAGTGGAGTCATTCAAAAACTTCCGCATTGAGCACTTGCTTCATTCCAAGAACACGCACGCGGACGCCCTCGCATCCTTAGCGGCTAACTTGTCTCAACCGCTAGAGACGACTCAATGTGTCACTATAGCAAGTCGACGACTCTTTCGACCAGAGGACGCTCTAGAAGTGAACGCTACTCACCAGGCTCCGGATCAACTTGATCCAAAAGACTGGCATCTCCCGATCATTGACTACGTTTTATATGTCATGATTACCTGAAGACGCTAAGGAGCGAGAGTCTTTCTGCCGACACGCCTCAAGGTTCTACTACGATTCGACCACGAAGATGTTGTATCATAGGTCATATGAGGGCTTGTTACTCCGATGTCATTAAAGACAGAAGCGCAAGAAGCGCTACATGAAGCCCATGATGGCACCTGCAGAGCTCAATAGCTCGAACCCAAGCTGTGGGATTGCCTGCAAAGAATAGGCTACTTTTAGCCCAGGATGGTTAGCGACGCAGTTGCTTATGCCAAACGATGCCACACATGCTAAGTCCATGCTAATTACATGCACCGACCTCCTGAAGACTTGCATATGGCAACAGCGTCATGGCCATTCGAAGCATGGGGAATGAATATAGTTGGACCGATATCCCCTCAATCAGCAAGGGGTCACTGGTTCATCCTGGCAATCACCAACTACTTCTCCAAATAGGCCGAAGCAGTCCACGTGAGAGAAGTCAAAACCAATGAGATGATCAAGTTCATCAAACATCATGTCATATATCAATACGGCGTACCTCGACGTATCATTCATGACAACGGCACACAATTCGTTAGTCATGCGTTCACCCGATTCTGTGATAAGTTCAGAATCTAGAACCTTTCCTCTACAGCCTATAACCCTTCGGCGAATAGCTTGGCCGAGTCCTTCAACAAAACAATCGTTAAGATCCTAACCAAGTTGACTTTTAGTAGCAAGTACGATTGGAACGAGAAGCTTGGCGAGAGCTTATGGGCGTATCGCACAACGGTATGCATGCCGATCGGCAACACGCCTTACTCATTGGTATATGGCTGCAAGGTCGTGTTACCATTGGAGATTCAAATTCCATCCCTCCGTATCACCCTAGCGATGGGGATAATGACCGAGGATAATCATCAACGATGCCTCGTGGAACTTGAAGCGTTGGATGAAAGGCAGCTTGAAGCCCAACAATACATTAAGTTCTACCAAGATCGAATAGCTAAAGCCTTCGACATGAAAGTAAAGCATCGATCCTTTAAGGAGGGAGAATTCTCCGTTCGACGACCAATGATTCTCACTTCAAAAAAAAAAAGGCAAATTCCAACCCGAATAGGAAGGACCGTTCGTAATAGTGACAGTCTATTTGAATGGAGCTTATCGTCTCGTCAAACCAAATGGCGATAAGATAATGATGCCTATCAATGGCAAATTCCTAAAGAAGTACCACCCTTAGTACTACCTTTAAACTCCTACTGGTGCAAGAGTCTAAACTGTCCTTTTCTCCCTCCAACTGGTACACGAGGCTAAAACTATTCCTACCTCATATACTCCGTCATGTGCACGAGTATGATACACCGCTTACAGGGAACTCCTAGAGGATACTATGTATAGTACTCTTAGGAATACCAACCCTCCCCTATTCGGTCAAACCTTTCTACAGTTAGGACCAAAATTGATTATCAAGTTAATCCCTACCTCTGATAGTCGTTTATCCATCAGTCTCATTCAACTGAATGATGAATCTCCTGAAACTGTCACTTTAACTATTACCTCTGGCAAAATCAACTTACCAATCCTCTCTAATAGGATGGTAAGCCCACAGAGTTGCTCACATCATAACAAATAATCAAGTCATGTTAACTATCATCTCTGGCAACATCAACCTATCAATCCTCTCACATGGGATGATAGGCCCTCATAGTTTCTCTGATCGTAATAAGATTCTATAAGGTTAATGATTACCTTTGGTAGACGGCTCCATCATTCCCACGAGTGACAAGGCCCGAGTAGTAACCTACCATGCAACGCATTGCTACTCCGGTCAGTCGTCACACTCGTATGTCCCTAAACAATCCGACCTATCCTGAGCATTCTAATATTCTCTTAGGATAATCAATGGGTAGCAGCCTACCATGCGACGGCTCCTACAACAATCAATCGTCACACTCCTACGTCCCTGAATGATTCGATTATCCTGACATCATCGTCTTCATAAGCGACGATGTTCATTAAGGGCGGCTTGCCAGGCGACATACTTGGGTCACATGCACAAGCAACTGCTCTGTTTGGGTTAGATTGTTAATCTTTAACATCTCAAACCCACCTGAACTACAACGCGAGAGTCGGAGTTAACCCGACCCAACACTGTGAATAGCCTAGAGTGGAAGAGAATCTTAGTGACTAAGTCTAAGATAAGCTCCTCGACGACTCACTACACTGAGGGGCAGTAGCATGGCTAGCCTAACTCGAGCAACAACCGATAAGGACAAGTCAAACACAGCGACTACTAAGGATCAACCAAAAAGTCCTAAAGCATATGTCGACGCAGAAAATAAAGAAAGGGTTATGCATTGCAAAACAGTAAATAACCAAAAGCATAAGGAGCATTCCAAGCTGAGTTTAAAGAAACACATCATGTTTTTGGACAAGGATGCAACGAGCATCAGCAAAATTACAGCAGTGTGAAAAAAGAAAAGAAGGAACATTCTAAATAAACTTCAGTAGGCTGAAGGTGGCAATCCTAGCCTTGACGTCTGCAAGTTCAGCCGCGCACCTAGCTCAGACCCTCTCTATCGCTGCTGAAGCTTGGCGAGAGCAGCCTCACCATCCTCCTCTTCCTGACGAAGGAGCTAAAGCGTCTTCATCTCCTCCTCAGCAATACGACAGACCCACATTTTCTCACGCTCGAGCTTCTTCAGTTTTTCCTCTCCCTCAAGGGACCCAGCATCCAGGAAAAAAGCAGCATCGAGATAGGCGTCCATCTTGGCCAGCAAAGCGCGATGTCACTTGTGCAGGCACTTAAGCTCGGCTTCCTTCTCTAGGATGCGCCTCGCCAAAGCTTAAAGCTCGAATAGAGCGCTCATCGCGAGGGGTGCCGGCTCGTTACTGAGATCGACGTGCACCAACTCCTCTAAGCGAAATAATAGCTTCTTCAGACGCTCCTCTCCTCGAGTGGACTCGACCTCCAGGAAAGAGAAAGCGTCGTGATAGGCATCCATCTTAGCTAGCAAGGCGCGATGTTACTTGCACAAGTGTTTAAGTTGAGCCTCCTTCTCCAGGATGCACCTTGCCAAAGCTTCACATTCGAATAGGGCACTCATCATGAGGGGCATCGGCTCATCACTAGGATCGACATGCATCAGCTCCTCCAGGTGAAATAGCAGCTCCTTCAGACGATTAAGCTCTCGCCCGCATTGCTTAGCCAGTCAGACGCCCCTACGCGCTGAATCTCCTCGAGACGATCGGTTAGCCAGGGAGAAATATCGTAGCAGCTACCACCGCCTTGGCTGACAATGGTCGCCACCCTGCGTAATTCCTCCTCCAACTGTCGGAGAAGGTTGATCATCAAGGTGAAACTCAAAACGGCCAACCCCGGGGTCGGGCTAATGGAGGCGGTCGATGACGCATCAACACCAACAGTGCCGGAGGAGGAAGCTACTCCCTTCCCCTTTGGAGCGATCGGCTTAGATTTAGAAGCTAATGATTGAGATGAGAAAGTCTTTGTAAATGCTTTCTTCAGGTGAACTTTTGTGAGCGTGAAAAATCTACCAAGAGAATGGCGAGCACATTATATAGTCGAGGGTTAACCGGTTGAGATTTGCTGACTCAAATGTATCGAGCGGCTTAGATCTCTAACAGCGTTTCGAATTCGACGCCTATAAATGCCTCGACCGTTAGGATTTCGAACCAACGGTCCGAGTTAAGCGCGGAATGTGAGGCATTTTGTTGCCTCACACTTAATGCGAAGTGTTGCACCACCTTAGCTGGCAAGCACATGGGACCGCAAGCAAACACGCGGGCCACCTATGCTTGAGTTCGCTTGCAGCATGAACCCGTCTATGCTCGAGTTTTGCCGGCAGCACAAACTCTCTTATGTTTAAGTTTCGCCTGTGGCACAAACTCGTCAGCACTTGAGTTTCGCTTGCAGCATGAACTCGCCTGCATTTGAGCTTCACCTGTGGCACGAACTCACCTGGGGCATAAACTCACTGGCGCACGAGTTAAGCGCTGGATAGCGATACACAATAAAAAAAAATGAAAGGAAGGTATGCACAACGTATCAAGGAATCAAGAAGGTGCAAAGTTCATTAGCTGTTTCTAGACAATACATTTGAACAAAGTTATGACTTTACAATCAAGTGAGTCATAACATTACATTCAAAAAAACAAAAGGTTCGCCAGGACATTTTTAATCCACTCCTATCCTACGATCTTATTCTAGAAGTATAAAAGACGCAAGCTCAGCTTTGATCACGGCTATCTTCTCCGCATGCATAGTATGAGCTTCATCCTCTGCCTCCTGCTGGACCCTCTCCTCGAAAGAAGCATTAGCAACGGCGTCCTCTTGGCACAGCGACAGAAGAGTACGCCTCTCCCTTGCAAGAACACCATGCACGGTCTCACTCTGAATGCGTAGGCCCATCAAACTCGATTCCCCCTCAGCATACAAGATCACGCCTGAAAGAATTGAAGAAGCAGTAGCCTCTATGTTAGCTTGCAACAGACATTGTCGAAGATCCAGATGATTGATAAGGGATTCTCTGTCTTCTATGTCTCACCTTCGGCACTCTCACTATGACATTCCATGGCGACGGGCTGAAGCCAAGAATAGCATCACATCGGGCTCCAAATTTGCCTACTGCAGATTCTCCAACTTTGTTAAAAGTGACTCCAGATTGAGGAGTCTCATCGAATAGCATATGGCGAGCCTATAGTCACCCAGACGTCGGATGTGGGCCACGTGATCTGAGAGAGACTGCTTCAAGTCCGTGAAGGTATCATGGCCCTAGTCGATGAGCGAAATCACCTACTTCACAGCGCTCTCCAATTCCTCAACCTGGACCTATGAATTAGCGGAGTCCGAGGGTTTAGACTCCGATCCACAGTCAGGTACAGGAGCCGTGGAAGAGGCATCATTCTTCATCTTCTGCGAAGCATATGTCTTTACTTGTGGCGCCATCCTGAACAAGAAGGGAACGATGAATGTCGTGACCTCTTCAACAAGAAGGAAGGGTGATATATAACATACGGCCCAGGTGCGCACTTGTCGTTCAATGGTCCAGATCGGGCATGGGGAACGAAGAACTCCCACTGCGCCGCCTTTAATACGAAGCGACGTGACAATGTCAGCCCAATTGGCAAGCAAGAGAGGCCACGACCGGACAAGTGGCTAGCCCAAATTAGCATTCATCTCTCCTGTGGCTAAAGTCCACCTGTGATTACAGTTCACCCTCAGCTTGAATTCGCCTATGGTTAGAATTCGCCTATGGCTAAAAATCAACCCACAGCGACAAAACAGATAAGAACGGAGGGATAAGAGGCAACAACAATAGGAGGAATATATGCACAAATACATTTGGGAAACCGAAGGGGCATAACATTCATCCAGTTCTAAGACAGTACATTTGAACAAAGTTATAACTTTACAACCAAACAATTTATAATGCTACATTGAAAGCAAAATCAGACAAAATATATTAACACTGCTTTAGACCTGAAAGCCTAGTCCAGCAAACTGAAGGATGCGAGTTCAGCTTTGACCGCGGCCACCCATCTTGCGTGGTCCTCCCAGGCTCTGTCCTCGGCCTCCTTCTGAGTCCGAACCTCAAAGGTTGAAGCAGCAGTAGAGTCTTCTTGACACAGCATCTCAAGATTTTGAGTCGCCTCTTCGATGGTCCTACCAGCATTCCAGCTCTCAAATTGGAGCCTCCTCAGTGTCGTCTCTACTTGCTCCAACTCAGCCTTCAAACGGGCGATGGTGGAGGTAAGGACGTCCATTCGAGCCTACAGCAAACGCTGTCAGTCCGTCAAAAGGCCAATGTGGGACTCCAAGTTGGCTATATTCCATGCCCGCACGTCTTGTTCCTACGTCTTCCGACAGCGAGCGTGGGACAAGAATGGTTCCCCATCAACCATTGGATCCATACGCGACAGGTGCTCCAAGCGTGTCAGCTACGATTCCAAGTAAAGCAGCCTCGTCATGCAACATGTAGCGAGTCGGGATTCACCCAACCACCTAAGATCGGCCACGCGATCTAAAAGGGACTGCTTGAAATCAGAATATGCCCCCAAACCAAGACTAACGAGGGAGATTACTTACTTCACAGCATTCTCCAGTTCTGCAACACGAGTCGGTATAGGAAGAAGTTCTGAGAGAACATGCTCTTGGCCATTGACAAGCATCGCGATAGGTGGAACCTTGAGGTAGAGTCCTGCTTCGGGCGGTGGAAAGGATTGGGAAGTGGACGCAGCCGTAGGCCCCCCGGATTCGTCATCCGAGACAAGGATAAGCTTAGGCGGAGACCTCTCGACGGCCGGCACACCTTCTCGACATGGACAACGAAGTGAAGGGTTTAAAATCATGAAACAAACTCACGAAGATTGAAAGCAAAGATACCTTGGGTAGGGTAGCGGTGTCCTCGGTGATGACGGAGGCGGAATCGTCCCGCCTCTTCTTTGAAATAGTCACCTTTACCCGCAGTGCCATCTCGGATGTAGAAAATTAGGGTTTTCTCCGAAGAAAGTAATAAGCCTATAACTTCTTCTAACGAGGGAGATGAGCATTATATACACATTGCTCAGATGACCACCCACCGTTCAATTAGACAATTCGAACCAAACAACCAAAGGTAAGGCCGAACGATTCAGAATCCCGTGTGAATGGTCGAGATCTGGTGGTTTTAAGCATGATCTCTAGCCAATGGCTCAGACCAGGTGCGAGGAACGAAGAACCCACCACTACGCCACCTTTAATGCGGAGTGACGTGCCCATGTCGTCTTAACTAGCAAGCGTATTAATACCACGAATAGACACGTGGCCCACTAAAAAAACCCGCCTACGAGTCGAATTCTTCATTTGTGCTTGCATGGATCGAGTTCGCCTAATGGCCCAGACTCATGTAGCGCTTCGGCCTACCTAGTCCAAGTCTAGCTACAGCTAGAATCTTCACTGCTCTCAAGTTTGCCTAGAAGTTGGACCTAATTAAGATTCAACTACGGCTTGAACTAGTCTAAATTTTGCCTGCAGCTGAAATTCGCCTGCAGCTGAAATTCGCCTGCAGCTAAAATTCACCCGCTGCCAGAACTCACCCAGCACGAATCTACCGATAGTTAACTTGACCTCGCTCATTGTAAACAGTGACAAAAACAAAAGTGCATACACAATGACTGAGACAAAAAGCACAATTCCATTCATTAAGAGAAGTTTGAATACAACGATACAATCAAAATCAAGTTACAAAGCTCTCAGCCGTGACTCCACCTTGCGAATTTCTACAGCGCGCTTAAGCTCGAGCCTCTTCAAGATCTCTCAACGGATGTCCTACTCAGTGCTTGAAACCAAGTCCTGGATAGTGTGCCTTGCCTCCTTAAGGGCTCGGTCTTTCTCCTTAATGGTGTTAATGACCAGCTGCCGTCGAGACTCGAGTTCCTCCAACTCCCTTATCAGCTACTCACAAGCCTTCTCCTGGGTGGCTAATGAGGCCTGTGCATTAGCAATAGTTTGTTTGGTCTTCGCTATCTCTGAAGACAAGCGAGAGATACGGAAGTCAGCTTTTTGGTGCTCTCGGCTCACTCGTTCACCCTCGGTCTTAACGCGCTCCAACTCTTTTGTCAGCCTCGTCTCTAATAACATTATCTCATCTAGTCTACGGTCCACTCCTCCAATGCTGTTTGCACCTCGCCTGATGCAAGACGAAGAATTTTAGAGTCCTTAGCGCAGAGGGCGAGCAACTCTCGAATAGTCCTCTCTGCTTTCTCCAAACGTTGGGAATACGGATTGACGGCGGAGGCACCAAGCATCTTGATCAAGAAGCTCATGTGATAGTCAAGAGCCTCCTTGAACTCCTCGAAAGGACAACTTGCTTCCAGTGCGAGCTTGACGCTGTCAACAAGGGTGTCTTGGAGGTTAGCAAGGGCTTGATCTACCGCCCTCTTGCGTGAACGAGCCAAAGGAGAAAGGGTAGCCTCATCGACCTTAGATGTCACCACCAGGGCCATGATCGAAGTGCTGGTGGACATGGTAGTAGAAGTGGTGGTATAGGCCGCTAAGGCCGAGACACCGACCGACGCCGTTGAGGTCTCGACCACAGATCTGATCGCAACCTCAAAGGTCTCCAAGATAGGTGATGAGGAGGCGACCACCAGTCGAGTGGATGTTTTCCCTCGGTTCAGAGACTCCTGGGCTGATGTTTCATCCCCAACCCACCAGTCGAGTGGATGTTTTCCCTCGGTTCAGAGACTCCTGGGCTGATGTTTCATCCCCAACCAACGCTTCTTCAGGAATGGGGACTTCTCCTTGTTGGTTTGACACCTCTCCATGAGCCGACGCCTCCTCCTCGCTCGATATCACCTCATGGATCGAGGCATCATCGTCTTCCTCTGATTCACCCCTCTCTCCAGTCGACTGGTCCACCCAAGAGGGGTGATCCTCTTTACCAGTGGCCTTGGGGGGTAGAACAGCTACAAATACAGAAAGAAGTTCAGCAATAACTCCTGAGAAGACCCCCGTTGGTAGTTCAGCATGGGCAGATCAACAATGTTCGACCCTACTCTTACCTGAGCTGCTGAGCTCCCCTACGTCTCCATATCCCCCCTCTTCGTCAGAGGGAATGAAGATCACTCCCTCAACCGTACCTGCATTAAGTCAACACAAATGTCAGATAGTGCAAATTCGACCTTACACCCGAGGATACAGTATTAAAGGTCACCTTCTGGTACGATCATTGAAGTCGTTGAGGCCCCCGCTTGTTGCCCCACATCAGACGGCAGGGGAAAATCCTCCGAAGCTATAGGGGCCATCCCCAATGCCGCAGGAGTAGCGGCCCTTGTCATGGGGGCACTCACTCTAGGAATTATCATAGGAGTAGCATCATCCTGGCCTTTCGCTGCTCGGGTAGCCTCGACCACCTCCTCACAACGGACCTTCTTGGTCACCTCTGCCCTTGAGCTACTGTTCGCGGCCTCCCGTTATCGTTTAGAGAGGAGCGAACTACCTGGAGATGGAACAGGCACCCCCATCTGTCCAGCCGTCATTCCCTAGACCTGTTCTAGACGTTCCCCCACTCCGACCAGCTGATCAGATTCTCTCTGCCCAATGGTAGGGTCCAGCGAAGGACAAGGAGGTAGAGCTTGAGCCTTAAATGACCTGAATTCACCTAAACCCGTGTAAAGGTCCTCTGTGTCTTTTGTAAGGACTTCTGAAAACCATTCTCCAATATTCTGACGGCCCTTCCACCTTGAGGGGCATAGGGTTGTCCTTGGACGACGCCAATGCTCCGCCAGGAAAGAACTCTGGAACCTAAAGCCCTCGGGATTAGCACTGGCACCCTGATACCACCGGCAATAAAGGAACATATGGTGAAGGTCACGATCCTTTGCAGGTAGTTCAAAATGCACGTTGGTACCACCGGCATGGGTCCAGAACCACCCCCGCACGCCATCCACCAACCCTCCCTTATAATGCAAGTAAGGGTTAATGTTTCCTATGTACAGCTGGTCATACCCAAACTGACAAGCAAACCTGTAAGGAATGTAAGACTCAAGGTAGCACACGGAGGTTGTTGTAGGCGTATAAAACTGCTTATAGGTCCCTTAACACAGCTCGACATGGTGATTCAACAAACCAACGAACCATCAGGCGATGTATCCAAGCATGATCGTTAGACCGCAACATCGAAGCTAAGTGAGATGCGACTAAGCAGATTAACGAGGCGACGAGTTTAAACACCGAAGCGGATTTACTGTCAAATCAGGATCCGGACTGCCAAATCAGAGTCTAGATCAACAAATCAGAGTTCGGATAAACCGCGAAACCGGAAAACGACAAAACGGCGAACACCCGGCAGAGCTCCGACCAATAAACCGATGTCACTTCAGTGCTCATGCGAGCGCACCTAGTGCTCGTGCCTGACCTCGCAAGTGGTGGCTCAACGAGGCACCTGTGGTGGCTCGGCAGCCGACCGAGCCACCCTATTGGGGCTGCGGTGGCCCGAGCCAGCGAGAGCGTGGCTCGGCATGTCGAGAGTCTACCAAGAGGTGCTCGCCTATGCCAATGCCACCCTTGAGTGGCTCGGCGGGCCGAGCAGCCCGTTGAGTTGCTTCGGCGGCCGAACATCTTGGGTGGCTCACCGAGACGCTTGTGGTGGCTTGGTGGCAGAGCCCCCAAGTGCCGACCATTGCCGATCCAGCGAGGCAGATCTGGCCAGATCTGAGCCCAGATTGCTTCAGTGCCTATATAATAGAAGGATGAAGGCTCATTGTTTAAGGGGTTGGATTTTTGGTTGAACTTTTGAGGTGGAAACTCTGCTGGATTGAGAACTGAACTTCGGAGTTTTGGAGCTTTGAAGACTCGGACTTTTCAGATCTGGTTCTTGGCGATCGTCCACGTTAAATAAGGCAGGAGTTCGAGAGAGATCAGATCTGAGATCCACACGGTCATCCTCTGGATCAAAACTTGGTTTTTGATCCCGAGAAGAGTATTGATTTCGCTTGGTCGATTTTGATTACTTAGGGCTATTATTTCCTTGGTGAAATAATCCCCTCGGCTGTTATTTCCTTCGTGAAATAACACCCGTCATACCGTGTAGATCCGACCGGATCAAGATCGCGCAGTGGTCCACGGATTAACCCCGGCGCAGGCAAAGAACCCACACAAGCAAGAGACCACAAAACAGGATCTTGCGATTTGTTCGAGAAAAGGAAAGTTGTAATTTTTCTTTTTTTTCTTTGATTTTGTTGTAACCGGATCTTATAAAAAGACCGGATCTTTTATAACCGATAAACTGTTGCATAAGAGAACAATGACGTCAATGAAAACGATTTTCACTGTGAATAATTTGGTGACCACAGTGGGAGCCACCAATCTCGCTGCCGAGATCGTTGCGTCGCAGCCGTGGATCTCAATCCCGGTCGAGGAGGAGGTCGAGTATGAATTCGACCAATAAAAGTTCGAGGAGTATCTGTCATCCTCATCCGGATCCACCTCCCCCCGTAAGTCCAAGAAGTTCTCCTCCAGGAGAAAAGTCCGTTGGTATGAGGAAGTGCAAAATGCCAACGAAGATCTCGCCCCAACTGATGCCAAAGTCGCATCGGGTGAAGCTCCACCGACCTCCAACCAGGTCAAATTTGTTCCTGCCAATGCTTCCGCCGTTGAAGGAGTAGTGACTCTTTCAAAGAGAGCCCGCCAGAGGCGACGTCAATGCCTGGCGTGACAACTCACAAAGGCGATAGAGTCCACTGACGGAATCCGCTATAACGCGGATCTAAAGAACAGGAGAGGCAAACAGCCTTAACAACCAATGAATGGCAGCTCCTCCAAGCCGCCAACGAATGAATGGATCCGTGTCAAACGGAATCGTTCAACACTTGATGAGCGCATTCGCAAGCGCCGCGCAGTGTCAGCGCAAGCACATGATCAAGTCCAAGAAGCCCACAGAAGACTGCAGAAGGAAGTGGCCAAAAAGCCGCCACCAACTCGCAAAGTCTGGAGGCCGAAGTCTGAAGCGGCAATTCAGGCTAAAGAGCAACCTTTGCAGCCTTCAGCAAAAGTTCAACCTCTGGCGAACCAACCTAAATCGCCGATAATTCCCATGGCTACTCCGGGAGATCACGCAGAATCATCCCGAAGAAAGAAGTCAGTTTTGGAGCGCTTCGGTCCACTTCCCGATAGACGATGCAAAGCTCCAGTTCAAGAACGTTTGGGCCCGATAAAGAAGTCCCGAACGACTCAACATGCTGGGGGTCACCATCACGCTCAACATGACAAAGAGATCAGGGCAACTAGGCGCACCAATTTGCGCATTGAAGTCCAGGAGACCGCTGTGAACTCACGCCCACAAAGGCATGTTTCGAGGCGCGTGACTTTTGAAAGCCCAAAGAAGGCAGTTCGCCCTCAGAAGGAAACATTGTCGTCTGATGACGATAGCATTATACCTGAGAAGTCGTGTCAACACACGATAGGTTACTCCGACCTTCAAGCAGATGAGTTGTACTATCGTGTTGGGGGTACGAGTAAAACCAGGAAAAGGAGTCCTCGAGAAATAGAAACTCAATGCCATTGTTCCAAACTCATTCGGGCAGTATTGTCGGAGTGCAACTATACCAAGGCAGTCCCTGAAAGAATTTTGGTTTTCGAAAGACTCAGTACCGAAATGCCAAAACCAAGGCATAGGTGTTTTCGACAAAGAAGAACGGTGGTTGAAGATGGAGAATTTTCGAGGGTCACCACTAATATGACCAGCAAAGGGACATCGACACAGGATAATCTCGAGTCGATTCTGAAAGCACCCCGGCATATAACCCGTCTATAGTCTGGAACCATCAAACGAGCAACTTATGGTAGGATTCGGACAAGATTATCTTCAGAAGATGAAGAATCGGATGCCGGCTCCGCGGTCGCATCAGATAATACGGTATCCAGCGAGGGACAACCCCGCGAGGCACTTATGATAAGTGCGGAACAAGTGGCCAAGATGCTTGAAGAAGCTATGGCTAAACAACAGGAGAGCTTCAGGTTCGAAATGCAGATGGCCACGTAGAATATGAGAGAAATGCATGACCAACAAATCCAAGCACTGACAAACCAGCAAGGCGAACCAAGTCGTCGTAACCAGGTTAATCAGGAAGATGATGACACTAATGCGAATGAAGTTCATAATGCCAATAATCCTCCTGTTAATGCAGGGGGTGGTAACGAGAATGCTAGTGAAAACACAGGTGAAAGCTTGAAGATCAAAAACCTCGAGAGCAAAATCAATACGTTGATTTACGCTCAAGAGATGAAGAAGACGGGCATTCCTTGTCCATACCCAAGAGAATGGGAATCGATCCCGTATCCGGCGAAGTTTAATCTAATTAACTTCACACCGTTTAACGTGATGGGTTCACCCACTCAGCATTTGATTTACTTCAAATCACACCTGGGTGTTATCTCTGGTAATGAGCCACTGATGGTACGGTCCTTCGTTGGCACTCTTCGTGGAGCCGCCTTCGATTGGTATCGCCGCCTCAAGCCAGGAAGCATGAATAGCTGGGACGACATGGAGAATAAGTTCCTCACTAACTTCTTCAACGACGACACCGAGATATCCATCGGATCGTTGCTTGATGAGAAACAAAAATACTGGGAATTGATTGATACCTTCGTCAAAAGATTTCGGAACAAGGCGATGAACTGTCGGGACCCGATCACCGAGGAGTTCATTCTCAAGACTTACCACAACAACCTCATATTGGACGTGTTGGAAGCAATGAGGACATCACCGTCCAAAACATGGAAGAATTTGAAGGTCCGAGGAGAGCAAGCCGAGCGATTCCTCAGAAGGAAGAAGGCGGAGAGAGGCCAATAGGCGACGAATGCTCCACAGCAGAATTTCGTCCCACGAGGGAAAGGTAAGGCACATGCAAATGCAGTTGATGCTAATCAAACTTTCCAATTGCAACCTCAGCAACAGCCGTAGCAACATGCACCACAACAGTCTCGGTCGCAATGGAAACAATGGCCTCAGAAGCAGAAATCTTCGGAGCCAAGATTTCCTAAAGTGTACTCCTTCAAAGATGACGAAGTTCCCGGCATCTTTAAGTACCTGTTGGAGAATAACAAAATTTAGCTGCTGGCGATCGTGGACCAAGAAGGGGCTAGCAAAGTGACGGATCCGAAGTATTGTGCATACCATAGAGCGGTCCATCACCCTACCAAGTCATGCTACCATCTCAAGGATAAGATCCAGGCGTTAATTAATGTAGGCGTCATAACCCTGAAGCCGTCCAAGAATGTTGGAGCAAATGCGGTTTCAATCAGCTTTGGATTAGTGCCCACAACATGGTTTAAACCAGAACGCATCACCAAAGTAGGAATGAAGATAGTGAACGACGACCCACATGGACAGCGCCAAAAAGGACTTGTGCCACACACAGCCCCAAACATCAAAATCCTCTAGGTTCATCCCGATCTAATTGAAGACGATCAGTGGACGACTTCCTCGACCAAAAAAGGTAAATGCAAGTCCTGCAATGCTACCTCCGCGATCTTCGAAGAGGATGGTAATGAAGCTCCTACCTTCCCGCTCTCCGAAGAAGAACAAGAAGTCTTTACCACTAGAAGCGGAAATGAGTATCACTTCAACTATCCATCACCTAGTGATCAGTTAGCTGAGCAGGGGGTGACTAAACGGGGACCAGCCAAAACTCTCACGAAGCTGGGGGTGATTATGACTCCTAGACCGGTTGAAGAAGCTCGACGACAGCCGGTTGATAAACAGAAAGAAAAGAGGCCGCAGGAGGTTCAGAATCCGAAGCAGTCTCGTTTCAATCGTTCGATTGGAAGAGATAAACCAGAAAGCTCGAACACTCCGCATGTCTTCGATATTATGGCTCAATTAGCTAATATCCCTGCGCGGATAACATTGTATGAGTTTCTACGGTTGTCTAAAGAAACCAGGGAAGCCTTGCAATAAGCCTTGGCCAATTCAGAAGTGTTCCTTACTCGGATCAAGCCGGCACTTGAAGAGCGAGAATCGTTGATTCAACACTGCAATATAGCGACTAAAAACCTTCCATGCATTACCTTCACCAAAGAGGATATGCAGACGAAGAATTCAAACTATGATCGACCCCTATATTTCATTGGGTACATTGGCTCCAGCAAAGTCAACCAAATCCATATGGATCCGGGTTCTGCTGTGAGTATTATGCCGCTTCGCTTGATGCATATCCTCGACATTCCAGTTAGTAAGTTGGCGTCCACAGGCACTGTTATCTATGGATTCAATACTAGCGGGTCAAGACCCTTGGGTAAGATTCGGGTAAAATGTCAAATGGGAGATTTGAAGACAGAAGTCACATGTTATGTGATCGATGCCGAGACTTCATATAACTTACTATTGGGTCGGCCTTGGATCCATAGTAACGTTATAATCCCCTCCACTCTCCATCAGTGTTTGAAATATGTCGACACTGATAATAAGGTTAGGACGGTGGTCACGGATAAGCAACCATTCAAAGGGTATGAGAATTATTTCAATGATTCTCTCCTTTATGGTAACGAATCCGATACTGAATCATCGGCCCATGGCACGGACAGCGGAGAAGAAGCTGATACCGAAGCCGGATTTGATTACAATGGAGGTTATGTTTTAAACGACATTGTACCCTTTGTAATCAACCTTGACGATGAACAATCGTCAGAGGGCAGTTGTAACTGGCAACTTGCCAATAATGAAATAAATAACGATTTAGAGTACTCCCTGTCTCTTGATGATGTGATAAAAGAATTGTACGATAATCCTGATTTGTATATGCCGCTTCGATCGTCCTACGTAACAAAGGAGCGCCTCCAGCATTCTTTCGGAACAACCCTGGTCATCCCGACCAAAATAGGAGGTGAAAAAGAAGTGATTTACGGTAAAGGAAAATGCTCACCATTACCAGATCATTTCTTAAGGGAAGATGAGAATGATGACAAACCTGGTCGGCATTTATCTAAGTATAGCCCGGAAGCGCGCAAGCTCATGGAAAAACAGGGATATGATTTCACACTCGGAGAAGGTCTATACTTCGATCGAGGTCCTCGTATTCCAGCCAAAGCGGCATATGTACCAAAAGGGAAACCCGATGAATATTCATCAGTGATAGTCTTCCCTCAAATGAGAAGGAGGAATTAATTGCTCTCATCAGGGAATATATTGACGTCTTCGCTTGGAACTATGAAGATATGCCAGGGCTCGACCCCAATGTGGCGATGCACCACCTCGATATTAAGTCGGATGCCAAACCTGTCAAACAACAGCAAAGACGGTTTCGTCCGCAGATTATGGAAGCCATCGAGGCAGAGGTTAAGAAATTAATTGAATCAGGATTTATCCGAGAGGAACAACATCCAGATTGGCTAGTCAGGATTTATCCGGGAGGAGCAACATCCAGATTGGCTAGCCAATATTGTTCCAGTCATGAAGAAGAACGGTAAAATCAGGATTTGCATCGACTTCAGGGACCTGAATACGGCATGTCCAAAAGACGACTTTCCTCTCCCAATCACAGATGTCATTATCGACAATACGTGCGGATTTGAGAGAATGTCTTTTATGGATGGCTTTTCAGGATATAACCAAATCAAGATGCACCCAGATGACGAGAAGCATACAGCGTTCAGAACGCCCCTTGGTGTCTTTTGCTACACGGTGATGCCTTTTGGTCTAAAGAATGCAGGCGCCACGTACCAGCGAGCAATGACTAAGATTTTCCAAGAACATCTCAGGAAAACAGTCGAATGCTATGTTGATGATTTGGTTGTAAAAAGCCACAACAAAGAAGATCACATCAAGGACTTGAAGACGATGTTCGATCTCATGCGGAGTCATCAATTGAAGATGAACCCCACTAAATCCTTCCTTGGAATGTCAAGCAGAAAATTTCTTGGATTCGTCATCACCACCAAAGGTATACATATCGATCCTGATAAGGTAAAGGTGATACATGAACTGCAACCCCCTAGAAATCTAAGAGAGTTCAGAGGATTGCAAGGGCGGTTAGCTTACATCCGGCGGTTCATTTCAAATCTTTCTGGGAAGTGCCAACCATTCTCTAAACTAAACAAGAAAGGGGTGTCATTTGTCTGGGACGACGCCTACCAAAAAGCATTCAAAGATATCAAAACATATCTGACGAATCCTCCTATTCTCGTTGCACCAAAATCAGGTAGACCGTTCTTGATTTATCTCAAGGCGATGAACCACTCGATAAGTGCCTTACTAGCACAAGACGATGATAATGGTCACGAACAGGCAGTCTATTACCTAAGTCGGACCTTGGTAGGCGCCGAGTCTCGATATCCGATGATTAAGAAAGAATGCCTCGCATTGGTATTCGCAGTGCAAAAGATGTGACATTACCTGGTTGGACAGACGATCTACGTCATTTCTAACGTTAATCCAGTACGGATATTTATGACGCAATCGGCCTCTATGAATTAGCGGTTAGCGAAGTGGGCCCTTCTCTTGTCCCAATATGATTTGCACTTCAAACAGCAGAAGTTGATCAAAGGACAAGCGATTTGTGATCTTTTGGCGGCAAACCCGACGACGGATACGGCAGAAGTATATGATGACTTGCCGGATGAAACCCACGAGGTTAACACTACGTCGCACCAACAAGTATGACAATTATACTTCGATGGTGCTTCGAGGGTAGTTAATAAGGCAATAACCCCCGGATGTTCTAAAGTTTCCTCCGGAGTTGGAGTTGTCTTAATTTCCCCGGGGAAGCATGTGATGCCTCAGGCTTATTCACTGACTAGTCCATGTTCCAATAATGTAGCCGAGTACAACGCGCTTCTCATTGGACTCAGTTTCGCCAAGGAGCTGGGGGTCGAATATCTCGAAGCTTTTGGGGATTCTCAATTGATAGTCAACCAAGTCCGTGGAGAGTATAAAGTCAGGAACCAAGACCTGATCCCGTACCACCAGGAGGCCATCAAAATAACAGATTATTTTGAAGAATTCTTTATTGAATACATCCCTCATCTCCAGAACGCTTATGCGGATGCACAGGCAACACTAGCGGTATCACTTGCGCAGCCTCCCGAAACTGAACTATTAGTCACAGTAAGGACGCATCAGCTCTGCATACCCATATACAATATGGATATTAAAGAGGAAGATGATAGAAACATAAATGCCAAGGAGGTGAATTCAACTCAAATTGGGTCTGAGTCCCGAGATTGGCGTTTTCCTATCATTGACTACGTCCAATATGGTATTTTGCCAGAGGAGGTAAAAGAAAGGGAATCAATCCGCCGAAGAGCACCAAGATTCTTCTATAATACCGAGACCCATACATTATACCGTAGAGGGTACGATGGTTTGTTACTCCGATGCCTTTCGAACAAAGAAGCAGAAGAAGTTCTTAAGGAAGCACACGAAGGAGAATGTGGTGCGCATCAGCCCGGTCCCAAACTGTATGATCGCATCAGCAATCGAATACGCCCGATAATGTCATGCCTGTCAAGTACATGCAAATTATATGCACCAGCCACCAGAGCGTTTACACACGTCAACCACGTTTTGGTCATTCGAGATATGGGGGATGGACATTATTGGTCCTATTTTCCCCCCTTCAGTCAAAGGTGATCGATTCATTCTTGCAATCACGGATTACTTTTCAAAGTGGGCTAAAGCAATTCCGCTTAGAGAAGTGAAGACGAACAACGTCATCAATTTTATCAAACATCATGTTATATACCGACACGGCGTGCCAAGACGGATCATTCATGACAACGATCCATAGTTCATAAGCAACGCCTTCGTCAGGTTTTGTGACAAGTTCAAAATTCAAGATGTTTCGTCAACAGCTTATTATCCCGCTATGAATGGATTAGCTGAGGCGTTTAACAAGATGATCATTAAGATCCTGTCAAAGCTCGTGAAGACCAATAAACGAGACTGGGATGATAAACTCGGTGAAGCACTCTGGGCTTATCGCACCACCATACGCACACCTACAAGGGCCACTCCATATTCGTTGGTATACGGATGTGAAGCTGTGCTACCATTGGAAATCCAAATCCTATCCCTTCGGATCGCTCTCGCAACCGAGATGACGATAGAAGAACAACATCAAAAACGTCTCGAAGAACTTGAAAGGTTGGATGAAAAGCGCTTGGAAGCTCAACAACACATCGAGTTTTATCAAGCCAGAATATCCAGGGCTTTTAACAAAAGAGTCCGATAGAGAAGCTTCAAGGAAAGAGATCTGGTCCTCGCTGCTCGTCGATCGATAATCCTCAACTCCAAGAAGAAAGGTAAATTTGAACCCAAATGGAAAGGACCGTTTGTGAAAGACAGTCTACTCAAACGGTGCATATCGCCTGATTACTCAAGAGGGCGCCAGACAATTAATGCCAATAAATGGGAAGTTCCTGTATGTTTAGGATAACCCATTTACCGGGAAGTTCCTTGAAGAATATTACACTTAATATTCTAGAGGATAAGCCAAAATCATTTTCCCTACCAAAATCCCTCACTGATCAATTTCAATTGACAGTGAGTCCACCAAAAGTGTCTTTCTGGCCCTCTTGACTCTTTCCATGAACAAGAGGTCCACTTTCAGTTCAGAGTCTCCTTTTTGATAAACGAAAGAACTCCATTCTCTTTCTCTTTGGTTAAGCCTTCTCATGGTTATAACCGAAGTTGAAATTTCACTTCGATAAATAAAAAACTCATCTTCAGATTAGATAACCAATCCTATAAAAGGTAAGTTTATCTAGATTTTCCAGATTCTCGGAGTGGAGATCCCACTCCTAGTTTCTTTTGCGCTGGAAATAGAATATAAAATTCTTCCTTTCCAGAATCAAGGAATAGAATATAAAATTCTTCCCTCCTTGTTTTCGGGTTCGCCTTCACCCTAAAAGAAGACCGGGAAATAAAATATAAAATTAAGTCTGCGCCTAACACGCGCTGCCGGTTTAGTCTTTCTCCGTAGAAAAAGACACCAGAGTTCGATTCTGGGGTATTCTATCTTGAAACCTAAGCAAGGATAAGTCTGTGCTTAACCCGTGCTGTCGGTTAGTTCTTAACCGTTAAAAAGAACACCCGCCCACATATTCAACATTGTGGAAGGTTGTTATTAATAACACCAAAATCCATGCCTTACACGTATGGGGAATGTCATCCTGAATCCTAAGAGAGGATATGCCGACGCCTAACATGCGTCACCGGTTTAATCTTTCACCGATTGAAAAAGACACCAGAATCCAGTCTGGGATATTTTATCCCGAAGCCTAAGTAGGGATAAGTCAGCGTCTAACACACGTTGCCGGGTAGCATGTTCCCGTAACAATGGCGAAGTCTACGTATTCGAAGTCATAGCATCAAGTCTAAGGGAGTTCATTCCTTTAGCACAACGTCACATGCGGAACGGACTTAAAACAATCCTCATGTAAGGCCGATTCAAATGGTAATCAGTAAAAGCATGTCAAATCCATTGAGGGCTGAGGATTTGCCAAAAATCCTAAGTCAACGTCTGATACACGTTGCTGTTTAATCTTTTCACAGGAGAAAGACGAAGTCTACGTATTCAATATCGTAGCACTAAAAGGGTTAACTCTTTTAGCATAACGTTACATGCGGAACGGATTTAGACAATCCGCATGCTAGCCCGACTTAAACGGTAGTCGGTAAAGGCTAATCAAATCCGTTGAAGGCTGGGGGTTAGCCAAAAATCCTAAAGTCAACACCTAACACGTATCGCCGGGTAGCCTATTCCCGTAACAAATGGTAAAGCCTATGTATTCAACATCATAGCACAAAGTCTCAAAGAATTCACTCTCTTAGCACAACGTTACATGCGGAACAAATTTAGACAATCCGCATGCTAGCCCGACTCAAACGGTAGTCGGTAAAGGCTCATCAAACCTGTTGATGGCTGGGGGTTTGCCAAAAATCCTATAAATGCGAGAGTCACTGACGCATCAGCTTCATTAGTTGGTCTCGTGATTTGAGCATCCAACGACTTCGGGATAAGATCTGTATCCGCAGACGAATCAACTTTAATAGTTGGTCCTGCAGCCCCAGTAATTAGGGCCGCCACACTCCAACACCTTAAGAGCTTAAACTGTGTAGACCCAAGGTTAACGCGTGGCAATGAAAGTCAACGCATATCGATGCAAAACCTTAAGGACAACGCCAGTCAATGCGTAACCCTAGGTTAACGCTAGTCAACACGTTGCGATCAAACAGTTAACGTACGACGTTCGAAACCCTAGGGTCAACGTCGGTCAAAGCATAACCCTAGGTCAACGCCAGTCAACGCGTTGCGATCAAACAGTCAACGTACGACGTTCGAAACCCTAGGGTCAATTCCAGTCAACGCGTAACCCTAAGTCAACGCCAGTCAACACGTTGTGATCAAACAGTCAACGTACGATGTTCGAAACCCTAGGGTCAACGCTGGTCAACGCGTAACCCTAGGTCAATGCCAGTCAACGCGTTGCGATAAAACAGTCAACGTACGACGTTCGAAATCCTAGGGTCAACGCGTACCCCTAGGTCAACGCCAGTCAACGTGTTGCGACCAAAAGTCAATGAACAGTGATCTGAAACCCTGAGTCAGCACGATGTGACAGAGATAATCAGTTCAAACGAGGTTGAACCAGACCAAACCAGGTTGAACCAGTCTTGAACCAGATTGAACCAGTTTGAACCAGATTTGAACCAAAAGTCAAATTGGAGCTGAACCGAGTATCGAAACGACTTCAAATAGATCGATGGTTCAGTCCCTTATTTATTCATTCCTCTCCCACACATTCGGAAGGGTCGGAAGATTTTTTGAGCCTAATTACTGCCTCTCTTGGGTCATTATCAGGCCGGTTCAGATCATTCTTAGTACTCCAATACTCCAATAAGGATAACTCAAGAGAAGTTTCTGGAGAGTATTTTTCTAAAAAATATTCTTAAGAATAACTCAACAACACTCCGAAAAGTATAAGAGTATAAACTGCTTCTCAAGACTCTAACAGACGCACGAGTATAAATTGTGTCAAACGTCGGACAACGCGTTACCAACAATCGATGGTTAGTTTTATGTTGCAACAACAAACACGAGCTAAAGATCAGAAAATCAGGAATTGACTTCAAGTTCAAAATTCCGACAACGGTCAGGCAATAAATGCAGCACCGGAACCCTTGCAGACATTCGACAAAGCACTGAATAGCCTGAAGGATTGAAGGAATCAAGAATAGAAGCCATTCAAAAGTCCCGTCATACCGATTGAAGGTTGGGGCAATCATATCCAAAGCATTCCAGACTCTTCTATAAAAGAACAAGGCTAAAATACTTTGGAGGGGGTATCTGTAGGCGTATAAAACTGCTTATAGGTCCCTTAACACAGTTCAGCACGATGATTCGACAAACCAACGAACCATCGTGCGATGTATCCAAGCGTGATCGTTAGACCGCAACATCGAAGCTAAGTGAGATGCGACGAAGCAGATTAACGAGGCGACGAGTTTAAACACCAAAGAAGATTTACTGCCAAATCAGGATCCGAACTGCCAAATTAGAGTCCAGATCCACAAATCAGAGTTCGGATAAACCGCAAAACCAGAAAATGACAAAATGGCAAATACCTGGAGGACTCGGCCAAAACCGAGCCACCTCTAGGTGGCTCGGTGGCCGAGCCACCTAAGTGGCCGAGCCACTTGGCCGAGCCACGAGCAGATCTGGGCCCAGATCTGAGCCCAGATCCGCTTTCAGTGCCTATAAACTGAGGATGAAGGGCTAATTGTTTGAGGTTGGACTTTGGAGAGGGGAAACTCTGCTGGATTAAAGACTCAAGACTAAAAAAGATTGGATCTTTGGAGCTTTGAGGACTCGTTGGTGGCCGAGCCACCCAAGTGGCCGAGCCACTTGGCCGAGCCACGAGCAGATCTGGGCCCAGATCTGAGCCCAGATCCGCTTTCAGTGCCTATAAACTGAGGATGAAGGGCTAATTGTTTGAGGTTGGACTTTGGAGAGGGGAAACTCTGCTGGATTAAAGACTCAAGACTAAAAAAGATTGGATCTTTGGAGCTTTGAGGACTCGAACTTTTCAGATCTGGTTCTTGGTGATCATCCACGCCAAATAAGGCAGGAGTTCGAGAGAGATCAGATCTGAGATCTACACGGTCATCCTCCGTATCAAAACTTGGTTTTTGATCTCGAGAAGAGTATTGATTTCGCTTGGTCGATTTCGATTACATAGGGCTATTATTTCCTTGGTGAAATAATCCCCTCGGCTGTTATTTCCTTCGTAAAATAACACCCGTCATATCGTGTAGATCCGACCGGATCAAGATCGCGCGGTAGTCCACGGATTAACCCCGGCGCAGGCAAAGAACCCACACAAGCAATAGACCGCAAAACAGGGTCTTGCGATTTGTTCGAGAAAAGGAAAGTTGTAATTTTTCTTTTTTTCTTTGATTTTCTTGTAACCGGATCTTATAAAAAGACCGGATCTTTTGTAACCGATAAACTGTTGCATAAGAGAACAATGATTCAATGAAAACAACTTTCCACCGCGAACAATTGTTCGTAGGATGTGATACCCCATTCGGATATTTACAAGCCTTCGAAAGGCACCGCATGAGAGGATGGTGTGGTGGTCCGCCGTCGATACGTCCTGAAGAGAGGAAAGAAATAGTGAAAATTGTAATGACCAAAGTGGGACAGCGTCTTCCTCATGTCAGGAATGTCCCTACACTTTCAAGAGCATTTCTCCAGACGTTGGACGAATGGAACGAACCCTCCCTCCTAAAGATCCGCTGGGGCGCTCATCAAGAACTCGCAATGGTAAACAAACCACGCCATCAAATAAGTGTACAACAGTCCTACTTTGGGATTTGGATTCATAGCGATGTCGCCTTGCCCCTCGTCCGACACTCGATAAAAGTGAGCCATCAACATACGAAGTCCCCGATGGATGCATGCCACCATCGCCGACACCAACGCATAAGGATTCCCGTAGGCCAGACGAACCGCTGGATAGACAACCACCATCGGAAGCGTCTTGAAGGAATAAGTGGGAACCACACACCTCTTCAATCACAGCATGAGGTACCCCACGAATAGAGTCTTTCCGGATATGGGGGACCTAGCCTGATGATGGAACGAGTGGAAAGTCGTTCCAAACTTGAACCCACCCTCGTCATGCTCGAGGGTTTCAATAGCTCCCCCTTCGACCATCCGCCTCTCCACATTGGCCTGGTCGCACTCACCCAGTGACAAAGTAGGCTTTCCCTTGACATTATTTTTTGGGAACAGATAGTCAGCATAGTTCTTATGGCTGATCCCCGGAGCCCTCTTCTTCTTGCCTTTATGGTCCACTGCCCCTAGGGTGTTAAGGCGTATGTGGTAGTGGCCGAGCATCTCCCACAGAGTGTCCACCACCAGAGAAGATCTGGTCGAAAGGTGGTCAATCTCATCTTGACCCGGTACGTACTCTTTATAGGAAAACTCCCAAAAGGCAGCCCGGACACGTCGTACATCTCATGGATAGTTATGCCAAGCTCACCGTTAGGGATGAAGAACGTACCGCTGTCAGGGCAATAAAGTTCTAGAATACTGTAGAGCTGAGGAGCGCTGATCTTCAGACCATGTTGAGTGGCCCGAATAGCCAAATACAGCTCTAAACCCGCAAGGTCGGAATTCTCATCCAAGACGTACTCGGTGATCTTAGACCAACAGATGCTGCTACCAGGCATCGAGTAAATCCACCCTGGAGCCCTGAAATCCTTTGAAGGAAACTGTCTGATAATCATATTTTATTACAATTTTATACCCTCATTATCTAATTTATATGAATAATTATACCACTAATAATTGTTTTTATCTTTTAATTGCAGGTTAATGAAGAATAAATCTCAAACTCTCATCTCTCAACAAAAACCCATCGATTAAATGAAGAAATGAATCAAAGAAGCCCATTGGAAAATCAATTTCCAAATTATCCAAAAGCCCAGAACCAAGCCGAGTAGCCTGTAGAAGCCAGAGAAACAAAAATCCAATATGATAAGAAATCATATTCAAAATGGTTGGCCACAAAGAAACGACGATATCTCCTAATCCGGAAGGCAGAATTTAACATATAATATATAAAAATCGCCTATCTCGACGAGACGAAGCTATCCGTGAAATCAGAATTTAGAAATAATGAGTATCGATGTCGGCATCGATGTGGGCATCGATGCCTGCATCGACGCCTGCATCGATACCTGCATCGATGCCTGTATCGATGCCAGATTACTATACCGCGCGTCAATGGCTGATTATGCTTGTCTTGGGGCTCAAGTTTGATCCAATGGCTCTCATTCACTGATGTTTACTATAAATAGGGGTAGAGAGTGAGGGGTTAGAGGTGTGAAAATTTTGTAAACTCCTTTTGGAGAGGAGGGCTACTCTTAATTGAGAAGGCCTTCCAAAAATTATAACTTTAGTTGTAATTAATAAAAATAATTTTTTCCTCTTTAAATTTGTTCTTTCTCCTCTTGTTGAATGATGAGGATGGAGATGAAGAGCAATTTGAAGGTTTGCATTTCTTTTCTCTTTTATTTCTTTTTAGTAATTTCTTTATTATTGCTTATTAGTTAGATTTAAATTCATGCTTGTAGTGTAGATTTAATTTCTTGTCTTTTTATTTCTTTTTGCACTTTAATTTGTAGAGTAGATTTATTTTTCTTGCATTTAATTTCTGCAATTTATTTTGTAGTTTAGATTTTTATTTTCTTTGTAATTAGATTTATTTCTTGTTCATAGTTTAGATTTTTCTTTTCTTTTTAATTTTGTAATTAGTCTTCTTTTTCTTGTTTTTATTTCTTAAGATGTGAATTTAATTCTTGTAGGAATCTTAGAATTGTATGAAACTAGTCTAATTTCTTTTATATTGTATGAATTATTCTCTTGTACTTAAAATGTTCATGTTAGGATAATCAACTAGAGAACTAATCGGTAGAAGAAGAATTTGATAATCTATGCTTATCTTAAATGGTTTGATAGGTTATGCTTATGAATTCTAGGATTATTATCATGTTGTTGTTCTTATCATGAATAGTAATTTTAGCTTAGATGATAATTTGATAGGTTACACTTTCCTTAAATGGTTTGATAATCTATGCTTAATAAATCTAAGTTGAAATATGATAAAAAGAGAATAGTTTATATTTTGTAATTGAAATTGGTTAGTGGATTATATTCTAGATTTCTTACCTCTTTTGAATCCTTCATCTTAACTTTCTTAAATTTTCTTTTCATTCTTAGTTTTATTTCTTGATTTTATTAATTCATATTTCTTGCCTCGTGATTTCATTTATTCTTTGATTCTTCCTTCTCTCCTCTAAAATTCAATTTATTATCTTTTGCATATATTCACAACAATCACTCATCACATTCACACTTATTCTTTATTCCTAATTGTCATGCACAAAATATAAGAACCAAGTTTAATAATCTCTTAAAATCACCTTCTTCGTGGGATCGATATCTTTTTATACTATAACTTGATAAATTGTACACTTGTAATTTTGATACATAATTATGCCGCATCACTGTCCCCCGGCCTGAAAGAAACAATGACGGAAGGTCTCCGCCACCATAGTCGTCTCCCCGACGGGTAACTCATTACACAGTAGGCTGGGACACAGAGCGGTCACACGCTTGCAGGAACTGTCGACCCTGTACCCAGCCGTCGAGCCTGTGAAGAAAACGCATGTCACCCCTTCTTAGGTTAAAGTCAGATCCCAGTTCATCGTTCTTGGAACCGCAAGCAACCGCAACTCGATAATTGAAAACCCGCTCGGCATACTGGGAAGGTAGTAGTGGACTCCACCCATAACACAGAGCCACCTGCTCTCCTCAAGCAACAGAGTTGAAGGGTCAACGGTAGCGTCACCAAACAAGAACTGAGGCTTTTCAACTCTGCCCTAGCCTCGTCTGTCAATACTGCATCCGTAGTCAACTCGTGCAACGTCAAGTGGTGCCTGTCAGTTACTCTCTTGATCAATTCACTCGGCTTGTCGGTAGCAAATGCGAGCACATGGTCAAGGTAAGGGAATCAGGGAGGCACCGTATAGCCCGTACCCCCAGCAAGACCAATGGTTACGCCCTTCGGGAGGGCCTCATCAGAAAAAGTGGCTGCAAGATAAAGCCGAAGAGTTAGAACAAAATCCACTCTTGGGGTCAGAAACTCTCTCAAGTCCTCCAAACAGGCGAACCTCACCTGGTGAAACCAATTTTGCCTGACAAGTGTTGAGTTCGCCTGACAAGGGTCAAATCCGCTTGACAAAAGCAGAACTTGCCTGTCAAGGCGGGATTAGCCCTCACTTGATAAAGACAGAACTTGCCTGTCAAGGCAGGATTTGCCTTCACCCGATGAAAGCTGATTTCGCCTGTCAAAGCGGAAGTCGCCTTCACCCAATGAAGGCTGAATCCGCCTGAAAAAGGCCAGTTTCACCCAAATCGGGAAAATTGCCAAAAATAGTAAAATCCGCTGAAGAAGACGAGCAGTGCACATCTTCCCTACCTAGCATCAGTCGTTAAATGCAAAGTCGTTAAACAAACCATAAGACTTACCCTAGTGTGTCCCAGGAGCACTGACGACCGTACCGGCGGCGACGTTACCAGAATAGCGACCGGGACCATTTCCCTTCGCAACATATTTCTTAGCCTTCGGCGCCATATTGAAAAGTTAGAAACGAAGATGGAGTTCTTTCTCTCTAAATATTTCGAGCAAACAAAAATTGCTAAGCATAGTAGTTCTCAAAGGAAGAAGACGAAGCTTATTTAAAGGCGAGACGCTTGCAGTTGAGGGGCGTGGCCATGATCGAAACCGACGGCCCAGATCGCCCTCAAGAGACGAGACGTTGGCGGTTGAGAGATGTGGCCACGATCAAAATTGACGGCCCAGATCGCTCTCAACAGTTTGGTTTCTGGCAGTTGCAGAGGAACCATCGAAACAGGGAACGGGGCAGGCAAGTCGAAACCCAGAACCCGAACCAAAATTCATGATTGTATCTAACAGATGGATTCAGAAACTATGGCCACAATTCATCATTGAGTGAAGCACACAGAAACGACGTCGCTTTGTCAAATCGCATTTAATGCGACCTGACGAGCCCACACGACCTTAGCTGGAAAGCATGACGTTTCGCCAACGAACACGTGACTCGCCTTCTGCCGATTCAAACTTCGCCTGTGAGTATGAATTTTCTCACAAACACGTGGCTCGCTCTCCACCATATCAAATCTCTCCTGTGAAAGCGAAATTCACCTACGAACATCTAGCTCGCTTCACCAGTGAGAATGAGTTTCGCCTGAGCCGCTCGTTTATTTGGCCTAGTCTCAAGTAGCCCAGCTTGTCAGAAGTGTCGAGCCATCAACTCACATGAATGGAATGGTCTCACCTGCGCAGTTAGACCTACCAAGCAATACAACTCATTGACACACCCTCCAGGCACACCCACGGGTTAGAGAAGAAGTCTTAGCATTAAGCTTAAGAAAAACTACTCGACAGCTCATCATACTGAGGGGAATAGTATGGCTAGCCCGATTCAAACGGTAATCGGTAAAGGCATATCAAACCCGTTGAAGGCTGGGGATTTGCTAAAAATCTTAAGAATCAATCATGAAGGGGAAAATATACACATAAGATATGAAAAAGCAACAAATAGATAAAGAAAACATAATTCCATTCATAGCTAATTTAACAATACATTTAAAAGTTATGATGCTACATTCAAAAAGAAGTCATTATAAAATAAGAAAAAGCCCTAAAATATGGACCCACTCGGTCGAACCTATGCCTGCTCGATAAAGGAGACGAGTTCAGCTTCAGCGGTGGCTATCTTCCTTGCACGATCCGCTCGGACCCGATCCTCCGCCTCCCTTCGAATCGTAGTCTCAAAAGACGTAGTGGTGATAGAATCCTCTTGATGAAGCGTCTGAAGTGCCTGCATTTCCCTTTCAACTGCTCCGTGAATGCTTGCACTTTGGAGTTGCAGACTTTTCAGAGCCGCTTCTTCTTCTATGAGCTGAGCCTTCATTCTAGCGTTGGTAGAGACGGAGGCATCAATCTTTTCCTGCAGCAGACGCTGCCAGGTGAGCAAATCTGCGACGCGAGCCTCCTTGCCTGATAGGTCCCTCTCCTGAATCTCCCGCTCTCGTGTCCTTCTGACACAAGTCTAACCCATGAGCCACTCCACGTCTTGTTCCGAATCAGCCCACAGCAGGACTTCCAAGCGTGTCAAACGCGACTTGAAATTGAGAAGACTGACCAAACAACGCGAGGCCTCTCAAGCCTCGCCCATACGCCTGAGAGCGGCAGCGTGGTCCATCTGGAAGGGCTTAAAGTCTGCATAGGTTTCCAAGCCAAGGCTAGTAATAGAGACCGCCTGCTTCATGGCATTTTGCAGTTACCTAAGGATGCCCTGTGCAGATCTGGAACTCGGAGAGGCGGATTCCTGACCAATTGAAACCATGGCAATGGGTTGGATCAGAGGGACGGCCCCTTCGCTAGGAAGAGGAGACCGAGAAGACCGCTGAGGGGAAGCATAGGTACGTTCCTCCTCCTCCTTGTCCGAAAGAACAATGGGTTCAGGCCGGACAGCCTCCTTCTTCCCCTTTGATCCGTATGTTCCTACTCCCGAAGCCATTTCGAATCTGGGAAGTCCAAGTTTTCTCTAAGAATGTTTGAATGAGAGGACTTGCGAATGTAGTGATTCCCCTACAATTGAGATGAATCGACACTATATACGTAGGATCTCGACCGTCGAGATTCGCTGACCGCTTGAAGCAGACGGTTTTGATTTGGCGGTTCCAATCGAGTGGGCATAAAGAAAGCAAAACGGTTGGAATACCGCATGGAACGGCCAAGATCGGGTGACTCACACACGACCTCTTGTCGGATTAACGTTTGAGATCAAAAACGTCGTCGGATCTGCCCCCCTTGAGGTGAGCGCACGAAGACGAGGCGTCGTCTTAATTAATAAGCGTGGAACTTACCCCACGGACACGCGACTCGCTCTCATGGGCCCAAATTTCAAAGGGAGAGGGGGCCTAACTCGAACGGCACCAAACTCGCCTGGGTGCACTCGCACCACTCGAATTCGCCCAAAGCTCTTGACCTAACCAAGGTAGTCAAATTCGCCTTAACTTATCAGGAACCTCTTTATTCAAAGTGTTTCAGACCATACGTAAGTTGGTTTAGGTCTAAAAAATTTGAAGCGGGTCTTGTCGACGGTAAAAATTACCTTTACAGATAAGCCTGAAATCCACCTGCGTATTCGAATCGCCCGCACGACTTGAAAATTAGGCCCACCTGTGTACTTGACTCGCCAGCACGAGCTAAGACCACGTGATCACTAAATTCACCTACATTTGGGCAATCCGCCAAGGGATCAGAAACTCAGCAGCAAACTTGACCCGCTCGCACAAGTTATGTTTACTCGGGAGCTAAAACTCGCCTGCATGCCTAGACGATCAGTCAGGCGATCAACATCCTAACCACAGACTCGCCAGAGTACCTGGCGGCTGCTACATCACGTACAGGGATGGGCCTTCCCATTTCCCATGATGTGAAGGGAAGGAACACAGTTCTCCAAACCCATCAAGTATCTGCTCACAGTAGAGATGACCAGTTAAATCCATGCAATCGCCAAACTCGCCTGTATGCCTGACTCGCCCGCACGCGTCAAGATCATCCAAGTGACTGAAACTCGCTGAACTCGCTAGAGTATCTGGAAACCGCTATATCACGTGCAGGGATGGACCTTCCCATCTCCCACGACGTGAAGAGGTGGAGCACAGTACTCCGAGCCCATCAAGCAGCCGCTCATGGTACAAATGAGAAGCATGTTATCTCCCAACAGTACTGTTAGACCCTAGAGGGGGGTGATTAGGGTCTTATGCTAATCTAATATGATTTTATGTCAATTAAAACTAATAACAAGTTATCCTAGCAAGTATGAAATACAATAAGATATATGAGCTAGGATAAGCATTATAAACAAAAAGATATATCTTAGCAATGAGATATACTATAAGATATATGCAAGGATATACAAATTAACACAAGGGTGAAATAAACATAAACAAAACAAGAGTGATAGTGTGCAAATAAACAATGCAAACACATAATATGATCACGGAGTTCGGACCTTCCGTCCTACGTCTCCGCTCCCCACTTCCGGAGAGAAATCCACTATCACAACCAGGTTTTCTACGCTTACTCGAACAACGTTTACACCTCACAATGTCGGTTTTCAACGCTCACCGATCAACGTTCACAAACACTCATAATGTCGGTTTTCAACATTAACCGATCAACGTCCACTCCTCACACTCGGTTTTCTAGCTCACCGAAAACTTTACGACACTAACAATGTAACAACAAATATGTTCTCTATAATAGATGAGAACTCAATGTAGCTCACTCTCAATTTTAACAACAAATATGTTCTCTATAATAGATGAGAACTCAATGTAGCTCACTCTCAATTGTTACAACTCCCCACAACCCAAATTATACTAAGTATGAAAATACAATAAGCTCAATGATTGTGTGTGTAAGCAATGAGAAAAATAAGTTTAAACTCAATATAATCTAGCAAAATAAATATGACACATTAAGCATAAACAAGCTAGATAAATAGTTTAAGAAAACTTCTCTAAAATAAGAGTGGAGGGATGTAGATTAACGCCCAAACAAGATTGATGATCTTCTCAAACTCTTGTGAAATTCTCTTCACAAACAAACTCTTAAATACTCTTTTAAACAAACACAAAACAAACTTAAACCCTTGTTAAACTTTTGTTTAAAAACTTCTTCTATATATTTTGAAAGATGAGAGCAAGGGTGTATATATAGCCTCCCAAAATCTCAGCCAAAACCCCAAAGGAAATGACCAAAAAGCCCATAGAGAAACAGCTGAGGAACTAGCCATTTGAACCCAACGATCAGTTTGGCGGTCGATCGTGGAAAACTCGCGGTCGACCACGAGCAGCAAAAAAGCCAGGGTTTAGCTCTGGACAACAGACGGTCGATCATGACGGTCGATCGCAAAACACTCTGGACTGCATCCGGTCGACCACCAACGTGAGGAATTCAGCTTGGCGGTCGACCGTGGCGGTCGACCGTGGCGGTCGACCACAAACTGACATATGAAATTATTCAGGTTTAAAGCAGTTTTCTGATTTTGAAACCCTATTTAAAAATATCAAATAAATTATAAAAAATGTAAAACTTTAGGAAATGATTGTAGACATGATAATAAACATGCTACAAAGACTAGTTTTTAGAAAGGACCTTCCAAATAAAAAATATCATCATTTTACAAAATAGTCTAAAACATGAAAACATGAGATACTTGTATTTTGATGTTTTAACATAAACCAAGATTTAAAACTTTGTAAAATGATTTTATAGACTTGATAAACTATAGTTGTTAAGTCTATAAATCATATAAACCAAAAATTACAATATTTTTCTAAATATAATAGAATATAAAACATATAAATAAGTATATATGAAAATATATATTGTTTCATATCTATATAACTAAACCAAAACATATATGTATATATATATAACTATATATATACATGGAAACCAATAAATGTGTGTGTATATATTATATTGAGCTTAAGATACTAACACACATAATATAAAACCTAAACTAAATTACCCAATCTTGATCATGATCTTTAATAGCTTGACTTAGTAATCTTACGGATGAAGCTAGAACTTGGATCTTCAATATGAATTGCATAGGCTTCACTCCAGAATTCCGCCAACCTCCATTTGATATGATCGTGAATGCTCGATTCCATCCATCCTCCAATGTATTGTTTGTCTACAATAAATAACAAGACACAAACACTAGACAAACAATATTAGATATAAATTATTTGTTAAATCATCATCAAACAAGAAAGCCAACAAGTACATGGTCACATCCCATGATTCAAGGGAGTAACCACGCCATCTCTCCTCTATTTAAGAGACTCTCCTGGCTACAGGAAAGGGGTTCACAGTTAATTGATTAATTCAATCAGTTAGTTGAACCATCAACTCTCAACTCTCGTCTGAGTTGACGACGGGCTCTTTGCATGACCTTTGCATTGTAGCACCTTCTCCTAGCTTCAGGTCCTGACCGCCACCAAACTCGGAAACCCGAACTCGACCAGCACGAGCTTCTACTGCGCACTGAAGCTCACTAGCAACCTAGATCGAATCGTCCAAGGAAAGCAGACTCGGTGCGAGAATCGAGCGAGGCATCCTATCGCTACCAAAGTCCCCGCGTTAAACAAGGAGGGCCTACCCTGCGCTTCTGTTGTAATTTTGATTCATTAGTTTGTAATAAGCTATTCTTATCAATACAAACGAAGCCCTCATTTCGGAAAATCAAAATTTACACCATACAATTTATGATCAGGGTTTGATAGAAATTCAACTTTTGGCTCTTTTCTCAAAGACGTCTGACCTTTTGAGGGAGATGTTTGGTTGTAGTTTCAGCTGTATGGTTTATTTCTATCTACCATGTGAATTTTTTAAAATTATTTTATCCTTTTTTTGAATTATAATATAGTCTGTTAGACTGTTTATTTGTTTCTAAATCTTGTTTAAGAGAATATTTGATTATGTAGAAGTAGTCTCATAAGATATTTATACACATAAAAAGTGTTTTTTATTATTTGGATGACTCAGCACATTTTAAATGTAAATAGAACTTGTTATAAGGCTAATGAACGATTAAATGAATATCATTATGAGTGAATTTGTTCTAGAACTGATATATTAGGTTTTACATTGTAATCATTGTACATGTAGACGGGTATAGAGACTTGTATCCTAGACTATGGAGTGTATCCCAATTTAGTTAGTCCTAATATATAATTCGACTAGGTAGCTAATACTAACTTGCACCGTTCTGGGTAGTACTACTAGATTGTGTGAGGTGGACATAGAATGTAGATTTTACTGCATAACATTATATGTTTAAAATTAAATAATAGAGGGATAGGGGATAGGTAATGAGATGAATTGGTTTTTATGTTTGATTAGTTTTTCCATAGGACTTCATCTTAAGTACCTATTTGAGGCTTATGATTATTTGTCATTGATTCACATGTTCAATCTTGTATAGGTGATAAGGATTCAATGATTATTCTGTAGCTTACTATTGATTTTTTTTGAGAAAAAAGGATGGAATACCCCAAAGGTATTCCAGCCAGTTGTAGCTTACTATTGATGCTTCTAGTTTCCCTTATTTTTCTCGTTAGACCTTAAGTATAGCCCTTTAATGGATCTCCTTCTTTAGAAAATGAAGTCAATCCAACTGCAATGGATCAAGCTTACTTGAATAAGCAGATTATGAGAAAGGATCTAGAGCCATGCACTAGCAAATATAAATAACAATTAGTTTAATTATTATACAAATAATTAGTTTAATTGTTTATTCTTTAGTAAATACTTCATGATATTTCTCTTAGCATATTTTCTAATTTTGATGGTCGTGTTTGGTCAAGACTTGTATATATCTTGGATATTGCAGTTTACTTATTTAGTGGACTTGATACTTTAGACAGTTGATATATCTCTTTCTTATTTTCGCTTGATATTTGTTGTGATGTTGATATTATTGTTATGAGACATATACTTTCTTCTATATTTATGTTGTAATTAATTATGAATGTATCAAAAAAAAAAAAAAGATTACAAATTATCTTACAAAACGGGATTCTACTGAGCTTTTGGTGGTTCTGCAAGCGATGCTTGAAGCTATATGAGAAAAGCTTCATATGAAGTAGATGAGGAGATGAGAGTAACTAACGAGAGGCATGAGGCATTGCTGAAGATTGCTCTCAATCAACCAGCAGCAGTTCTGATTGAAGAAAATTAGAACCCCTCACACGCATATGGTGTGACGGATTGCTGAAGATTGCAATCAGTAGTTTTACTAATATTTTTTTGGAGAAGTATATGTCTGAAGTGAAATTGAGGGGCTTTAATGCCAGTTTATAGATTTGATTCAATGGAGTCAATTAGTAGATGAATATTCTTTATTTTTTTTTTTTTGGTAAATGAAAATTTTTATTTCATCTCCAAATATGAAAGTTGTATTTACATCAATGATCTCAATGTGAGATATACCAGAAAAAGAGTAGCTAAAACTCAAAAAACAGAGCTATAGCCAAGAAACTGAAATTACAAATAGGAAACAAAAGCCCTATATATGTGAACAGATTCCAGCAATCTCAGTGGAGATCTGAACCTGTCATTCCATATCCAGCATCCGTGCACGTCTGTGCATGCTCTACAATGAATGGATCCAGGCAACATTTTCAGAGGAGATGTTTGAGTTCAGAAGCACTGTCATGATATCAACTTTAATACCCTTTACTAGATGTTCAACTGACCTGTTTTTTCCCTGAAAGACTCTCATATTCCTCTCAGTCCAGATTGCATAAATGGTGGCTGACAGAGCCATTCTTTTAACCCTTTGTTTAATACCTCTTCCTTTCAATCTTGAACTGAACCAGTTTATCAAAATCTCCCAGTGGCATGATCTCCAAGAGAATTGAAGCCAATCCATTATACAATTCCATACATCACTAGAATAAGCACACTCAAAGAATAGGTGGCTTCTGCTTTCCTGAAAAGAAGCAGTACATAAAGCGCAGTGATTTGTATTTATTATACCCCTTCTTAACAGTCTGTCCTGGGTATTCAATCTGTTATTGACAGCTAACCAGCTAATGAATGAGTGTTTAGGATAGCATAAGATGAATATTCTTTAGAGTTTGAAAGAATTCATTGATATGCATCAAGTTAGATGTGAATCAACAAGCATTGTGCTAGACATTTTTTTGATGGGCTGAACTATGAAATCAAGTCTCACATTATCACAAAGAGGTTAGAGACATACAATAAGGTGTTAGAAGGGGGTTCAATTATTCCAGTTGATGGCAACATTAGATAGGACTAGAGGTACAACTAAGAATGCAACTGCAAGTGGGAAATATTTGAATGCGGGAGTTATTTAGCAAGCTAAGGGAGGTAACAATGATGGACACACCAAGTATCCAAATATATTACAATCACAATTGGGTACTAATGCTTGGCAATTATAACTCATCATATGGTAATATTAGGTGTAGGCGTCAAAAATGGCCTATAGGTCGCGATCATAACACGACACGACGAGTCATCAAAACAACAAAGGGGTGAATCGCTAATAACATTGTAATGAGCTCACACGCTCATCAGCCAGCTCCAAGTGGCCCATGCACTCATTAGCCGCCTACAAGCTAACGAAAAGCATAAAGTGAACCTGTGAAGCGGACATGTTAACGAAATGACGAAATGTGCATAACGACGAAACAAGAAAGGGTGGCTCGCATAGTGCCGAGCCACCTCGAGGTGGCTCGCGCCCAGAAACTCCCAAAACGCATAATTCAATAGTTTTTTCGGGATTCTTTCATTCCAGAGCCTCCCCAACTGCTTTGAAGCTATCCCTAAATGTGATTAAACGGTTATTAACTATAGATGCCGTCAAATCATCAGTTCTTATTAGAAAACACTATAACAAAAGCCTATAAATACAAGCCTATGGGCTCATTTCTCTAGATCTAAAATTTTGGGCGAAGTGCTGTCGGTTTGAAGAATGAACCAAGAATTTTAGAGAGGACCACCAGATCTTGGCGAACTTCAACATAAAGGGAAAGCTTTTGGAGAGATCCTAGGCTCGTGTTCTTTTTTCCTCCGGATCAAACTTTATTTTAATCTCGAGAAGAGTCGTAATCTCGCTTGGTCGAGATTATCACTTCTGCAATCAATTCCTTCTTAAATAAGAGATTTTAATCTTCCGTCAACCAGATCTGATCCATGGCGGTCTACAAACTAACCCGTCCCTGGCACAGGGGAAGATCTCATGCAAGTAGCGGGTGATAAACGTCCTCTGCATTTGTTTTAAGAGAAAGTTGTAATCTTTATTTTATTGTGTAAAGAAATCTTATAAAAAGATCAACTTTTACTTTACTTTTTGAACTTATTGTAATGAAAAAAGTTGTAATGAGTTTGACAATGAGAAAATCAACTTTCACCATAAACAAACTGGCTACCACAGTGAGAGTCAATGGTCTTGCTGCGGAGACTATCATGTTGCAACCTCATATTCGCATCCCGGTTGAAGAAGAGGTCGAATATGAGTTTGACCAACAGAAGTACGAGGAGTACTTGTCCTCCTCCTCCTCCAGATCCGCCTCTCCTCACAAGTCAAGAAAGGTCCACTGGTCTTCAGATTTGAAGACCCAAGTAAATGATCTCTGCATTACTGCCGCTACAGTTGCACGTCGTAGTGATTCTCTGACATCCAATGAGGTCGTATCTGCAGATCTAGACTCCTCCTTGATCAAGGAGTTAACTGCTAAAGGTGCACCAACTCTATCAAAGAGAGCACGCCAAAGGCGATGCCAACACCTCATGTGCCAGTTGGCCAAAGCTTTGGAGCCAGTTGATAGGATCCGCTATGAGGCGGATCTGAAGTCCAGAATGTGTCAAGCACCGCAACAGTGAGAGAGCGTCTGCTCCTCGAAACCAACGATGAATGAATGGGTCCGTGTCAAAAGGACACGTTCAACCCTTGAAGTGCGCATTCAGAAGCACCGTGCACTACTCGTGTACGCACAGATTCTCGTGCGAGAAGCGCAGAAGTTAAAGAAGTAAGAGGTGGTTAAGAAACCACCATAGCTACGCAAGGTATGGAGACCAAAGACCAAAACAGCACCCAAAATTGTCAAAAAGCATGAACTGCCACTTACTGGCTCAGCCAAGGCCAAGCCATCAAATGCTAGCTCGGCCAAGGCCGACTCACCAAATGGTGGCTCGCGCCAGGTCTGAGCCACCAAGGCCCGCTTTGCCCCTGGTTCACCTCCCACGGTCCTATTGTCTTAACGAATCACGCACCTCTGGTGGAGCCACGCAGTAGCGTGAACTTGTCCCGATTCAAGATGAAGATCATAGATCACCTCGGTCCTTTGCATCTTGACCTTGGTCGAGGCAAAGCCTCGGTCAAAGATTGCTTGGGCCCATTGAACGAATCCCGAGCAGCTTATCAGACTGGAGGTTATGCGCGTCCCACTAAATAATAGAAGAAATCCCATGGTGAAAAAGTCCTTATAACTGACCACATCGGATTGCATGTCGAAGTCTAGGAGCCCGTTGACGTCCCGCATTTACAGAAGCTAACAAAGCATTATGTCCCTAGAAGGAAATGTATTCTTTTGATAACAATGTTACACCTGGGAAGTCATGACAATACATGATAGGTTGCTCCGATCATCAGACCGATGAGTTGAACATCGAGGTAGTGTTGTCAGAATGTTGCTGCCCCAAGACTCCTCGGAAAAGGGTTTCGGTGTTTATAAGGATCTCCACCGGAACATTCAAGTCTAAGCCAAGGTGTTTCTGTAGAAAAAATTAGCTGCTCAAGATGATGAATTTCCAGAAGTGACCGTCAACATGGCTGATAAAGGGAAGTCAACGCGATGCATTAGTCCCGATCAGCTTTTAGGAGTATCCCAGCGAATAACCCGGTTATAATCGGGAACCATTAAACAAAGGGATTATCAAAGAATGCAAAATGGGCTACCTTTAGATGATGAAACGTCAGATGATTACTCTGCAATGGCTTCCGATGATACGACATCCAGCACAGGGCAATCCTATGAGTTATTTATGATCAACGCCGAGCAAATGGCCAAAATTCTTGAGGACGCTCTAGCCAAGCAGAAAGAGAATTTCAAATTCGAAATGGAAATGGCTATGCAGGAGATAAGGGAAATGCATGGCCAATAAATTGTGACGCTAACGAATCAGCAGGGAGAATCTAGCCATTGCAATAATCTCAACCAAGTAGATAGTGATCGGGATGTGGACGAGAATATCAACATGGATACCCCTCCTATTGATAATAATACTGGGGGTGGTCCCACAAAAGATAACAATACAAAGGATGACTACGTCGTTTCTCCCTAAAATTGCCTGAAGAAAGATACAAGTAAGGATAAGAAGATGAGGGACTTAGAGAACAAAATTAATGCGTTGATGAGTGCTCAAGAAATAAAGAAGTCTGAAATACTATGTCCATACCCGAGAGAGTGGGAATCGATCTCGTATCTGGTGAAGTTCAATTTGATTAACTTCATGTTGTTTGACGGAAAGGGTTCCCCAACTCAACATTTAATATACTTCAAGTCTCATTTGGGAATAATCTCCGGTAATGAACCTTTAATGGTACGATCATTCATCGGTACCCTTCACAGAGCAACCTTCGATTGGTACCACCGTCTTAAGCCGAGGAGTATCAACAGTTCAGATGACATGGAAGACATGTTTCTTATAAATTTCTTCGATGACGACACTGAGGTTTCAATCAGAACATTATTCAATGAGAAACAGAAGGACGAAGAGTTAGTTGAGAACTTCGTCAAATGATTCCAGAACAAAGCAATGAATTGTCGAGATCCGATTAGCGAAGACTTCATTCTCGAAACTTGTCACAACAATATTTTGTTGAATATCCTTGAAGCCATGGGAATGGCGCTACCCAAGACTTGGAAGGATTTGAAAGTGCAAGAAAACGAGCCGAACGCTTTCTCAAAAGGAAGAAAGCCAAAAGAGGTCAAGCGACGACTAATACTCCACAGCAGAATTTTGTCCCTCGAGATAAAGGGAAAGCACAAGCGAACACAGTGTACGCGAACCAAACATTCGAGCTACAACTACAATTGCAACAACAACAACAACAACAGCAAAAGGCATCTCAACAGTCATAGTGGCAATAACGACCTCAAAAACAAAAGACCTCGGAACCAAAATTCCCAAAGGTTTACTCTTTTAAAGAAGACGAAGTTCCCGATCTTTTCAAATACCTCATGGAGAACAAAAAAATCAAGTTGCCTCCAATCCAAGATCAAGAAGATGCTAAAAGGGTTAATGACCCAAAATACTGTGCTTCCATAGAGCGATTCATCACCCTACCAAGTCATGTTTGTTAGACCCTAGAGGGGGGTGATTAGGGTCTTATGCCAATCTAATCTGATTTTATGCCAATTAAAACTTATTAACAATTTATCTTAGCAAGTATAAAATACAACAAGATATATAAGCTAGGATAAGCAATTAACATAAGGGTGAACAAACTAAACTAGATAATGGGTTAAATAAACAATGAGTAATATATAAAGGCGATATAAGATATGAATATAAAAATAAGTGGACCAATGCAATCACAAACACACGATATGTTCACAGAGTTTGGACCTTCCGTCCTATGTTTCCGCTCCTCACTCCTGGGGAGAAATCCACTATGACAATCGGGTTTTCTACGCTCACCCGAATAATGTTTACAATGACACACTTGATTTTCTAGTTCACCGAAAACTTTGCAACTCACACGTTTGCAAATACACTCCCTCTAAGTGTTGGCCTAGCCTGTGTCCTCCTCCTCAAGTGCTCGGATACAATATCTCCCTAAGTTCATCAACCGACACCACTCCTCTTAGATTTGACCCCGTCTCTCACCACACACTCCTCTCAGTGTACTCGGTTTTCTAGCTTACCGAAAACTTTACAACACTCATAATGTAACAACAAATTTGTTCTCTATAATAGATGAGAACTCAATGTAGACTCACTCTCAATTGTTACAACTCCTCACAATCCAAATTATACTAAGTATGAAAATACAATAAGCTTAATGGTTGTGTGTATGTAAGCAATGAGAAAATCAATCATAAACTCAATGTAAGCCCTAGCTTGATGAAAATAATCAATAATAAATAATTAAGCTAGTATTGAGTTTAGAAATTCTTCTCCGAAAAACAAGATAGAGAGATAGGTTAAAATGAAGCTCAAACAATACAGATGATCTCGTCCACTTGCGAAAACTTCTTCACAAACCAAACAAGATTTAAACCAAACTTAAATACACTTAAACACCCTTTAAAAACTTGTTTAAACTTTTCTTTTGTTGGTAGGAGAGTTGAATACAATGGGGGTATTTATACCCACTTAAAACTTTAGCCAAAACCCCACTGAAATAACAAAAAAAACCCAGAAAAACCGTTAGATTCCAATGAATGGTTCAGCGGCCGACCGCGACGGCTGACCGCGAGCGCGTGAGGAGAGAGAAATGTCTTTGGACATCAGCCGGTCGACCACCACGATCGACCGCGAGAGCATCCGGTCAATCGTCACGGTCGATCGCAAGTCTCTGAAATACTATTTTGAGTTTCTGGACTCAAGACGGTCGACTGTGGCAGTCGACCGCAAGCTAATATATGCAAGTGACAGGTTTAAAAACTATTTTCTGATTTTGAAATCCTACTTAAAAATCTCAAACAAATTCAAAAAATATAAAACTTTGGGAAATGATTATAAACATGATAATAAATACACTACAAAAACCGGTTTTCAAAAAAATACCTCCCAAATAAAAAATATCATTATTTTATAAATAAGTCCAAAACATAAAAATGTAAACACATAAATTTTGACATTTTAGCTAAACCATGTTTTGAAACTTTACAAAATGAATTTGTAAACTTAATAAAGATGTATATAATTATTGTTAAGTCCATAAACTAAGAAAATAATATTTTCATAAAATTACATATTCTATGCAATATATTCTTAAACACAATAGAGTATGAAAAAAAATGAAAATGTGAATAATTTTATTTGTTGTTTCATATCTATGTAGTTAAACCAAAACACAATAATAAATATAAAATATGTAATTTCATATTTATAAACATGAAAACCCAAAAACATGTATGTATCTATACGACTATATATAAATATAGAAAAACCAAAACGTGTATGTGTGTGTAGGATTGAGCTTAGAGTACTTAACGCATATAATATAAAAACCTAAACTAAATATACCCAAGCTTGATGAAGGTCTTCAATGAGCTCAACTTGGTACACTTGCGGATAAAGCTTGAACTTGGATCTTAAACATGAATTGCATTGCTTCACTCTACAATTCTGCCAACCTCCATTAGATATGATCGTGAATGCTCGATTCCATCCATCCTCCAACATATTATTTGTCTACAATAAATACAAAAACACAAACACTAGACTAACAACATTAATTATAAATTGTTTGTTAAATATCAAAACAAAAAGGCCAACAATGTTACGCTCTCAAAGACAAAATCCAAGTTTAGATTGATGTTGGGGTCATTACTGTGAAACCGTCCAAGGAGAAAAAGGTAGGTGCAAATACAGTAATGATTAGCTTCGGATCTGTTCCTTTGGAATGGTTCCATTCCAAGCCTGTAATGAAAGTAGCAGTGAAGACCGTCAACGACGACCCTCACGGACAGCATCAGAAAGGACTTGTGCCACATACGGTCCTGAGTGGTGAGATTCTCTGGGTACATCCTGACCTGATTGAAGATGAACAATGGGCGGGATCCTCGTTCAACAAGACGTTAAAGACAAAGGAAAGTCCTGTTGCGGAGCCTCAGCCATTCCTGAAGAAAATGATGAAGGAATCTCTGCTTTCCTACTCTCCAAAGATGAGCAAGAAGTCTTTGTAACTAGCGGAGAACCGGTCTTTGCTACCAGGAGTGGAAACGAATACTATTTCAAATATTTAAATGCCTCCAATTAGTTAGCCGAGTAGGGGGTGACCAAAACCATTCCTTCTAAAACATTAGCTGAAATGGAAGCGGTCAGAGAAGACTCAACAAAAGCAAAAGGAGAAAGAGCTCTTATACCAAGAGGTTCAGAATCCAAAGCAGTCTCGATTCAATCAACCGATTGGAAGAGACAAACCGGGGAGCTCGAACACTCGGCATCACTTTAATATAATAACACAATTAGCTAATATACCAGCTAGATTAATTCTATATGAGTTGTTGCATCTTTCGAAAGACACCAGTGAGGCGCTACAAGAAGCTTTGGCCAATTCGGACGTTTTCCTGACTTAAATCAAACCATCCCCTGAAGAGCTAGAGCCATCAGTTCAACACTACAACCTCGTGGTGAACCACTTTCCCTGCATTACCTTAACTAAGAAGAATATGCAGATGAAGAATTCAAAACATGATCGGCCCCTATATTTCACCGGGTATATTGGCTCTAGCATTGTCAACCGGATCCAAGTCGATCTGGGTTCTGCTGTCAGCATCATACCACTTCGATTGATGTACAGTCTCAGAATACCAGCCAGTAAGCTGGCCTCCACAAGCACTACAATCTACGTATTCAACAGAAGTGGGTCCAGACCATTGGGTAAAATCCGAGTAAAGTGCTAGATTGGAGATTTGAAGTCAGAAATCACATTGTATGTGATCGACGTAGAGACTTCCTATAACTTATTGTTGGGTCGACCATAGATCCACAGTAACGCTATAGTCCCTTCTACTCTCCATCAGTATCTTAAATATGTAGACACTAATAATGAGGTCAAGACGGTGGTCATGGATAAGCAGCCGTTTAAAGGGTTGAAAAATTATTTTACTGACTCCCTACTCTACCATCGGCCTTAGGTACGGATAGTGAAGAAGAACCTAACACCAAAGCTAGATTTAATTACGATGGTGGTTTTATACTTAATGACATTGTACCCATTGTAATCAATCTTGACGATGGGAAGTCATCAGACAGTAGTTGTAATTAGCAACTTGTCAAAGGGGTTATACAACGATCCTGTCTTGTATATGCCACTTCAATCGTCTTGCATGACGAAGAAGCATGTTCAGGATTCATTTGGAATGACATTTATCATTCCTGCAAAGGAAAGGGGTGAAAAGGAAGTCGTCTATGGTAAGGGGAAAGAGGTTTCGATACCAGACTACTTCTTGAAGGAAGAAGATGATGATGATAAACCTGCTCCTAATTTATTCAGATATGGCTCAAAGGTGCGTAATCTCATGCAAAAAGGCGGATATGACTTCGTACTCGAGGAAGGTCTTTGTTTTGGTCGAGGTCCACGAGTTTCACCTCGTATAGCCTATGTACCAAAAGGAAAGCCTGATAATTATTATAGCTATAAAAGAGGTTTAGGCTATGTCTCCTTGTTTGATGACGAATGTTGTTGGCAAGTCATTGATCAAATAACTAATAAGGATAAAGATGGATATTCTTCCGATTCTTCAGCCTGAGACTCCGACGCTAGTCTTGGAGAAATGTTCAAAGGACTAATGTCGAACATGACTACGATTGACCCCGTCACAACCCAAGAAGATGCTCAAATGCCAACTTGGGAAGACCCTTGGGTTCATCATATGAATATATAGTACGGTGATAGGTTTGAATAAAGTGAACCCCCTACCAAGGACCAAGTAATCCAGGTGAATATGGGTGATGAAGATAACCCGAAGCCCATATTCATTAGCGACAGCCTTTCACCAAATAAGAATTAGTTTCCCTCATTAGGGAATACATCGATGTTTTTGCGTGGAACTACAAGGATATGTTGAGACTCGATCCAAATATGGTAATGCACCGCCTCAACGTTAAGCCAGATGTTAAACCTGTTAAACAACAGCAGAGACGGTTTTGTTCGCAAATTATAGAGGCGATCTAATCCGAAGTTAAAAAGCTTATTGACTTGGGTTTCATCAGGGAGGAGCAACATCCTGAATGGCTTGCTAACATTATTCTGATCCTTAAAAAGAATGGGAAAATTAGGATCTATATCGACTTCAAAGGTCTTAACACCGTCTGCCCAAAAGTCAATCTCCCTCTTCCCATCACGGATATTATCATTGACAATACGTGCAGATTTGAGAGAATGTCCTTCATGGATGGATTTTCTAGTTATAATCAAATAAAGATGTGCCTAGATGATAAAAAGCATATCGCGTTCAGAACACCCCTTGGCATTTTTTGTTACACGGTTTTGCCCTTTGGCTTGAAGAATGCAGGTGCCACATATCAACGAGCCATGTTGAAGATTTTCCATGAGCATCTCTGGAAGACTGTTGAATGCTATGTGGATGATCTAGTTGCGAAAATCCATAACAAAAATGATCACATCCAAGACTTGAAAATATTGTTAGATCTCATGCGGACTCATCAGTTGAAGATGAATCCCACCAAGTCTTTCTTCGGAATGTCCAGCGGCAAATTCCTTGGATTCATCGTCACCACTAAAGTTATTCACATTGACCTTGATAAAGTGAAGGCAATTAACGAGTTACAAGCTCCAAGATATCTTAAGGAACTCAGAGGATTACAAGGACGATTGACTTATATCCGTCGATTCATCTTGAACCTTTCAGGAAAGTGTCAACCATTCTCCAAGCTCACAAAGAAAGGCGTATCATTCATATGGGATGACACTTGTCAAAAAACATTTGAGGATATCAAAGAATATCTCTCAAAACCTCCTGTGCTCGTTGTACCAAAGTTGGGCAAGTCATTCATGATTTATGTCAAGGCGATGAGCCACTCGTTAAGTGCATTACTTGCACAAGACGATGACAATGATCACGAACATACTGTATATTACCTGAGCTAGACTCTAGTAGGAGCCAAATCTTGGTATCCAATGATTGAGAGGGAGTGTCTCTCCTTAATGTTTGATATTCAAAAAATATGGTATTACTTGGTTGGACAGACTATTTATGTTATCTCCAATGTTAACCCAATCCGGGTGTTCATGATGCAGGCAACTTTCATGAATTGGCGGCAAAATGGGCACTTTTTCTATCCTAATACGGCCTGTACTTTAAGCAACAAAAGCCGATCAAAGGACATACTATTTGTGATCTTCTTACGGCTAACCCAACTACGGATACCGCCGATATATATGATGATCTATCAGATGAAACCCACGAAGCCAACGTTACTTCCAATCAACAAGTGTGCCATTTATACTTCGACGGTGCTTCTCGAGCAACTAATGTAACAAGTACTTTTGTATGTTCTAAGATCTCCTCCGAAGTTAGAGTTGTCTTAGTTTTCTCGGGAAAATATGTGATGCCTCGAGCCTACTCACTGACTGAGTTTGCTCAAACAACGAAGCCGAGTATAATGCGCTGCTTATCGAACTCATCTTCGATAAAGAGCTGGGGGTCGAGTATCTCGAAGCTTTCGGTGATTCTCAACAAATAGTTAAATAATTTTGTAGGCAATAAAAATTTCCTTTAATCCCTATCAGAGAAGTTCAGAATAAGACTGCTAAAACCTTACCCGAAAGAGTAAAAAAGGGGAAAATGCTAATATCTCTCAAACTATAAGGAATTTGGCAAAATGGATAAGGCACACCCCTTAAAAGGGGTTTGGTTGGTCATGTCTCATCGAGATAGGCGATTTTCATATATAATTCGTCCAATTACGAGTTACGGTTTGAAAGTTACGATCTGTTCTTCGTAGAATATTCTGGAGCTCACCTGAAGAGCAACCCCGCCTGCAAAGGAGTTTAGCACGCCTGAAGGTTTCAAGATTTAAGCTCACCTTAATGAGGCTAGCTCGCCTGCACAGCCTCACCTACTAAGCTCACATGCATATTTGAAGCCCGCTTGCACACAGCAAGCTCGCTCGACAGTTGGGAGCTCGCATGCATGACCCTAACTCGCCTGCACGCTTGAAGCTCGCCTACATGTTTGAAGCTCGCATGCACAAGAAAAGCTCGCTTGATATTTAGGAGCTCACTTGATAATCCCCTTGCGCTCTCCTAATTCTTGAAGCTTGCCTGCATGATCCGGCCTCGCCTGCACAAGCTCGCCTGTACAGCCTCGCCTGCACAGCTCGCCTGACAGCTTGAAGCTCACCTGCATGACCCAAGCTCACCTGCATGCTTGAAGCTCACTTGCATGTTTAAAGCTCACCTGCACAAGGCAAGCTCACCCGAAAGCTAGGACCTCACTCGATGATCCCCTTGAGGACCTCGCTCGATAATCCCCTTGGGCTCTCCTAATACTTGAAGCTCACCTGCATAATCCAGCCCCACCTGCACAAGATCGCCTGCATAGCCTCATTAGTAGAACTTGCCTGACAGCTTGAAGCTTGCCTGCATGATCCAGACTCGCCCGAAGACAAGTATGCCTACACAGCCTAGCCTGCAGAGCTCGCCTGTCAGCTTGATGCTTGCCTGCATGATCCAGGCTTGCCTGAAGGCAAGCTCGCCTTACAGCTTGAAGCTCGCCTACATGATCTAGCCTCGCTTGCACAAGCTCACCTACATAGCCTCGCCTGAAGGCCAAGCTTGCCTGCACAGCCTTGCTAGCTCGCCTAGCCTATCAGCCGCCCACTTGAAGCATTGGAGCAGTCAAATCTCTTGAATTAAAGGATTGGTTATCCTCATGACCGTACCCAGCACGGGAATAATCATTTCCCATGATTTAAGGGATTTGGTCATGATTCTCCTCATGGCCATCATACTCAGTATGTGAATGGTCACTTCCCATGATTTAAGGGAGTGATTACACTCTCCTTCTTCTCTATAAAAGGCAATGAGTAGCCATAGAGAAAGGGTCTTAGAACCTGACCTCTTTGAGGACGAATTACAGAGAACTCAAGACCATCTTATACTCGAGATCAGTCTTGTTCTAGGCACGCTGTCGGCGGAGTCTTGGTCTTTGGAGATCGGACTTCTTGTCATTCAAGAAGATCGAATTCATCCAATCAAGCTTCTACTGTGTACTAAAGCTTCAAGCACTTGTTTGGCCTTTGTTGATCGAACTTACCCAATCAAGCTTCTACTGCGTACTGAAGCTCAATCGTAACTTTGATCGGACCGTCCAAGGGAAGCAAACCCAGTTCTTACAATGAGAGGGGTGTCCTATCGCTGCTAAAGAAACCCATGTTAAATAAGGAGGGCAGTCCCTCCGTTTCTGTTATAACTTTGATTCATTAGTTTGTAATAAGCTATTCTTATCAATTAAAATAAGATCCTTATTTTGGGAAATCAAATTTTATACCTACATAAGAAGGTGATCACAGTAGGAGAAACCGTTTCTTCAACTGAAATGGTGGTGGCACAGTTTGACGAAATTACGGCGGTGACAACTATTGAGTCCCTCGTGATTGAGTTCGAGGAGTACTTATCTTCATCCTCTTCTAGCAGCAATATGTTTCGGAAGTGCTACAAAGTTGTGTGTGTGGCCCAGCCCCAAGTGGCCGAGGCAACTATGCTGAAAAACTCCGCCCGAGCAAGCAAAGGGGGTTCTACCATCACAGTCGAGCCGGAGGCAAAGGATGCAAGTTTAGGGGCTACTCGATGGGTCATTGAACAATCCTCGCAGACCCCTTTGCAAGAGGAGAAGCCAATTCATGTTGGCGCAGACCACGCCTTCGCCGTTAACATGAACGCTCCCCTCTCCAAAAGAGCCAACCAATGGCGACAACATGCTCTCTCCCGCCAAAAGACGCAAGCCCTCGTCTCCGATGACATCCTGAATTACTATTCAGGCCTGAAGAGATCCAAGCCAAAATGTAAAGTTCCCAAAATTGGCGAATTTAGTGTTTTCAGCGAGCCTAGCAGTTTAGGCGAGCCCCACGAGCTTTGCTCTATGAGCAAGGTTCCTAATTTTGGCGAACCGTACAAATCAGGTGAGTCCACCTACGTAGGCGGGCTTCGCTCTTCAGGCGAGCTTCCTAAATCTGGCGAGCTTCTCAAATATGATGAACTCTGTAGTTCAAGTGAACTTCATCAAGTGAACTTCATAAAGTTCGCTTAACAACCCAACTTCGCCCACAAGCTTGCCTTCGCCAGAAAGGCAAAGCTACAGCTCACCCAACAGGCGAACCTCGACAGGCCAAACCTCGCCAACACATGTGAGCTTGCCTAACAGGAGAACCTCGCTAGGCTAAGCCTCACCGACAAGCTCAAGTTTGCCAAATAGACGGACCTTGGCAAGCTCACCTAAAAGCTCGACCCCGCCTGCAAGAAGCGATAGTTCGCCAAACATGCGAACCTTTCCTGAAAGTACTGGAGGTTGAACCTCACCAAGAGGCTCAAGATCATAGACCACGTGATCCTTGCTTGAATGAACAAATGGCTGAACTTTGCCAATAGACCCAAGCTCACTTGTCTAGTCATGGACGCCTAAATTCAACACTTGGGAAATTTCCCAAGTGTCCTCATGTCGGCTCCCTTGAGCCTCCATCATGTGAATTCACGTCTCGTCCTTCCGACGCTGGGGGTTGTCACTATCAACCTACAAAGGAACTCAGGGGATGCTTAAATTACAAACGCACACCCTACGAGACTTCTGATGATTTGGAGCACCCTGTCGCAACTATCAATGTGCTAGGGAAGTCCATGACCATTAAGCATGAACGAATCCACTGACGCACTCATGCCCAAATAGGGGTAGCCATTCTGTTTGACTACACGCACATGTTGGCCTTCTTGTTTTGATGATGTTTAACAAATAATTTACCACTAATGTTGTTTGTCTAGTATTTCCTTCAATCTTCCAGGTTATTCGGTGCTTTGTCGAATATCTGTAAGAGTTCCGGTGCTGCATTTATTGTATGACCGTTGTCGGAATTTTAAACTTGGAGTTGATTCCTGATCTTTTAGCTAAACATCGATCGTTGGCGTCGAGTCTTTATTTGCAACGCGTTGTCCGGCGTTGTGTTGTTGAGTTATCCTTAAGAATATTTATAAAACATTCTCCAGGAACTTCTCAACAAAATTTAGGGAACAGTTTATACTCGTATACCTTATTGGAGTGTTTTTGTGCCTAAATGAGCTGAACCAGCTTAAAATGAGCCAAAAAAGGCAGTAAATCGGCTCAAAAAATCCTCCAACTCTTCCGAACATGTGGGAGAAGAGTGAGTAAATGATGGGCTGAATCGTCGCTCGATTTGAAGTCGTTTCGATGCTCGGTTCGGCTTCAATTTGAATCCACTGACGCACTCATGCCCAAATAGGGGTAGCCATTCTGTTTGACTACACGCACATGTTGGCCTTCTTGTTTTGATGATGTTTAACAAATAATTTACCACTAATGTTGTTTGTCTAGTATTTGTGTTTTTTTATTTATTATAGACAAACAACGTAGTTAGAGGATGGATGGAATCGAGCCTTAACGATCATATCAAATGGAGGTTGGCGGAATTGTGGAGTGAAGTAACGTCAATTCAAGATAAAGATCCAATTACAAGTTTCTTCCACAAAGTTTACCAAGTCATGCTCATTGAATACCTTCATCAAGCTTGGGTATATTTAGTATAGGTTTATATTATGTGTGTTTAATACTCTAAGCTCAATATCATATACACACACAATATTGGATTTTCTCACAAAATGAGCTATTTTGAGAAAACTTTATGATATTGTTTTATTGACCATGTTTACTTTATATTCATGTGTTATAATGTTTATGAAGACATTTCATAAAGTTTCAATATGCGTTTAAACTCTTTTTGTCAAAAACATGTTCTTAACAAATTCATATTCATGCATGTTTTTACAAAATAATGAGTTTTCACAATTGAGAAATGAAAATTAAAAATTTATTTTTGTAACATGTTTTTTTCATGTTTATAAATATTTTGCAAAGTTTCATCAAGTTTGGAATTGATTTGTTATGTTTAATGGAATTTACAAAATCATGTTTTTGTTGGTGCACATGTTCGTGTATGTTTTACAAAACAGATGAGTTTTTATAAATGAGAAGTGATATTCAAGAAATTCTTTCTTTGATATGTTTATCTACATGTTTAGAAACTTTTTTCAAAATTTTACTATTTTTAGAGTTGATTTACTATGCCCAATTGATTTTACAAAATCGTGTATGTCTGCAGTTTTTCAGAAACTATAAATCTGTGTTCAATCGTTTATTTCTCTCAAGTGGGAAAAGTTTTTTCATAAATTATTTGCCTAAAATGTTATTCTATATGTCTATAACATTCCCACAAAATTTTATAATTTTTGGAGCTGTTTTACTATTTTTAATTGATTTTACAAAACTAATACGCACTATTACAGTACCAGCGGTCGACCGCGCTACAGTGCGGTCGACCGACGAACTGTCTGGAAGTTTTTGTTCTGTTTTCTGTTAATCATGGTCGACCACCGTACTACCAACTCAGTTCCAACGGCTATTTTTTGAGCCGTTGCAAAGTAGTTTTTGGTCTTTTTCTTGGCTTTCTCTTGGCTTTGGGGTTTCTATAAATACCCCCCTTACCTTAGTTCTATATATGAAACCCAAGAGAATGTTTTAAAGAGTTTTAAAAGAGTTTAAGCTTGTTTTAAGCTTGTTTAAGGGTTTGGTTTATGAATAAAGTTTTACAAGAGCTTGAGGAGATTATATATTGTATTTTGGGCATTCAATCCATCTCTCTCTTGTGTCATCTAGAGAAGTTTTCCTAAACTCAACTCTAGCTTTTATTTATAATTATTTGTTGATTATCATACTATTAAAGCTAGTTTTATATTGAGTTTAGATTTGATTTTAATCTCACTGTTACACACACCCACTTGAGCTTGTTGTATTTGCATACATAGTATATTAGGGTTGTGAGAGATTGTAACATTAGAGTTGTGCTTAATTGAGTTCTCATCCATTATAGAGAATAAATTTATATTTGTTACATTATGAGATTGTAAGATTTTCGGTGAGCTAGAAAACCGAGTGTGGTGTGAAGTTTTCGGTGAACTAGAAAACCGAGTGTGAGGAGTGACGTTGTTTGGTGAGCGTTGAAAACCGACACTGTGAGGTGTAAACGTTATTCGGGTGAGCGTAGAAAACCCTGTTGTGATAGTGGATTTCTCGCCGGGAGTGGGGAGCGGAGACGTAGGACGGAAGGTCCGAACTCCGTGATCATTTGATTGTGTTTGAGTGTGCTTTGGCGTTCATTTATATTTATGTTCATATCTTATATCGCCATTGTGCATTGCTCATTTCTATATCATCCACTATCTTATTTAGATTATTTACCCTTGTGTTGTTTATATATCCTTGCACATACTTTGCCTATATCTTATTATTAGGATATATCTTGTTGTTCATTTTGCTTATCCTATCTCATATATATTGTTGTATTTCACACTTGCTAGGATAACTTGTTAAGTAATTTTAATTGGCATATAATCGGATTAGATTAGCACAAGACCCTAATCACCCTCTAGGGTCTAACAATTGGTATCAGAGTTTGGTGCTCTTTGATTTAAGGTCTAATCTCTTTGAGTTAAAGATCCAAGTTATCTCTTTGTGCTAATCTTGTTTTGATTGCATTTGTATCTTGCTTGCATAGTACCTAATTGCTCGGAAGCATCCGGGTACTTGTAGTGATACTCATTCCCACTCCGGGTTGCAAAGGCTCCCTGTTCATCTTCAGAAAGCGGGAAGGCGGGAATCTCTTCGTCATCTTCTCCTGGAATAGCAGAGGCTCCATAACAAGACTTACCCTTTCCTTTTGACTTTTTCTTGGAAGAGGTTCCAATCCATTGCTCATCTCCAATCAAATCTGGATGAACCCAAAGAATCTCACCATTAGGGGCTGTGTGTGGCACAAGTCCTTTCTGGTGCTGCTTGTGAGGATCATCGTTCACCGTCTTCATTGCTGCATTTATTACTGGCTCAAGCTGGAGCAAGTTCAATGGAGCAGAACCGAAACCAATTGATACTACATTTGCTCCCACTCTCTTCTCCTTCGGCTGCTTCATTGTGATTTAAACTTTTTGTTATATCTAAACATTTTGATTTATGGGAAATTATAGATGATGCTTATATTGTGCCCATTTTGGAGTAATTCCAAGTGGAATAAAAATGATCATCGTATGTTTACAATGAACAATATCTTGTTAGAATATTTGCTAAATGCTCTTGATTCATCTATGCCTAACAAATTTGTTCATTTTGATAGTGCTTACACCTTATAGAAATTTATTGAAGCACATCAAGGGGACTTGGAGGCGATCCGACAAGCTTTGGAGGATCCCGCTTCAAGTTCAAAAGGAGCTTCATGCACACGTGCACTAGGCAATAGCCCTAGTGAGGTTTGCGAGTTCGAACCTGATAATAATTTATATAGTGATGAACTTGCTTGTGCTAGTGATAAATTATTACATGCCGACAAGAAATTGCAAAATGATTTCATTAATTTACAAAGCAAGCATGAAAATTTGAAATCCGATCATGAGTCTTGGCTTCTGGGTCTGCTGTTGCCACCTTGATTGTTGAGGCACCTTTTGCTGCTGCTGTTGCGGTTGCGGTTGCGCTTGCACTTCGAACGTTTGATTTGCATTCACGACATTTGCATGTGCTTTTCCTTTACCCCTAGGGACAAAATTTGGTTGCAGAGCATTATTAGCTATTTGACCCCTTTCCGCCTTCTTCCTTTTAAGGAATCGTTCGGCTCGTTCTCCTCGAAGAAATTGCAAAATGATTTCATTAATTTACAAAGCAAGCATGAAAATTTGAAATCCGATCATGAGTCTATAACTTCTAAGTTTGATATTATTTCTAATGAAAATATGATCCTTAAAGAATACAATGAAAAATTAAAATCGGATCATGATTCTTTGCTTTCAAACTTTGCCAAGTTAACTCATGAAAAAGATAATGCCATGTAGAAGTAAAGAACATACAAAATGATACTGCTTCTTTTATAAATAACTATTTATGTTCTACTTCTAAAAGTGCATATGTGCCTAAAAATGAAGACTTGAATCTTATGTAAAAATGCATTTCATCTTTAGATTCGACTTTGAAAATATGCTTTGATAATCATAAGAGGCTTATGAATATGTGTACCAAGTCTAAGTCATCATCCACTCATTATGCACACATATATACCAAAGTTTACAAGTGCTCCATTTGTGGTCATAAAGACCATCTAGCTAAATTTTGCTATGATGCACACAAACATAAAAATATCAATGCTCCTTGTGCATCTCATGTAGCTTCTTCATCACATGTACACACACATACACTCATTGTTCATCATAAGCATGCTCATGTGTATAGATGTGATCATTGTGGCCGTTTTAGTCATTTGGCCAAATATTGTTTTGATTTGAAAAGAAAATCTCATTTGACAAATGTTTCCAATAGACCACTAAAGTTGATTAAATTGAACTTTGCCGGATATGGAATTGATTCCCACTCCCTTGGGTATGGACATAGTATTGTTCGCGGGAAAAATCGTGTCTTTCTTCATTATTGATTCCATTGTCATCTTAAATAACAGCTTTTTAGTTACAAAGATCCGGTCTTTTTATAAGATCCGGTTACAACGAAAATCAAAGAAAATAAAAAAAAAATTACAACTTTCTCCTTGTTTGTCAACAAATCGCGAGCTCCTGTTTTGCGGTCGCTCGCTTTGTGGGTTCTTCGCCTGCGCCGGGGTTAATCCGCACTTAGGAAAGTTTTGTTTTGATAATGTTTCACATTTGCAAAATAATCTTAAAAGATCATCTATAGTTACAAATGTTTCCCGTGCACGAGCTAATGGTCCACAAAAATAAATGATCTCTTTCATTGCACAAACTGCAATCGAAAGGGTTATTTGAGTGAATATTGCTTTGACCGTGTTAGTGCATCATATGTGCCCAAGAGGGTTCATAACCCTAGGGCTTTGAGCTTTAATGATAGGGGTCATGTCCCTAAATCTTTTGGTACCAAGAGTTCTTGGGTACCAAAACAAATTTAAATTTTAAACCAAGAATTTTAGTGTTCTTATTTTTCCTTTTCTTGGTTTTGAAAATTATGTCTTAAAATCTTTTTGTTATGAAAACAAATTTTCTTTGATCAAATCTTTTATGTTTTCATGATTATTGATCTTGTTTTGATGAGAGGTTTGTATTTATATAACCCTCGGATTATTGGGTGTTTATTCCCAAATCTTGTTTACCGGGTGCTAAAATGTTCATATGGGTTGATACTAGCTCAAGAGCTAGATATAGTTACCTCTCTTGATTTTTACAAATCAATGACAGTTTGGTTTTATGTGATTGTGGTTGATTTATGATTTTATTTGGTTGATTTGTTTTCATTCGAAAACTCTTTGTGATTGTGGTTGATTTATGATTTTATTTGGTTGATTTGTTTTCATTCGAAAACTCTTTTTGCATGATTCTTATGTTATTCTCTCATTTGTTTTCATAAATCTATTTTTACATAGTTTTTCTTTTTTTTGTGTTAATAAGACACTATTTTCATATTGACATATTTATATGTGTTCTCATTATCTCCTTGTATGTGAGTTGTGTTTAGCATGTTTCTTGCTTGCTCACATATGTATGCCTTAGCATTCATTACATATATTCATTAAGGCATTTTGATAGGGGGAGAAATCCCTATATTTTTTATGTGGCATACTCACCTATGCTTATTGATAGGGGTAGCTTTCGCTCTCTTAATTCTTTTGTCCCCTTTTTTATGTTGTCAAAGGGGGAGAAATATTGTGAGTATACAATTCCATATTCTTTCTTGTTTATATGCATGTGAATTATAAATTATATATTCATTTCCTTCATGCATATATTTCTTTTTGTAAATTGTTTGTCATCATCAAAAAGGGGGAGATTGTTGGCCTTCTTGTTTTGATGATGTGATGTTTAACAAACAATTTACTACTAATGTTGTTTGTCTAGTATTTGTGTTTTCTTATTTATTATAGAGAAACAACGTAGTTAGATGATGGATAGAATCGAGCCTTAACGATAATATCAAATGGAGGTTGGCGGAATTATGGAGTGAAGCAACGTCAATTCAAGTTAAAGATCTAATTACAAGGCTTGATTCTCAGATAGATCAGCTCCGACGAGAACTCCGTGAGAAGGAAGACGCGAAGATGCAAAATCATCAAGCATATGCTGCTTTATCTGATGAGCTGCAGTCCTTGAAGCGGACACTGGCTGAGACAGAGGAGGTTGCTGTGAGATAGGTTTATATTATGTGTGTTTAATACTCTAAGCTCAATATCATATACACACACAATATTGGATTTTTTTCACAAAATGAGCTATTTTGAGAAAAATTTGTGATATTGTTTTATTGACCATGTTTACTTTATATTCATGTATTATAATGTTTATGAAGACATTTCATAAAGTTTCAATATGTGTTTAAACTCTTTTTATCAAAAACATGTTCTTAACAAATTCATATTCATGCATGTTTTTACAAAATAATAAGTTTTCACAATTGAGAAATGAAAATTAAAAAGTTATTTTTGTAACATGTTTGTTTTCATGTTTATAAACATTTTGCAAAGTTTCATCAAGTTTGGAATTAATTTGTTATGTTTAATGGAATTTACAAAATCATGTTTGTGTTGGTACACATGTTCGTGCATGTTTTACAAAACAGATGAGTTTTCATAAATGAGAAGTGTTGTTCAAGAAATTCTTTCTTTGACATGTTTATCTACATGTTTAGAAACGTTTCTCAAAATTTTACTATTTTTTCAGTTGATTTACTATGCCCAATTGATTTTACAAAATCGTGTATGTCTGCAGTTTTTCAGAAACTATAAATCTGTGTTCAATCATTTATTTATATCAACTGGGAAATATTTTTTCATAAATTCTTTCTCTAACATGTTATTCTATATGTCTAGAACCTTCCCACAAAATTTCATAATTTTTAGAGCTGTTTTACTATTTTTAATTGATTTTACAAAACTAATATGAACTGCTATAGTACCAGCGGTCGACCGCGCTATAATGCGGTCGACCGTGTTATAGTGTGGTCGACCGACGAACTGTCTGGAAGTTTTTGTTCTGTTTTTTGTTGATCGCTGTTGACCGCAGCGGTCAACTGCCGCACTATCAACTCAGTTCCAACGGCTATTTTTTGAGCCGTTACAGAGTGGTTTTTTGGTCTTTTTCTTGGCTTTCTCTTAGCTTTGGTGTTTCTATAAATACCCCCCTTACCTCAGTTCTATATATGAAACCCAAGAGAATGTTTTAAAGAGTTTTAAAAGAGTTTAAGCTTGTTTTAAGCTTGTTTAAGGGTTTGGTTTATGAAGAAAGTTTACAAGAGCTTGAGGAGATTATCAATTATATTTTGGGCATTCAATCCATCTCTCTCTTGTGTCTTCTAGAGAAGTTTTCCTAAACTCAACTCTAGCTTTTTTTATAATTATTTGTTGATTATCATTCTATTAAAGCTAGTTTTATATTGAGTTTAGATTTGATTTTAATCTCATTGTTACACACACCCACTTGAGCTTATTGTATTTGTATACATAGTATATTAGGGTTGTGAGAGATTATAACATTGAGTTGTGCTTAATTGAGTTCTCATCCATTGTAGAGAACAAATTTATATTTGTTACATTATGAGATTGTAAGGTTTTCGGTAAGCTAGAAAACCGAGTGTGGTGTGAAGTTTTTGGTGAACTAGAAAACCGAGTGTGAGGAGTGACGTTGTTGGGTAAGCGTTGAAAACCGACACTGTGAGGTGTAAACATTATTCGGGTGAGCGTAGAAAACCCGGTTGTGATAGTGGATTTCTCCTCGGGAGTGGGGAGTGGAGACGTAGGACGGAAGGTCCGAACTCCGTGATCATTGATTGTGTTTGAGTGTGCTTTGGCGTTCATTTATATTTATGTTCATATCTTATATCTCCATTGTGCATTGCTCATTACTATATCATCCACTATCTTGTTTAGATTATTTACCCTTGTGTTGTTTATATATCCTTACCCATACTTTGCCTATATCTCATTATTAGGATATATCTTGTTGTTCATTTTGCTTATCCTACCTCATATATATTGTTGTATTTCACACTTGCTAGGATAACTTGTTAAGTAATTTTAATTGGCATATAATCAGATTAGATTAGCACAAGACCCTAATCACCCCCCCCCCCCACCTAGCACCCATCTCGGACGATGACGATGATGATTGCTCAGCAGTGGCAACGTCACAGGCTTCAAGATCTATTCAAGTTGAAGGTACAGAAGTGCACATGACTAACACCCCTAATGAGATATCCAGGAGACTCGACGAGCAACAAGCAACCATCAACTCCCTAATGGAGATGTTGGAATAGCTTCCAAGCGAGAAGAAGAAGAAGAAAGAGAGGACTTCGCGGGCTTTGCAAAAATCCTCGAAGCACAAAGAGCGGATGCCTACTCCTTCTTGCTCCTCATCCGAGTCATCTGGAGGAACGTCATCTTTGGGTCATAATCCAAGGGACAAAAGGCTCGACGAGTTCCAAAGTCAACTCGACACCTTGAAGCTTCAAAAGCACATAAACAAGCTAGGGTTGTCAGACCGTATCCAATCGAATGAGATACAGTCTCCTACTCGGTGAAGTTTTAGCTACTGGACCTCCTGCATTTTGATAGAAAGGGTTCTCCTACCCAGCACATTTACTACTTCCAGGCGGAAACTGGACACATGGTGGGAAATGATCCCATTATAACTCAACTGTCCATTGGTACCCTCAAGGGGGTCACTTTTGAATGGTTCCGTAGATTAGAGCCTGGATCCATTACTTGCTGGAAGGACATGGAACGACTCTTCATGGTTAGATTCTTCGACGATGATAAAGAAGTATCTGTAACCACCCTACTATCTACAAAGCAAAAGAAGACAGAGTCTGGAAGCAACTTTGTCAAGTGGTTCAGGAACCAATCGCTACATACACGTGATTAGGTTTCTGAGGCCACTCTCATGGAGATGTGCAGGAGCAATCTCTCTATCGACATCCTATCTAATATGGGCGCAGTCGTAGCTCGCTCATGGAAAGACTTAATCTGCCAAGGAGAACAAGTCGAGAGCATGCTCAAGCGTATGGATGCTGAAGGGCCATATGAATTTTAAGGGGTTGACGACCAAGACATCTTAGTAGTAGAAACCCCCCTCCTCATTCAAACCCTCTTCACAACAGAGGGGCAATGCTTCGAAGCACAAGAAGCCCTCGATGGCATTTGCCGAGTTCGCCAACTTGGACCCAAACTATAGGGCCGACTATGAAGACTTGGCTATTATTGGCCAAAGATGATCAGTGACGCTTGTATGCATCAATCGCTGGACAACCTGCCTCCGACGATAGCTTCATACCCATTCGTAATAGAGACGATCTACTCGAATGGGCAATGTGTCAATAGAGGATTTCATCCTTCAACTCACGCAAGGTCAACTAAGGTGTCTTTACCCTTCAAATCCTGATTCTCGCTGGAGTGGGGATGGTCTCGGTTTCTCTGCGGAACCGCGTACTACCTCAATTCTTCTCTTTGAGGAAGTCACTCAAGGCTTGTCATCAATTGGCTCCACAAGACTATCATGTTAATGATCACCTTTGATAGTCCATTCACTCACCAATCCTCTTCAATAGGACGATGGGTCCACTCAAAATATAATCATGTTAACTGTTACCTCTGATAACAAATCGACTCCAAATTCCCCCGTTAATCTTATTCATCAGGATAATGGGCCCATAGGAACTATCATCACCTCCCGACGTGGTTGTTTAATCATGACCAAAGTGATCAAGACCCTCCCACTGGAGCATGAGGCTAAACTTCTCCGTACATCTCCCACTCGGTCAAACCTTCCTACAGTTAGGACCAGAGCCAAAATCCCCTCTCGATTCCTTCCATGAATGATAGGTCCACTTTCAAAATGGGCGACTAAAATTTAAATAGTTAAGATTGTCTCAAACTCCTACTTGGTTAAACTTCTTACATTAGGACCAAAGCCAAACTGTCAAGTTAACTGCCAGCTCTGATTGTCATGTCTCCATCAGTCTCATTCAACTGGACGAGGGATCTTGTAAAACTATCAAGTTAACTATTACCTCTGATAGTCTCCTCCAAATTTCCCCTGTCGATCCTCTCTGATAGGACGATAGGACCACTTCGGCTGTCACGTTAACATAACACTTCTGACAAATCAGCCTACCAATCCTCTTCAATAGGATGGTAAGCCCACAGAGTTGCTCAAATCGCAATAAATAATCCCGTCAAGTTAACATCACACCTCTGACCAAAATCTACTTACTGACTCTTTTCAATAGAGCGGTAGATCCACAAAGTCGCTCCAATCATGGCAATTCCTATCAGGTTAATAATTACCTCTGATAGTCGACACCGTTATTCCTACAAATAACATTGTCCGATCAGTCATCATACTCATACGTCCCTAAACAACCTGATCCTTTTTTAGCGTTCTAATATCCTTAGAACAATTGATGGGTAGTAGCCTACCACGCGATGGCTCCTATAACAATCAATCATCACACTTATACGTCCCTGAACGATTTGATTCCCCCATCATCATCTTTCCTTCAAAAGCCATTGTTTTTTAATAATGGCCTACCAAGTGATGTGCCTTTATCCAAATAGTGACCTACCATATGATGTGTTGCTATTTCAGGTTCATCTTTGCCCTAAGAGAAGATAAATCAGGGTTCGTCTTTGCCCTAACAGAAGACAAATCATGGTTCATTTTTGCCCCAAGAGAAGATAAACTTCGCCTAGACTCTAACGGGTATACGAGTATAAACTGCTTCCTATATTTATCGGGAAGTTCCTAAAGGATATTACCCATAATATTCTTAAATGATAACCCACCGACCTCCAACTGGTATATGAGGCTAAACTGCTCCATAGACTCCAATGGGTATACGAGTATAAACTGCTTCCTACATTTGTCGGGAAGTTCCTGGAGGATATTACCCATAATATTCTTAAAGGATAACCCACCAACCTCTAACTGGTATACGAGGCTAAACTGCTCCATAGACTCTAATGGATATACTAGTATAAATTATTTCCTACCTTTGTCGGGAAGTTCGTGGAGGATATTACACATAATATTCTTAAGGATAACCCACCAACCTCCAACTGCTATATGAGGTTAAACTGGTCCTTACATCTAAATGCTTCAAATGGCTAAGGATAGAAGAAAAATCTTAGCATTAAGCCTAAGAGAAACTCCTCGACAACTTACCATGCTAAGCGAAAGAGCATGGCTAGTCCAACTTAAACAGCAGTTGGTAAAGATAAATCAAGTCTGTTGATAGGTGAGGATTTGCTAAAAATCCTAATTGGCGATCGTTAGCAGCAACTAAATAATTCCATCTCGTCGAGTTCTATTGGAAGGTGCATCGCTCTGTTTGCATGGTTATCATTTTGCAGGTCTTCATATCTAAAGTGTTCCAGACCCCCATACGACCAGATTTAGGTCTGAAAACTTTGGAGGGGGTTCTGTAGGCAATAAAAATTATATTTAATCCTTATCAAAGAGTTCAGAACAAGACTGCTAAAACCTCACCCGAAAGAGCAAAATAGGGGAAAACACTAATATCTCTCAAAATATAAGGAATTTGGCAAAACGGATATGGCAAACCCCTAATGGGGGTTTGGTTGGCCCCATCTCATTGAGATAGGTGATTTTTATATATAATTCGTCCAATTCTGAGTTACAGTTTGAAAGTTACGACCTGTTGTTTGTAGCATATTCTGGAGCTCGCCTGAAGAGCAACCCCGCCTGCAAAGGAGTTTAGCTCTCCTGAAGGCTTTAAGCTTTAAGCTCACCTAAATGAGGTTGCCTCACCTGCACAATCTCGCCTACCAAGCTCGCCTACATATTTGAAGCGCGCCTACACAAGGCAAGCTTGCCCGATAGTCAGGAGCTCGCCTGCACGCTTGAAGCTCACCTGCATGTTTGAAGCTTGCCTACACAAGGCAAGCACACCCGATAGCTGGGAGCTCACCTGCACAAGCTCTCCTAATGCTTGAAGCTTGCCTGCATGATCCAGCCTCGTCTACACAAGCTCGCCTGCATAGCCTCGCCTGCACAGCTTGCCTACATGACCCAAGCTCGCCTGCATGTTTGAAGCTCGGTTGCACAAGGAAAGCTCACTAGACAGCTGGGAGCTCACCTGATGATCCCCTTAGACTCTCCTAATGCTTGAAACTCGCCAGCATGATCTAGCCTCACCTGTACAAGCTCACTTGCACAAGCTCGCCTAACAGCTTGAAACTCGCGTGCATAATCCAGGCTCCTCCGAAGGAAAGTTTGCCTACACAGCCTAGCTTGCAGAGCTCACCTGACAGCTTGAAGCTCGCCTACATGATCCAGGCTTGCCTAAAGGCAAGCTCGCCTAACAACTTGAAGTTCGCGTACATGATCCAACCTCGCCTGTACAAGCTCACCTGCACAGCCTCGCTTGAAGGCCAAGCTTGTTTGTACAGCCTTGCCAGCTCACCTATCCTATCAACCGCCCACTTGAAGCATGAGAGCAGTCAAATCTCTTGAAATAAGGGATTGGTTATCCTCTTGACCGTACCCAGTACAGGAATAGTCATTTCCTACGATTTAAGGAATTTGATCATGATTATCCTTATGACCATACTCAGTATGGGAATGGCTACTTCTCATGATTTAAGGGAGTGATTACACTCTCCTTCTTCTCTATAAAAGGCCATGAGCATCCATAGAGAAAGGGTCTTAGGACCCGACCTCTTTGAGGATGAATTATAGAGAACTGAAGACCATCTTGGACTCGAGATCAGCCTTGTTCCAGGCACGTCGTCGACGGAGTCTTAGTATTTGGAGATTGGACTTCTTGTCATTCGAGAAGACCGAATTCTTAGCATCTTCGGCCTACAAGCATTGTTTGGCCTTGGTTGATCAAACTCATCCAATCAAGCTTTAACTGTGTATTGAAGCTTTAAGCACTTGTTGGGACTCTGTTGATCGAACTCACCCAATCAAGCTTCTACTGCGTATTAAAGCTCAACCGCAACTTCGATTGGACCGTCCAAGGGAAGCAAACTCGGTTCCGACACTGAGGGAGGCGTCATATCGCTACCAAAAAACCCACGTTAAATAAGAAGGGTATTCCCTCCGCTTCTATTATAACTTTAATTCATTAATTTGTAATAAGCTATTCTTATCAATACAAAGAAGATCCATATTTTAGTAAATCAAATTTTACACCTACAAAGTTCAAGGAGAGTATGAGGTCAGAAGTCAGGATTTGATACCATACTATAAGGTGGTCATCGAGATGGAAGGATCGTTTGAAGCATTCTTCATCGAGTACATTCCACGTCTACAGAACGCATACGCAGATATGTTGGTAGCGTTAGCAGTATCTCTGGCACAACCCCCCAAAATGGAACAGTTTGTCACTGTAAGAACTCACCTGCTCTTTGTACAAATCTACGATATAGACAACGAAGAGGAGGATATTAAAGAAGTGCATTCAGTCCAAGTTGTCTTCGAATATCGAGATTGGCGTATCCCTATCATAGATTATGTCTTGCATGGTATTCTATCGGAAGACGTGAAGGAAAGAGACTCAATTCGACAAAGAGCACCGATATTCTACTATAACACATAGAGTCAAACATTATATCAACGGGGGCACGATGGTTTGCTACTCCTTTGCCTATCATCTAAAGAAGCGGAAGAAGTCCTTAAAGAGACGCGTGAAGGGGTTTGTGGTGCACACCAACCTGGCTCCAAACTTTATGACCGCATCAGAATGATGGGATATTTCTGGCCCACCATGATCAACAACGCAGTCGCATACGCCCGAAAGTGTCATGCGTGTCAAGTACACGCGAATTATATACACCAACCCCCAAAGCATCTACACCCTTTGGCTATATCATGGCCTTTCGAGACTTGGGGAATGGACATTGTTGATCTTATTTTTCCTCCATCGACCAAATGCGACTGGTTCATCCTGGCGATTACTGATTACTTCTCAAAATGGGCTGAAGCGATTCCGCTTAAAGAAGTGAAGATAAGCAACATTGTTGCATTCATCAAGCACCATATTATCTACTGATATGATGTCCCAAGACGAATTATACATGACAACAGTCCTGGGTTTGTCAGCAATTCATTCATCAAGTTTTGTGAGAAGTTTAAAATTCAAGACATCTCGTTGACAGCTTACAATCCCACAACGAACGTATTGGCTGAAGCCTTTAACAAGACTATCATAAAGATTTTATCAAAACTCATGAAGACTAATAAACGAGATTAAGATGATAAACTTGACGAAGCTTTATGGGCCTATCTACCATAGTTCACACGCCTACCGAAGAAACCCCGTACTCTCTGGTATACGGGTGTGAAGTCATTCTTCTATTAAAAATCCAAATTCCATCCATTCGAATCGCTCTTGCAACGAAGATGACGATGGAGGAACAACATTAGAAACATCTCGAAGAACTCAAAATTCTTGACGAAAAGCGCTTGGAAGCTTAACAGCACATTGAGTTCTACCAAGCCAGAATTTCCTGAGCTTTTGATAAAAAGGTTCGACGAAAGAGTTTTAAGGAAGGAGATTTGGTCTTAGCCGTCCGACGGCTAATGATCCTTAATTCTAAGAAGAAAGGCAAGTTCGAACCCAAGAAGGACCGTTTATGGTAGAGATAATCTATTCAAATGGCGCAGAATGCCTTGTTACCAAGGAAGGCGCCCAGCTTATGATACCGATAAATGAGAACTTTTTAAAAAAGTACTACCCTTAGTACATTCAGGATAACCCATATAATGGGAAGTTCTCGGAAGATTACTACGTGTGGTATTCTTAGGGATAACCCAATCACTATAAAAGTGATAAATAAGAAATCCCCATTTGGACTCTGAATGTCCTCAAGGTTGAAACATATCTCTCTGTCGAGATCAATTCACCAACCCTCATGAATACTTTTGCTGAGGCGAGATTCAATCACTTTGATAGATCAAGTCACCAACCCTCATTAATCTCTCCCACTGATCAGATTAATTAACGATGGGTCCAGAAAAATTCCTATCGGTTAAATCCATTCAAACTCTCGCCATGTTTGTGCACTTAACACTCACATTGTTAAAATCCTAACGCGACACTCAAGAAATCCTATCCGCCAATCTGTGGCAATTTTCAAACTTTTCGTGTTAAGTCCTGATCACTTAACACTGGGAATTCCCCATCGAGTGGCTAATATGAGTTAGCATTATCATTGTTATTTGTATTCCACTCCCACTGCTTACTTGGTCAAAACTATAAAAGTTAGGGCCAAAGCCAGAATCTCCTCTCAATTCCTTCAATGACCGAGAGGTCCACTTTCAAATCAAACTTCCCTTTCGATAAACGAAGGGATTCCACCTGAGTTAAACGACCAAACCTATAAAAGTTAGGATCATCTCAATAACCCCCGCCTGGTCAAACTATCAAACAGTTACGACCACAACCGGAATTCGTTTTCGATAAACGAAAGGCTTCCAAATTTTCCCTTCGGTCAAACCTATAAAAGTTAGGGCTGAAGTCTGTAGGCGTATAAAACTGCTTATAGGTCCCTTGACACAGCTCGGCGCGATGATTCGACAAATCGACGAACGTTCAAGCAACGAAACGAACTAAAGAGGCTACAAAGCTAACGAACTACATGTGAACAACGTTAGTGGTTCGGGGAGTCGACGGGTCTTCCAACAAAGTGGATTTGAACTCAAACACCGACTGAGTTTACTGCCAAATCCGGAATCAAGTCAACAAATCAACAAAACAACCGAACAACGGACAAAACAACCGGAAACAACGGAAAACGACAAAACCAGCGCACCTGGGGGAACTCGGCCCGAACCGAACCACCCTAAGGTGGCTCGGCCCAAGCCGAGCCACCCTAGGGTGGCTCGGTGGCCGAGCCACCCCAGGGTGGCTCGGCCAAGGCCGAGCCACTCAGGTGCCGGCGGCGTGCACTTGTGCCCAAGGACAGTAGGGTAGCCTATAAATAGGCCCCCTTTTTTCATTTTCAAGGTTGGACTTTTTGAGAGCCGAAACTCTGCCGATTAAAGATCAGAGCCATAGAGTTTTTGAAGACTTGAAGACTTGGACATCCAGATTGATCCTCGGTGAGCATCCACTTCAACGAAAGGCAGGAAGTTGAGAGAGGGGAAGAACAGATCTGAGCAGATCTACCGGAGATCACACTCCGGATCTAACTTGCGTCTTAGATCCCGGAGATCCGAGCGATTACTTCCTAGTGAACTAACCCTCCCGCCTATTATTCCCTTCTGGAAAATACCCGTCAATCGTGTAGATCCGACTGGATCTAGATCGCCGGTCGTCTACGGATTAACCCCGGCGTTGGCAAAGAACCCACTGAAATGAGCGGACGCAAAACAGGAGTCCGATTTTCACAAGAGAAAGTTGTAATTTTTCTTTATTTTCTTTTTTTTTTGATTTCGTTGTACGGATCTAAAAAGACGGAATCTTTTGATAACACAAAAAGTCGTATTTTGAGTCACAATGACATCAATGAAGAAAACGATTTTCCCCGTGAAACAATCTGGCGACCACAGTGGGAGCCGCCAATCTCGCTGCGAGAATCGGCTCACGTCGCAAGCGGCGGAATCTCTATCCCGGTCGTCGGAGGAGGTCGAAGTATGAGTCGACCAAGCCAAGTTCGAAGCGGCTACGTGTCCTCGTCCGATTACCTCCCCCCGCAAGTCAAGAAGTTCTCTCAGTGCGAATTCGTTTGTCGTTTCGAAGCAAGCTTCGGAAAGCCAACAAAGGCTCTTCACCCCAGCTGACGCCGAAGTTGCTCAGTGTGAAGTTCCACCGGTCTCCAACCAGCGTCAACCTTACTCCGGCCGACGGCCTCCACCATTGAGGGCGTTTGACTCTTCTCAAAGAGAGGCCCGCCAGAGGCGACGTCAACGCCTTGCGCGGCAATCGCCTAAGGCGATGAGTCTACAGATGGATTCCGCTATAACTGCGGATCCGAAGAACAGAAGAGGCAACAGCCTCAGCCACCAAATGAACGGGACTCCTCCAAGGCCCAAAGACATGAGGTCCGCGTCAAACGCCGAACGTTTTTCACCCCTGTGCGACCTTGAGGAGCGTATCCGCAAGCGCCGCGCTATGTCAGCGCAAGTACCGGCACAGTCCAGTAAAGCCCGTAGAGACTGCCAAAAGGAGGTGACGAGAGCCACCAACAACCGCCAAGTTTGGAAGCCGAAGTCTGAAGTGGCGACTGTCAGCGTCAGAAAGACAACCATTGCCAGCCTTCAAAGCAACGGCAACCTCCGGCGAATCAACCAAAGTCGCATTAATCCAATAGCTCTCGGGAGATCATGCCGCAGAATCATCCGAAGGAAGAAGCCAGTTTTGGAGGTCTCGCGTCAATAAAAAAAAAAACCCCGACGAGAGAGGCAAAAGCTCCGTCATGAGCGTTTGGCGATGAAGAAGCCAGAACGATTCAATACGCTGCGTAACGGGGTCGCCATCACTCCAGTATGACAAGAGTTCAACGGCACTGGCACACCAATTTGCCGATCGAAGTCCGAAGGCAGAGACACGAAGACTCCCGCCACAAAGGCACGTTTCGAGGCGTGGGAATTTTGAAAGCCAAAGAAGCAATCACCCGTCAGAGAAAGCATTTGTAGATAACAGTGCCTGTTGACGCCAACTTGCTAACTGGAATGTCGAGGAAATGCATCAAGCGAAGCGGCATAATACTCATAGCAGAACCCGGATCCACTTGGATTCGGTTGACTTTGCTGGAGCCAATGTACCCGATGAAATATAGCGGTCGATCGTGGTTCGAATTCTTCGTCTGCATATCTTCTTTGGTGAAAGTAATGCAGGGAAGGTTCTTAGTCGCTATATTGCATTGTTGACTCAGCGGTTCTGGATTTTCAGGCACCGGCTTGACTTGGGTCAGAAACACCTCGGAATTGGCTAAAGCATCTTGCAGGGCCTCCCTGGTTTCCTTGGATAACCGCAGTAACTCATACAGCGTTATCCGTGCTGGAATGTTGGCTAGTTGCGCCATAATATCGAAGCTGCGCGGAGCGTTCGAGCTTTCCGGTTTGTCTCTTCCAATCGGGCGGCTGAAACGAGACTGCTTCGGATTCTGCACCTCCTGGGGATTCTTCTCTTTTGGTTTATTCACCGGCTGTCGTAGAGCTTCTTTACCCGGTGTGGGACTCGTAATCACCCCCATCTCTGTGAGAGTTTTGGCTGGTCCCCGTTTATTCACCCCCTGCTCACTAGGTGGCGGATAATTGTAGTGATATTCATTTCCGCTTCTAGTGGCGAAAGCTTCCTGTTCTTCTTCGGAGAGCGGGAAGGTAGGAGCTTCATCGCCATCCTCTTTGAAGATTGCAGATGTAGCATTGCAGGACTTGCCTTTGCCTTTTCTTCTCGAGGAAGTTGTCCATTGTTCGTCTTCAATTAGATCAGGATGAACCCATAGGATTTCGCCGTTTGGTGCTGTGTGTGGCACAAGTCCCTTTTGGCGCTGTCCATGTGGGTCATCGTTCACTGTCTTCATCCCTACTTTGGTGATGCGCTCTGGTTTGAACCATGCTGTGGGCACCGATCCAAAGCTGATTGACACTGCGTTTGCTCCAACATTCTTGGACGGATTCGGGGTTATGACGCCTACATCAATTAGCGCCTGGATCTTATCCTTGAGGTGGTAGCACGACTTGGTTGGGTGATGGACCGCTCTATGGTATGCGCAATACTTCGGATCCGTCACTTTGTTCACCCCCTCCTGATCCACGATCGACGATAGCTGGATCTTGTTGTTCTCCAACAGGTATTTGAAGATACCGGGAACTTCGTCATCCTTGAAGGAGTACACTTTAGGAAACCTCGGCTCCGCAAACTTTTGCTTCTGAGGCCGTTGTTGCCATTGCCCTCGAGATTGTTGTGGTGCTTGTTGCTGCGGCTGTTGCTGAGGTTGCAATTGGAAAGTTTGATTAGCATCAACTGCATTAGCATGTGCCTTACCTTTCCCCCACGGGACGAAATTCTGCTTTGGAGCATTCGTCGCCTGTTGGCCTCGTTCTGCTTTCTTCCTCTTGAGGAATCGCTCGGCTTGCTCTCCTTGGACCTTCAAGTCCTTCCATGTCTTGGACGGTGCTGTCCCCATTGCTTCCAACACATCCAGTGCAAGGTTGTTGTGGCAAGTCTGGAGGATGAATTCCTCGGTGATCGGGTCCTGACAGTTCATCGCCTTGTTCCGGAACCTTTTGACGAAGGTGTCGACTAACTCTCCGTCCTTCTGCTTCTCATCGAGCAACGATCCGATAGATACCTCGGTGTCGTCGTCGAAGAAATTGGAGGATCATTGGTGTTACGAGCATTTGTATCCTCATCTTCCACATTAATCGGGTTACGATGATTCTGCTCGCCTTGTTGGTTCGTCAATGCCTGGATTTGCTGGTCATGCATTTCTCTCATGTTTTGCATGGCCATCTGCATTTCGAACCTGAAGGTTTCCTGCTGCTTAGCTAAGGCGTCTTCATGCATTTTGGCAGTTTGCTCCGCACTTATCATAAGTGCCTTGCGGGGTTGTCCCTCGCTGGATACCGTGTTATCTGATGCAACTACGGAGCCGGCATCAGATTCTTCATCTTCTGAAGGGCGTCTTGTCCGAACCCTACCATAGGTTGCTCGCTCGATGGTTCCGGACTGCAGACGGGTTCTAGGTCAGGAGGCTCTCAGAATCGACTCAAAATCATCCCGTGCCGATGTCCCCTTGCTGGTCATGTTGGTGGTGACCCTCGGAAATTCTCCGTCTTCAATCACCCTTCTTCTTCGTTGGAAACGCCTAGGCCTTGGTTTTGGCGTTTCAGCCCTGAGCCTTTGAAAAACTGAAACTCTTTCGGGGACCGCCTTGATCTAGTTGCATTCTGACAATACCGCCCGAATAAGTTTGGAACAGGGGCATCGAGTTTCCTGTTCTCGGGGACTCCTCTTCCTGGTTTTATTCGTACCCCCAGCACGATAGTACAACTTGTCATCTTGACAGTCGGAGTAACCTATCGTGTGCGGGCACGACTTCTCAGGTATAACACTATCACTATCAGATGATAATGTTTCCATCTGAGGTTGAATGATGACAATGCTTCCTTCTGAGGGTGGATTGCCTTCTTTGGGTTTTCAAAAGTTACACGCCTCGAAACGTGCCTTTGTGGGCGCGAGTCTTCAGTGTGCTCCTGGACTTCGATGCGCAAATTGGTGTGCGCAGTTGCCTTGAACTCTTTGTCATACTGGAGGTGATGGCGACCCCCAGCGTATTGAATCGTTCTGGGCTTCTTCATCGGGCCCAAACGCTCGTGAACTGGAGCTTTGCCTCTCTCGTCGGGAATTGGACCGAGACGCTCCAAAACTGGCTTCTTCCTTCGGGATGATTCTGCATGATCTCCCGGAGAAGCTATTGGAATTAACGGCGACTTTGATTGATTCGCCGGAGGTTCGCCACTTCAGACTTCGGCTTCCAAACTTGGCGGGTTGGTGGTGGCTTCTTCGTCACCTCCTTTTGCAGTCTTCTACGGGCTTCCTGGACTTGTGCCCGTACTTGCGCTGACATCGCGCAGCGCTTGCGAATACGCTCCTCGAGTGTCGAACGGTTCTGTTTGACGCGGACCCATTCGTTCTTTGGCGGCTTGGAGGAGTCGCCGTTCATTGGTGGTTGAGGCTGTTTGCCTCTTCTGTTCTTCAACTCCGCGTGGTAGCGGAATCCGTCCGTAGACTCCATCGCCTTAGCGAATTGCCGCGCAAGGCGTTGACGACGCCTCTGGCGGGCTCTCTTTGAGAGAGTCACAACGCCCTGAACAGTAGAGGCGTTGGCGGGAGTTGGGTTGACCTGATTGGAGGTCGGTGGAACTTCATTTGACGCAACTTCGGCGTCAGTTGGGTTGAGAGCTTCGTGGGCTTCCCGAGCAGCTTCAAACCAACGAGCTTTTCTCCCGGAGGAGAACTTCTTGGACTTGCGGGGGGAGATAGAGCCGGACGAGGACACGTACTCCTCGAACTTGGCTTGGTCGAACTCATACTCGACCTCCTCCACGACCCGGATTGCAATCCGCGGCTGCGACGCATCGATCTCGTTGGCGAGATCGTCGGCTCCCACTGTGGTCGCCAGATTGTTCGCGTGGAAAACTGTTTTCTTTTTCATTGATATGATTGTCATCTTGGGTTACAAAGATCCGGTCTTTTATAGATCCGGTTACAACTAAATCAAAGAAAAAAATAAAAAATTACAACTTTCCTCTTGTGAACAAATCGCAAGCTCCTGTTTTGCGGTTGCTTGCTTGTGTGGGTTCTTTGCCAACGCCGGGGTTAATCCGTGGACCACCGCGCGATCTAGATCCGGTCGGATCTACACGAGTATGCGGGTATTATTCCACGAAGGGAATAATAGCCGGGAGGGATTAATCCACCAAGGGAATAATCGCTCAGATCTCGAGATCTAAGACCAAGCTTAGATCTGGAGTGTAGTCTCGTGTAGATCTCAGATCTGTTCTTTCTTCCTCTCGAGATCCTGCCTTTTCTGACGTGGATGGTCGCCGAGGATCAGATCTGAATGGTGCAAGTCTTCTGGTCTTCAAGCTCCGAGTTCACTCTTCAATCCGGCAGAGTTTCGGCTCTTGAAAGTTCGACCTCTGAAAATGAACATCTCTAGGCCTATTTATAGGCTCTCAGGACAGTGGCTGCAAAAAGGGAATTGTCGGCCACCTCGGGCCACGAACTCCTGCCTTTCGTGACGTGGATGCTCACCGAGGATCAGATCTGGATGTCCAAGTCTTCAAGTCTTCAAAACTCTAGGCTCGATCTTTAATCCGGCAGAGTTTCGGCTCTCAAAAGTCCAACCTTTGAAAATGAACAAAAGGGGGCCTATTTATAGGCTAAACCCCCCGTGCCTTGGGCACAGTGCAGCCGGCCACCTTGAGGTGGCTCGGCTCTGGGCCGGCCACCTCAAGGTGGCTCGGCCACCGAGCCACCTCAGGGTGGCTCGGCCTTGGCCGAGCCACCCCGAGGTGGCTCGGCCACCGAGCCACCTCAAGGTGGCTCGGCTAAGGCCGAGCCGCCTTGAGGTGGCTCGGCTTTGGCCCTGGATTTACCGTTTTTTCGTCGTTTTGTGCTGTATCCGTTTTCCGGTTCCGTCCGTGATTTGGTTGATTCAGACTTTGACTCGTTAATCTGATTTGGCAGTAAGTCGGATTCCTGATTTGGCAGTAACTCTACTTTTGAGTTCGAGTCCGAAACCGATCTTTATTCGGTCGTGATTCATCCGAGTCCGCTCTTGTTTGGATGACTCGTTGACTCCCCGAACCGTTGGCTTGATTCCGCACGCGAATGGATGCATTTCGTTGCTTGCGTGCGATCCATCGATCTCGTCGCCTCGTTGGTTTGTCGGTTTGTGCCGAGCTGTGCTAAGGGACCTATAAGCAATTTTATATGCCTACAAATGAAGCGTGGAAACAATTAAAGGAGGAATAAATTCTGAATCGCCTAACTCCCGTAATTGCCACTTGAATGGTATACTACCGGTGTTAGATATACATAGACTTGGAGTCCTCGACTCAACATTTGTACTCTGGCTAACTCTTTCGCCAACCTCGGTAGTCAAGGACCCATCATTAATAGCATCACACATCTGATACATGAAACTCGGGCCCTCGAAGTGGTCGAAGTTGGAAAAGGTAGAGTTGTACGGAAATTCACCCTTTTCATGACCCCCTGAAACACAGGATATGTTTAAATTCGAAGAAGCCATAAAAAGAACTAATTAAAGGCTGTGTGGTAGTGAGGGATTACCTTCTCTACCAATGGGTATGTGACCAAGTGACTCTGCCTGGCGAGCATGCGGATCAGCATAAGGTTTACTCACCGTCCGTGTAGGGGATCAAGTCTCCATGCGGGTACTAGGTCTCTCGTGTTTGAATTTAGTACGCACCTCAACCCGTATGGCAGACTCAGCAGCAGACCGTAATCTCTCACGATGCAAGATAAGGGGCTCATCTTCACTGAGCATCCCACGTAGGGTAACAAGAGTCATCTTGTTAGGATAAGTAAACAAAATCTCCCGTCCTGGCTTTTGTGGAGCCGGTTGAGGTTTAGGGGAAGTAAAACGCTGAGCCCAATGAGCAAATGCCAGACTCATTAATTCTGAGAAGAAAGAATCCGACAGACCTGTCTCAGCTTCTTCCTCGTTGCCTCCAAAGCCATGCAGGAGGGTTTGACAGGCTTCTTCCCTTGCTTCTTCAAAAGCTCAGCATCATGAGCGGCTTTAACAGTAGTTTGGACTAAATACTCGGCCTCTAACTCTATGATGTCTCTCACATTCAGAAGCTCATTCGTAGAAATAAGCCTCTTACATTTGAAGAAGGTAAGTTTGCGGTTTGTGTTTGGATGCAGGGCGAGTGAAGGTGGCACCCGTGCAACCGGTCATAGTCCAAAGCCATACTCGAACACCGTCTATAAGACCACCCTCGGTCCTCAAGTCTCAGTTCGGGTTCCCAACATATAATTGGTCATAACCGAACTGACGAACGAACCGAAACGGCAAATATGGCTCTATATGGCAACGACCCTTCACCCAAAGGACAAGGTATTCGGGGCGGATGTTCACTAACCACCGGAAACAACCCATATCAAGAGAAGTTCAACCAGTCCCTGGCTTCTCTTCATCAATAAATACATCGTCATAGCGGCCCGAGAAACAAGGAAAATATTTGAAGAATTCCCAACCCTTATGGACTTGAAGCTCGTGCTTTGCATCAGAAAAGTTCTTTGCAAACCATCCGCTCTCCTCTAATGACTGCAAGAGAGGCACTGAAGTGTCTATGAAGCCCGGTGTTGACGTGAACTCGGGCCGATGAAGGACAAGCCATGTCATCAGGTATGTATAGGGCAACTCAACCTTCACAAAAGGAATTTTTGTCGATGGTTCAGCCCCCACATGTGTAAAACTATCAGCCATATATCTGAGCCCACAATGAATACCAGCGACCATCGCCAGAAGTAGAGAAAGATCCTTCCCATGAGCGAGCTGAACAGCCGAGAATAGAACCTCAATCGGCAAAGCATCGGAAAGCTGATATGGAACGACGCACTTCTTCAACCAAATGGCGAGATACCCCGCCAGAAGAGTCATAGGTCAAATCTGCTTCTGTGCATGCCACAAGAAGGTCTGAAATTTAGTCCCCATCGGAAAAGGACCCTCGATAGCCGAAGAAGTAAATGACTAGGCGCCAATCACAGCAATAAAGTAATTAATCACTGAAGGAGTCAAATGGGCTAACTCATGAACGACTTCACTAGAGCTACTCCCCAAATGTTGAAACAAATAATCGACAAAATGCTTCAAGCTTATTTGTGTCCTCTTCTTTGCCAGTGAACCTATGCTGATCAGGGCGGTGTGGTAATGACAGGTAAGATCCCAGAGCGTGTTGTATATGTCGGGAGAGGCCCTCTTCAATTGGCTCAGCTGCCAGATCGAAGGAAAATACTCTTGATATGGGTGATCACCCATCGGTAGGCCAGAAACCTTCTGCATCTCATGAAGAGCCAACCCTAACTCTCCATTGCGGGTCAGGCAAGTGTTGGTATCAGGATTGTAAAGCTCCAACAATGCTTGGAAATGGTGTTTGTTGATCTGTAAGCAATACATGGTGGCGCGTACTGGAGCATACAATCCACTGCGCTTCAGTTCGCGCTCCCAGCGCCCGAGGACATAGCCTGTCATGCGAGTCCACCACTTCCTAGACGGCGAATGAACCCAACATAACACCTGAGGTCTCTCATGGGGAGTTTCCTCCCAAGTCTGGCAAGATGATCCCTCATTGTTCTGGCGCTATCGACACTTCATATGGCAGTGCTGTATCAAGACCTAAAATTCCCGGTTAAAAACCACGAATATAGTTATGCCCATCTGAGTTTGGAGTCCTGTGATGGGTAATGATCCATAATGAACCCGCTCATGATTATCTATAAGACGCCAAGGCATCTCTCGTCCTGCGGCTTTCCTCTCCAAGTGTGCAAATGAGTACTGGCGAGGAATGGAAGGGATATACAGGGGACTTCCTTCATCATCATTTAGCCAATCCTCATTATCAAGGGTCAACATGTCCAGATCCTCGACATGATCACCTAAGAAATAATCAAGCTTCCTCAAAGCTTGAGTGGAGCTAGAATCTCAGTAAGTGGGCATCTGTGATATGCTGGCACAATGTATAACGAGCCCCCCTTCGTACCAGCCGATGAACCTCCCTAGGCCCATCTGAAGCGAACTGAGGAGTCAAGCCAATAAGCGATCCCATAACATTAGCAGCGAAGGTCTCGCCGCTATTACTACTCGTCGCATGAAATGGGAAGCTACCCGCCGGGACCTTAACTGAAAAAAATAACACACAACCAGAAAGATTATTTCTAAGATAAAACGAGGATTGAAACTCACCTGGCAAATTGGCGAGATAAGATCAATGTTCAGTCATATTGGCGAGACGATTTCATCCGTTTTACACAAGAGGGATAATGTATATTGTCACGCAACTAACGTGACAATACACCCCGCCCTACAGGGGACTACATTGCATGAAATCACCCCATATGCCTGGAAAAGTGTATTAGCCAAGCAACACACGGCTCTCGAAGCTTCAATCCCCGCAAAGGAGGATATCAGGTCTTCCCGATTGACTCGCCAAGGAGACAAACAAGGGTGCAATACACAAAATACTAAAAGTTATGAAGGCTCACCCTCGTGTGAAGAAACTACATGAGTCTCCTTCTCATCATGTTGAGAAATAGAGTGACTCCTATGAAAGCGCGATCATCGTGGAGACATGACTAACCTACAATGAAAATTAACGAATCGGGTACAATCTCAGATTCAAGAACCCGAAATTAAAAAGGGAAATTATGAACTTTAACTAAAAATCCTACAAATAAAATGGGATTTTATGTAAAGCCTAATTAAAACTACGGGATCCATACATGCCAACAACATGTTCAAATTGCGTTTAGGACCCTCATGATTAATTTTGGGCAAAATACCCAAAATACCCCTCATGTTCAAGGCTCAATGTAAGTCATGAACACCCCCAAAACTCGCCCACTATTTGCAAGTAAGCCCTTTCAAGAATTCGGCCTACCTTTGCACACAAACCCTGCCAAGATTTTTGCCACTTTGCAATAATCCCCCAAAGATTTTCAGCCCCTTTTGCACATAACCCTCTCAAGAAAGTTTGGCCAATTTTGTATACGACCCCCTCCAAAATTTCGTCCATAAACCCACATCCACTCCTCCCAAATTCTGGTCATGGGTATGCAATCCAAGCCCCTAAAATTTCAGCCCCTGTTTTTTTTGCATTTAAGCCCCCAAAAATTTGGATTCTTTTGCATTTAACACCCCCCAAAATTTCGGCCTCATTATACAACAAAGCCCCTCAAAATTTCGGCCATATTCTCAAGCTCCTCAAACACAAATTTCAAACTTCATATTCATGCCAAAAAGTCCTCCAAAATTTCGGCCATATTCTCAAGCTTCTCAAACACAAATTTCAAACTTCATATTCATACCAAAAAGTGCTCCAAAATTTCGGCCATGATCATGAACCACTTTCAAGTTTCAATTTTACCAATTCATGAGATAAAAGGCCCTAATCTTGGCCTACAAGTTCATGAATCAAAACCAAATAAATATACAATTGGTGAAAGAAACTTACCCAAATCAAGAGCTTGGCAACCCAAACTTGAGGAAGAAGAACTCAATGCAAAGACTCCAAGAGCTTGGAGAGGAATTTCGGCCAAGGGGGTGAGAAGGAGATATTTTCCAAATTTTGTTTATGGAGGTTTTAATAACAAGACTTTGAGGGGTTTAAGGATTCTAATTGAGGGGAGTTATGGGTTTGGAGGAGTTCTAAAAGAAAGAGTTTGAAGAGGAAGAGAGTTTGAGAAAGAAAGAAGGAGGGGAAGAAGACTCACGGTTTTGGAGGGGTGGGGGGGTTGAAAAAACCCTTGGACAACAATAGGTTTCTCTTTCAAGTACAAAAGAAAACTTCTTCCTAAAACCCTAGGGCCGGCCTACACAAGTCCCTTGGACAAAAGAAGTACGCCTACCTCTTTCTCTTCCCTTGATCATGTGACTGACCCCTTTCTCTCTCTCCTCTATTTTCTCTCTTCTCTCCCTCCTCTATTTTCTCTCTCCTCTCTCTCATGAACTCTCTCGCCAAACCGAGATTGTCCCGAGATTAAAATTCTGTCCCGAGTCCAAAATAAGGTTCCGCGCATTTCAAATGTTGTATTTGGAATGTATTCGCTCGTTATTAGCCATTGCGGTGTATTTGAATCCCTAGTTTATACTCCAATGAGTATATGAGTATAAACAGCATCTCCTTGAACCTCCAACAGGTACACGAGGTTAAACCGATTCCCGAAACCCCCAGGAATATACGAGCATAAACTGGTTCTCCTCGCTTCAACGCCTGTTCGCGGGAAAAATTGCTTTCTTCATTGAATTCATTGTTCTCTCGAGTAATTGTTTTTCGATTACAAAAGATCCGGTCTTTTTATAAGATCCGGTTACAACAAAATCAAAGAAAAAATAAAAAGATTACAACTTTCCTTTTTCGAACGAATCACGAGCTCCTGTTTTGCGGTCACTCGCTTTTGTGGGTTCTTCGCCTACGCCGTGGTTAATCCGTGGACCACCGCGCGATCTAGATCCGGTCGGATCTACACGGTATAAAGGGTATTATCTCACGAAGGAAATAACAGCCGGGGGGTACTATTTCACCAAGGAAATAGTAGCCTTCTCGGGATCAAAGGCCAAGCTTTGATCCGGAGGATAACCGCGTAGATCTCAGATCCGATCCCTCTCGAACTCCTGCCTTATTTGACGTGGACGATCGTCAAGCACCAGATCTGGAAGAGCAAGTCTTCAAAGCTTCAAATCTTCAAGGTTCAGATCTCAATACAGCAGAGCTTCGCCGTTAAAAATTCCCACCCTCAACAAATGAGCACCTCTAGCCTATTTATAGGCACTCAAACCTGTGCCTTGGCACAGGTGGCCGGCTTTGTTGAGCCCCTCTAGCCTATTTATAGGCGCTCAAACCTGTGCCTTGGCACAGGTGGCCCGGCCACCCCATGGGCACCCCATGGGGTGGGCCGGGCACCCCATGGGGTTGGTGGCTCGGCTCACCAAGCCGCCTAGATAGATTAGTTCCGAGCTCTTTCCCCGGGTTTTTGTCGTGTCGTCTGTTGTCCGGTTTTATGGTTTATCCAAGTTTTACTGTTGATCTGGACTCTGATTTGGTGTCCGGATCCTGATTTGGCAGTAAATCCGCCTTGGTGTTTGAGTTCGAATCCGTTCTATGGTTGAATGACTCGTTGACTCCCCGAACCGTTGGCTTGATTCCGCACGCGAATGGATGCATTCCGTTGCTGGCGTGCGATTCGTTAACCTCGTCGCCTCGTTAATCCGCTTCGTTGCGTGTCACTTGGCTTCGATGTTGTGGACTAACGCTCGTGTTTAGATACGTCACCTGACGGTTCGTTGGTTTGTCGAATCACCGTGACGAGCTGTGTTCAGGGACCTATAGGCAGTTTTATACACCTACAGATATCCCCTCCAAAGTATTTCAGCCTCGTTCTTTTATAGAAGAGTCTGGAATACTTTGGATATGATTGTCCTAACCTTCAATCGGTATGATGGGACTTTGGAATGGCTTCTGTTCTTGATTCCTTCAATCCTTCAGGCTATTCGGTGCTTTGTCGAATGTCTGTAAGGGTTCCAGTGCTGCATTTATTGTCTGACCGTTGTCGGAATTTTAAACTTGAAGTCGATTTCTGATTTTCTGATCTTTAGCTCATGTTTGTTGGTTCAACATAGAACTGATTGTTGGCGTTGAGTCTTTATTCGCGACGTGTTGTCCGGCGTAGTGTTGTTGAGTTATCCTTAAGAATATTTTTAGAAAAATATTCTCCAGAAACTTCTCAACCAAAAAATAGGGAATAGTTTATACTCGTATACCTTATTGGAGTATTAAGAAGCAGTTTATACTCGTATACTTTTCGGAGTATTAAGAAGCAGTTTATACTCGTATACTTTTCGGAGTATTAAGAAGCAGTTTATACTCGTATACTTTTCGGAGTATTAAGAAGCAGTTTATACTCGTATACTTTTCAGAGTATTAAGAAGCAGTTTATACTCGTATACTTTTCAGAGTATTAAGAAGCAGTTTATACTCGTATACTTTTCAGAGTATTAAGAAGCAGTTTATACTCGTATACTTTTCGGAGTATTAAGAAGCAGTTTATACTCGTATACTTTTCGGAGTATTAAGAAGCAGTTTATACTCGTATACTTTTCGGAGTATTAAGAAGCAGTTTATACTCGTATACTTTTCGGAGTATTAAGAAGCAGTTTATACTCGTATACTTTTCGGAGTATTAAGAAGCAGTTTATACTCGTATACTTTTCGGAGTATTAAGAAGCAGTTTATACTCGTATACTTTTCGGAGTATTAAGAAGCAGTTTATACTCGTATACTTTTCGGAGTATTAAGAAGCAGTTTATACTCGTATACTTTTCGGAGTATTAAGAAGCAGTTTATACTCGTATACTTTTCGGAGTATTAAGAAGCAGTTTATACTCGTATACTTTTCGGAGTATTAAGAAGCAGTTTATACTCGTATACTTTTCAGAGTATTAAGAAGCAGTTTATACTCGTATACTTTTCAGAGTATTAAGAAGCAGTTTATACTCGTATACTTTTCAGAGTATTAAGAAGCAGTTTATACTCGTATACTTTTCGGAGTATTAAGAAGCAGTTTATACTCGTATACTTTTCGGAGTATTAAGAAGCAGTTTATACTCGTATACTTTTCGGAGTATTAAGAAGCAGTTTATACTCGTATACTTTTCGGAGTATTAAGAAGCAGTTTATACTCGTATACTTTTCGGAGTATTAAGAAGCAGTTTATACTCGTATACTTTTCGGAGTATTAAGAAGCAGTTTATACTCGTATACTTTTCGGAGTATTAAGAAGCAGTTTATACTCGTATACTTTTCGGAGTATTAAGAAGCAGTTTATACTCGTATACTTTTCAGAGTATTAAGAAGCAGTTTATACTCGTATACTTTTCAGAGTATTAAGAAGCAGTTTATACTCGTATACTTTTCAGAGTATTAAGAAGCAGTTTATACTCGTATACTTTTCGGAGTATTAAGAAGCAGTTTATACTCGTATACTTTTCGGAGTATTAAGAAGCAGTTTATACTCTTAAAGGTGAATTCCTCGTTTATCGAGAGTGAATTGTGGTTTTGGTCCTAACTGTAGGAAGGTTTGACCAAGCAGGAGTTTGAGATGACCCTAACTGTAGGAAGGTCTGATCACTCGATTTGAAAGTGGACCTCTCGTTCATTGGAGGAATCGAGAGGGAATTTAGTTTTGGTCCTAACTGTAGGAAGGTTTGACCGAATGGGAGACGATCCTAACTGTAGGAAGGTTTGATCGCTCAATTTATGGGCCTCTCGTTCATTGAAGGAATCGGGAGGGGATTTTGGTTGTGGCCCTAACTTTTATAAGTTTGACCTGAAAGCAAAGGGAGTGGAATACAAGTAGCAGTAGAAATACTGGTTTGTACTGGCCACTCGATGAAGGGTTTTGACGTTAAGTAATCAGGACTTAACACGTCAAGCTTTAGAAATTGCCATGAATTGGCGGACAGAAAATTTAGTGGACCCACCGTCAATTGACTTGATCAGTGGGGGATTTTTGTGAGGAAAGATTAATCTGTCAAAAGGATCGAATCTCGTCTCAACAAGATAACTCATGAGAATTAGTGAATTTGATAACAATAATGGAAAACATTCCGACATTTAGAGTTTAAATGTGGATGTTTTACTTATCACTTTTATAGTGATTGGGTTATCCCTAAGAATATCACCCGTGGTATTCTTTCGGGAACTTCCCGATACATGAATAATCCACCCCCAGCTTCCCTTGTGGAACTAGGTCCGACATTGTACTCAGTTACATGACCGGGTTATCCTTAAGAATATTACATATAAAAATTCTCCAGGAACTTCCCGTGAAAGAAATGAAACAGCTCTCTCATTATCTCTTCCTCTCTCTCCATCAGATCGAACCAAAGCCACTCTTCATCTCCTCCCCTCTCAAATCGTCGACTCTGATCACCATCAACCTCCTCCTCAAGCTCCGTTCTCCCTCAGCCGCCAGCCATGGCCGCCGTCATCCGCGAGCTCCTCCTCCAAGCCCCGAGTCCTCCGTCACACTGCTCAAAATCTGACCGCCCAGGTCCAGATCAGCACCGCTCGCCGTCCTCCGCCTCCGACCACAGCAGCACCTCTTCCCTGTCCACCGCCCTCCATCAACCCAGCCCCTCCACCGTCGAGCCCTAAGCCGCTCCTCCCCACAGAATCACGACGCCCATCCTCAGCGTCCCCGACAGCTACCCCTCTCCCTCCTCAAACCGCCTCCTCTATCTCCTCCT
>NC_033798.1:34139455-34158552 GCF_001876935.1 Asparagus officinalis | reverse complement strand
CGCATAAAGTTGTTAACTGAGTGCAATGACATCGGTAATGAAGAAAACACCAACTTTCCCCGCGAACAAAGTCGAAATTTCATCTCGATAAATGAGAAAGTTCATTTTCAGATCAAGTAACCAATCCTATAAAAGTTAAGGTTATCTGATTTTTTTTTTATTCTCAGAGTGGAGATCCCACTCGTAGTTTCACTTTTCGGATTCTCAAAGCGGAGATCCCACTTTGAGTATTATCTATAGCAGGAGATAGAATATAAAATTCTTCCTCTCCGACATCATCTTGATAAACAAGAAATCCACCTTCCGATAGAATAACCAACTCTATAAAAGTTAGGGTTCTCCAGATCGTTTCGATTCTCAGAGCAGAAATGCCACTCTAAGTTTCTCTTCCCGAAGATAGAATATAAAATTCTTCCTCTCCACTATCAGGTTCGTCTTTACCCCAAGGGAATACACAATCTTTTAATATCCAAAATTCATACCTCGCATGCATGGGGACTTTATCTTGATCCCTAAAATAAAGATAAGTCTACATCTAACAGATGCTGCCGGGTGGTTCGTTCCCGCGAAAACGATCAAGTCTACATATTCGGAATCGTAGCATTAAGTGTTCGCGGTGAACGTCGTTTTCATTGAAGTCATTATGTTCTTGTGCAATAATTTTTCGGTTACAAAAGATCCGGTCTTTTTATAAGATCCGGTTACAACAAAATCAAAAGAAAAAAAAGAAAAATTACAACTTTCTCGAACAAATCACAAGATCTTGTTTTGCGGTCTCTTGCTTGTGTGGGTTCTTCGCCTGCGCCGGGGTTAATCCGTGGACCACCGCGCGATCTTGATCCGGCCGAATCTACATGGTATGACGGGTGTTAGTTCACGAAGGAAATAATAGCCGGGGGTATTATTTCACCAAGGAAATAATAGCCCTAAGTAATCGAAATCGACCAAGCAAAATCGATACTCTTCTCGGGATCAAAAACCAAGTTTTGATCCGGAGGATGACCGTGTGGATCTCAGATCTGATCTCTCTCGAACTCCTTCCTTATTTGACGCGGAAGATCGCCAAGAACCAGATCTGAAAAGTCCAAGTCTTCCAAGCTTCAAAACTCCGAGGTTTAGCTCTTGATTCGGCAGAGTTTCGGCTCCAAAATTCCAACCCCTTCAAACAATGAGCCTAGGGGTCTATTTATAGGCTCCTCAAACTAGATCTGGGCTCAGATCTGGGCCCAGATCTGGTGGCTCACAGATCTGGGCTCAGATCTGGGCCCAGATCAGGGTGGCTCGGCCACCTAGGTGGCTCGGCCGGCCACCTAGGTGGCTCGGCCTTGGCCGAGCCACCAAGTGGTGGCTCGGCCACCGAGCCACCACAAGGTGGCTCGGTTTTGGCCGAGCGCTCCCTTGGTGGTCAGTTTTGCCGTTTTTTCGGTCTCGTGGTTTATTCGAACTCTTAGTGTTGATATGGACTATGATTTGGCAGTCTGGATCCTGATTTGGCAGTAAATCCGCTTTGTTGTTCGAGTTCGAGTCCGATTCCGATCTTGTTTGATGTGGTGGACTCTACAGTTGAATGACTCGTTGTTTCATCGACCCGTTAGCTTGATTGGGCACGCGATTGGATGTATTCCGTTGTTTGCGTGTGGTTTGTTAACCTCGTCGCCTCGTTAATTCGCTTTGTTGCGTGTCACTTGGCTTCGGTGTTGTAGTCCAACGACCATGCTTGGATATATCGCCCGATGGTTCGTTGGTTTGTCGAATCACCGTGCCGAGCTGTGTTGAGGGACCTATAAGCAGTTTTATACGCCTACAGATACCCCCCCAAAGTATTTCAGTCTCATTCTTTTATAGAAGAGTCTGGAATACTTTGGATATGATTGTCCCAACCTTCAATCGGTATGACGGGACTTTGGAATGGCTTTTATTCTTGATTTCTTCAATCCTCCAGGCTATTCGGTGCTTTGTCGAATGTCTGCAAGGGTTTCGGTGCTGCATTTATTGTCTGACCATTGTCAGAATTTTGAACTTGAAGTCAATTCCTGATTATCTGATCTTTAGCTCGTGTTTGCTGTTTCAACATAGAACCGACCATAGATTGTTGGCGTTGAGTCTTCATTTGCAACGCGTTGTCCGGCGTTTGACACAGTTTATACTCGTACGTCTGCTGGAGTCTTGAGAAGCAGTTTATACTCTTATACTTTTTGGAGTGTTGTTGAGTTATCCTTAAGAATATTTTTAGAAAAATACTCTCCAGAAACTTCTCAACAAAAATAGGGAATAGTTTATATTCGTATACCTTATTGGAGTACTAAGAATGATCTGAACCGGCTTGATAATGACCCAAAAAGGCAGTAATTAGGCTCAAAAAATCTTCCAACCTTTCTGAATATATGGGAGAGGAGTGAATAAATAAGGGACTGAACCGTCGGTCGATTTGAAGTCGTTTCGATACTCGGTTCAGCTCCAATTTGAATTTTGGTTCAAATATGGTTCAAACTGGTTCAGAACTGGTTCAACCTGGTTCAAAACTGGTTCAGGACTGGTTCAGCCTGGTTCAGCCAGGTCTGGTCTGGTTCAGCCTGGTCTGGTCTGGTTCAGCCTGGTCTGATCTGGTTCAGCCTCATTTGAACTGATTTAGTCTGGTCTGGTCTGGTTCAGCCAGGTCTGGTCCGGTTCAAGACTGGTTCAAGGCTATAAAAGAGCCTCTTTTCCTCTATCTAGGGCCGGGTTATAGAGCCATATCTACCCTGCCGATTCGCCCACCAGTTTGGTTATGATCAGCTTTATGTCGGGAATCCACGTCAGCAACTTCGGACTTATGGCGGTTTGGTGGACGGTCTCCGAGCATGGCTGTGGACCGTGACGGGCTGTACTGGTGCTAAGTTCAGTCTCCCGAGTGCTGAGCGGCAGTTGAATCTCACCTTCTTAAGCTGCAGGTGGTTGTTAGCAGCTAATAAAACTGTCCCCGTGAAGCCGATTGTAATGCTAGTGGCCGAGGAAGCTTCTCAGGCTGATTCTCGTGTGATTTGGGAAAATGCTCGGTCACAGAGGACACGTTGCAAGACTCGTCGGATTGACAAAGAGGGAAAGAAGATCTTCCATTCTGCTGATGAGGCTTCAGGCGGAGATCTTGAAGATTTCGAGGACTGTTCCGAGCGAGGTTAGCTACCTATTCTTTTCTTCTGTCTTCCAGAATTATTAGTCTTGATAGTTGTTTGATGTTTCAGGGACCGCAGTTGACATGGATGAAGAATTCCGTCCTTTTTCCCAGGTGAGACCTTCGATTGTTGTCCCCGCTGCTAGGCGGAAGAGATTGGCCCACAAGCTGCATGCAGATTCGTGAGCATCTGAGATGGATTTGTCTGGTGATGATCCCGCTAGCGACGGAGGTAACATCTACCCTATAGATCATCCTCTTGATCATTCAGAACTTCGACTCATGCTTTTCCATCTCTATGTAGGAGAGCATGGGGATAGCAAGATGAGTCCTGATCCTGCTCCTCATGATTGTGTACTTTCTGGTGAGCCTGACTCACCACACCAGGTAGAAAAGCCTGCAGAAGCTGCCGACGTTGGGGAGACCATCAATGTAGGACCCGATTCAGCGAATACAAGTACATCTATTATTGATAATGTACCCTTCAGATGGCACACAAAGGGGTTGAACGATTCAGAATTCGTGCCTCCCCTAATTGTCTCTATGCCTCTTGCTCTTTTAGATAAATTGCAGGAGGCAAACGTGGATCTTGGGAATAGAGAGGCTAACACACCCATAAGAGGTAACTCATTTCCATTGGTCGTAGTCTCTTTATTCTTCTCTCGTATTTATATTTTCTTGTGTCAGATTTTTTGACTAATGATTTCGACGAGGGAAGTTTGCTCGTGGACACTCCTATGCTCTACTTCATGTATGACTCTCCTCATATTGATGACCAATTGCCTGGAGATATGTTTCCTGAGTCTACACTCCCCAAGAATCCCGAGGATGGTTCTTTTGAAGGTACGTGCCTCTTCCCAAGTTAATTATAGGACTAGCCAATTTTTGACTAATGCAGCTATAATGTGATGCATCTGAGAATTCTGTTTTGTGTTTGACAGAAGCTTTCGTCGAGGCTGATCCTGTTGAGCCAGCTATGAGACCAACTACATCAGCTGATACATCCACAACGGTTACACCTCCACTACCCCCAGTGACTCAAGGAGAAGAAGGTATAAATTAAGCAACTGAGAAATGTTATTTATTTCCTCATCAAGGCTTTTGACGGATTTCTCCTTTTTGTGTAGGGCTTTCTTCTCGGCTTCATGTCCTTGTGAAGGAGTTATTATCAGACAACGACCCTGAGAAGATCGTCATCTGTATTGAAGTCCGCTCCTTCTTCTCCTTCGTAAATGCTATGATTGGCAAACTCTTCAACGGTGGACTTTTCCTTCGCCAATTTAAGCTTTTCCTTGATTCTAGAATAAATTCAATAAGGGATGCAGGATATCCGGATCTGGCGAAGTCTATAGTTGATGACCTTGATTGCCTGGAACACGAGCTTCAGATGTTACGTGAGCTCCAGGATGCAGGTGCCTCTTCATTCATTGCTGCCCATTTAGATACTCGTTTACAGACATGGCGTGATACTCGAATTCTTGCTGAGTTCGAGATTCAGGTGCAGCGGGATCGGGTAGACCGAGTTGCGGCTAACCTTGCTGTTAGATCATCTTCACTTGACGATCTTGACCTTTCTATTGCCTCTTGCGAGACCAAGATAGAACAGTTCAGAAGAGGGCTTCGTGAAGAAGAGGAGACTTTGAGTATCCTTCAGATGACGAAGGTACAGGATCATTAAGCCCACACTGCCTTATCTGAGGAGTTAAAATCCTTGAAGCAGAAGCTGACCGAGACGGAGGAGATTGCTGTGAAGACTTTAGCCGCGACTGAAGAATCCATCAGAGCCGAGTTGCAGGATGAGCTTAGGCAAGCTTATGATGAGAAGCTGTCTAAGTTTAGTCAGCAAATTTTTAGCCATGGGCTTGACGTATGATTTCATTTGCTGAATTTTTTTTTTTTTTTTGACTTTTGATCCTTTTAGTGGAACTGGTTTTATCTTTATCTTTATTATGATTCCTCATTCTGTTTGGAATGATTGACCATAATACTCATAGGATTTTTGGTAAACTCTCAGCCTTCAACGGATTTGATTAGCCTTTACCGACTACCGTTTGAGTCGGGCTAGCATGCGGATTGTCTAAATCCGTTCTGCATGTAACGTTGTGCTAAGAGAGTGAATTCTTTAAGACTTTATACTATGATGTCGAATACATAGACTTCGCCATTGTTACGGGAATAGGCTACCCGGAGACACGTGTTAGGTGTTGACTTTAGGATTTTTGGCTAACCCCCAGCCTTCAACGGGTTTGATAAGCCTTTACCGACTACCGTTTGAGTCGGGCTAGCATAAGGATTGTCTAAATCCGTTCCGCATGTAACGTTGTGCTGAGAGAGTGAATTCTCTGAGACTTTGTGCTATGATGTTCGAATACATAGGCTTCGCCATTGTTACGGGAATAGGCTACCCGGCAACGTGTATTAGACGCTGACTTATGCCTAATTAGGCTTCGGGATAAAATACCCCAGACTGATATTCTGGTGTCTTTTTCTACGAAGAAAGACTAACCCGGCGACGCGTGTTAGGCGTCGGCATATCCTTTCTTAGGATTCAGGATGAAATTCCTCATGCGTGTAAGGCATGGATTTTGGTGTTATTAATAACAACCTGCCACAATGTTGAATATGTGGGCGGGTGTTCTTTTTAACGGTTAAGAACTAACCGGCCGCGCGGGTTAAGCGCAGACTTATCCCTGCTTAGGTTTCAGGATAGAATACCCCAGAACTGAACTCTGGTGTCTTTTTCTACGGAAAAAGACTAAACCAGCAACCCGTGTTAGGCGCAGACTTATCCCTGCTTAGGATTCGGGATAAACTTCCTAGGATGAATCCTAGATTGAAAAATTCTTGGAAAAGGTTGGTGAGGGAAAGAAAGAATTTTATATTCTATTTCCCGGTCTTCTTTCAGGGTGAAGGCGAACCCGAATACAAGGAAGGAAGAATTTTATATTCTATTCCTTGATTCTGGAAAGGAAGACTTTTATATTCTATTTCTAGCGCAAAAGAAACTAGAAGTGGGATCTCCACTCCGAGAATCTGGAAAATCTAGATAAACTTACCTTTTATAGGATTGGTTATCTAATCTGAAGATGAGTTTTTCGTTTATCTAAGTGAAATTTCAACTTCGGTTATAACCATGAGAAGGCTTAACCAAAGAGAAAAAGAAGGGAGTTCTTTCATTTATCGATAGGGGACTCTAAACTGAAAGTGGACCTCTTGTTCATGGAAAGAGTCAAGAAGGCCAGAAAGACACTTTTGGTGGACTCACTGTCAATTGAAATTGATCAGTGAGGGATTTTGGTGGTGAAAATGATTTTGGTTTATCCTCTAGAATATTAAGTGTAATATTCTTCAAGGAACTTCCCGGTAAATGGGTTATCCTGAATGTACTAGGGATAGTACTTTTTCAGGAACTTCCCATTTATTGGCATTAATTGCCTGGCGCCCTCTTGAGTAATCAGGCGATATGCGCCGTTTGAGTAGACTGTGTCTATCACAAACGGTCCTTCCCATTTGGGTTCAAATTTACCTTTCTTCTTGGAGTTGAGGATTATCGGTCGGCGAGCAGCGAGGACCAGATCTCCTTCCTTGAAGCTTCTCTGTCGGACTCTTTTGTTAAAAGCCCTAGATATTCTGGCTTGATAAAACTCAATGTGTTGTTGAGCTTCCAAGCGCTTTTCATCCAACCTCTAGAGTTCTTCGAGACGTTTTTGATACTGTTCTTCTGTCGTCATCTCAGTTGCGAGAGCGATCCGAAGGGACGGGATTTGGATCTCCAATGGTATTGACGAAACATCTTGAATTTTGAACTTGTCACAAAACCTGACGAAGGCGTTGCTTATGAACTGAGGACCGTTGTCATGAATGATCCGTCTTGGCACGCCGTGTCGGTATATGACATGATGTTTGATGAAACTGATGATGTTGTTCGTCTTCACTTCTCTAAGCGGAATTGTTTCAGCCCACTTTGAAAAGTAATCCGTGATTACAAGAATGAATCAATCACCTTTGACTGAAGGGGGAAAAATAGGATCGACAATGTTCATGCCCCATGTCTCGAACGGCCAAGACGTGGTTGACGTGTGTAAACGCTCCGGTGGTTGGTGCATATAATTTGCATGTACTTGACAAGTCACGAACCATTGTTGGCTAAAAATATCCCATTCTCCTGATGCGATCATACAGTTTGGGACCGGGCTGATGCGCACCGCATTCTCCTTCGTGTGCTTCCTTAAGAACTTCTTCTGCTTCTTTGTTCGAAAGGCATCGGAGTAACAAACCATCGTACCCTCTACGATATAATGTATGGGTCTCAGTAGTATAGAAGAATCTTGGTGCTCTTCGACAGATTGATTCCCTTTCTTTTACATCCTCTGGTAAAATACCAAATTGGACGTAGTCAATGATAGGAAAACGCCAATCTCGGGACTCAGACCCAATTTGAGTTGAATTCACCTCTTTGGCGCTCATGTTTCTATCATCTTCCTCTTCAATATCCATATCGTATATGGGTATGCAGAGCTGATGCGTCCTCACTGTGACCAAGAGTTCATCTTCCTCTTCAGTATCCATATCGTATATGGGTATGCAGAGTTGATGCGTCCTTACTGTGACTAACAGCTCAGTTTCGGGAGGCCGCGCAAGTGATACCGCTAGTGCTGCCAGTGCATCCGCATAAGCGTTCTGGAGATAAGGGATGTATTCAATAAAGAATTCTTCAAAAGAATCTACCATTTTGATGGCCTCCTGGTGGTACGGGATCAGGTCTTGGTTCCTGACTTCATACTCTCCGCGGACTTGGTTGACTATCAATTGAGAATCCCCAAAAGCTTTGAGATATTCGACCCCCAGCTCCTTGGTGAAGCTGAGTCCAATGAGAAGCGCGTTATACTCGGCTACGTTATTGGAACATGGACTAGTCAGTGAATAAGCCCGAGGCATCACATGCTTCCCCGGGAAAATTAAGACAACTCTAACTCCGGAGGAAACTGTAGAACATCCGGGGGTTATTGCCCTATTAACTGCCCTCGAAGCACCATCGAAATAAAATTACCATACTTGTTGGTGAGACGTAGTGTTAATCTCGTGGGTTTCATTCGGCAAGTCATCATATACTTCTACCGTATCCGTTGTCGAATTTGCCGCCAAAAGATCACAAATCGCTTGTCCTTTGATCGACTTCTGTTGTTTGAAGTGCAAATCATATTGGGACAAGAGAAGGGCCCACTTCGCTAACCGCCAATTCATAGAGGCCGGTTGCGTCATAAATATCCGTACTGGATTAACGTTAGAAATGACGTAGATCGTCTGTCCAACCAAGTAATACCGCATCTTTTGCACTGCGAATACCAATGTGAAGCATTCTTTCTCAATCATTGGATATCGAGACTCGGCGCCTACCAAGGTCCGACTTAGGTAATAGACTGCCTGTTCGTGACCATTATCATCGTCTTGTGCTAGTAAAGCACTTATCGAGTGGTTCATCATCTTGAGATAAATCAAGAATGGTCTACCTGATTTTGGTGCAACGAGAACAGGAGGATTCGTCAGATATGTTTTTATATCTTTGAATACTTTTTAGCAGGCATCGTCCTAGATAAATGACACCCCTTTCTTGTTTAGTTTGGAGAATGGTTGACACTTCCCAGAAAGATTTGAGATGAACCGCCAGATGTAAGCTAACCGCCCTTGTAATCCTCTGAGCTCTCTTAGATTTCTAGGGGGTTGCAGTTCATGTATCGCCTTTACCTTATCAGGATCGATATGTATACCTTTAGTGGTGATGACGAATCTATGGAATTTTCCACTGGACATTCCAAGGAAGGATTTAGTGGGGTTCATCTTTAATTAATGACTCCACATGAGATCGAACATCGTCTTCAAGTCCTTGATGTGATCTTCTTTGTTACGACTTTTTACAACCCGAACATCGTCTTCAAGTCCTTGATGTGATCTTCTTTGTTACGACTTTTTACAACCAAATCATCAACGTAACATTCGACTGTTTTCCTGAGATGTTCTTGGAAAATCTTAGTCATTACTCGCTGGTATGTGGCGCCTGCATTCTTTAGACCGAAAGGCATTACCGTGTAGCAAAAGACACCGAGGGGCGTTCTGAATGCTGTATGCTTCTCGTTATCTGGGTGCATCTTGATTTGGTTATATCCTGAAAAACCATCCATAAAAGACATTCTCTCAAATCCGCACGTATTATCAATAATGACATCTGTGATTAGGAGAGGAAAGTCGTCTTTTGGACATGCCATATTCAGGTCCCTGAAGTCGATACAGATCCTGATTTTACCGTTCTTCTTCATAACTAGAACAATATTAGCTAGGCAGTCTGGATGTTGATCCTCTCGGATAAATCCTGATTCGATTAATTTCTTAACTTCCGCCTCAATGGCTTCCATAATCTGCGGACGAAACCGTCTTTGCTGTTGTTTGACAGGTTTGGCATCCGACTTGATATCGAGGCGGTGCATTGCCACATTGGGGTCGAGCCCTGGCATGTCTTCATAGTTCCAAGCGAAGACGTTAATATATTCTCTGATGAGAGCAATTAATTCCTCCTTCTCATTTGAGGGAAGACTATCACTAATGAATATAGGCTTTGGGTTGGCCTCGTCACCCATGTTAATTTGGACTATTTTATCTTCAGTGGGGGGTTCTCTCTGTTCGAACCTATCACCATACTGCATGTTCAGGTGATGAACCCACGGGTCTTCTCATGTTGGCATTTGATCATCGTTCTCTATTGTGGACGGATCAGCTGTAGCCATGTTCGCCATTAGGGCTTTGAATGCTTCCCCCAGACTTGTATCAGAATCTCATTCCGAGGAATCTGACGAATATCCATCTTTGTATTGCTCAGATGATTGGTTATTGATTAACCAGCAATCCATCTTTGTATTGCTCAGATGATTGGTTATTGATTAACCAGCAACATTCGTCTTCTGAAGAAGATTCTTACCCTAACCCTCATCTGTATTTATAATAATCGTCCGGTTTCCCCTTTGGTACATATGTCGCTTTGGCTGGAATACGAGGACCTCGATCGAAGTATAAACCTTCTCCGAGTGTGAAATCATATCCCTGTTTTTCCATGAGCTTGCGCGCTTCCGGGCTATACTTAGATAAATGCCGACCAGGTTTGTCATCATTCTCATCTTCCCTTAAGAAATGATCTGGTAATGGAGAGCTTTTTCCTTTACCGTAAATCACTTCTTTTTCACCTCCTATTTTGGTCGGGATGACCAGGGTTGTTCCGAAAGAATGCTGGAGGCGTTCCTTTGTTATATAGGACGATCGAAGCGGCAGATATAAATCGGGATTATCATACAATTCTTTTATCACATCATCAAGAGACAGAGAGTACTCTAAATCGTTATTTATTTTATTATTAGCAAGTTGCTAGTTACAACTGCCCTCTGACGATTGTTCATCGTCAAGGTTGATTACAAAGGGTACAATGTCGTTTAAAACATAACATCCATTGTAATCAAATCCGGCTTCGGTATCAGCTTCTTCTCCGCTGTCCGTGCCATGGGCCGATGATTCAGTATCGGATTCGTTACCATAAAGGAGAGAATCAGTGAAATAATTCTCATACCCTTTGAATGGTTGCTTATCCGCGACCACCGTCCTAACCTTATTATCAGTGTCGACATATTTCAAACACTGATGGAGAGTGGAGGGGATTATAACGTTACTATGGATCCAAGGCCGACCCAATAGTAAGTTATATGAAGTCTCGGCATCGATCACATAACATGTGACTTCCGTCTTCAAATCACCCATTTGATATTTTATCCGGATCTTACCCAAGGGTCTTGACCCGCTAGTATTGAACCCATAGATAACAATGCCTGTGGACACCAACTTGCTAACTGGAATGTCGAGGATATGCATCAAGCGAAGCAGCATAATACTCACAGCAGAACCCGGGTCCACTTGGATTCGGTTGACTTTGCTGGAGCCAATGTACCCAATGAAATATAGGGGTCGATCATGGTTTGAGTTCTTTGTCTGCATATCCTCTTTGGTGAAGGTAATGCAGGGAAGGTTTTTAGCCGCTATGTTGCAGTGTTGAATTAACAGTTCTGGCTCTTCAAGTGCCGGCCTGATCTGAGTAAGGAACACTTCTGAATTGGTCAAGGCTTCTTGCAAGGCTTTCCTGGTTTCTTTAGACAATCGTAGCAACTCATACAATGTTATCCGCGCTGGGATGTTAGCTAGTTGAGCCATAATATCGAAGACGTGCGGAGTATTCGAGCTTTCTGGTTTATCTCTTCCAATCGGACGATTAAAACGAGACTGCTTCAGATTCTGAACCTCCTGGGGCTTCTTTTCTTTCTGTTTATTAACCGGTTGTCGTCGAGCTTCTTCAACCGGTTTAGGAGTCGTAATCACACCCAGCTCCATGAGAGTTTTGGCTGGTCCTTGCTTAGTCACCCCCTGCTCAGCTAACTAATCACGAGGTGATCGATAGTTGAAGTGATACTCATTTCCGCTTCTAGTGGCAAAGACTTCTTGTTCTTCTTCGGAGAGCGGGAAGGTAGGAGCTTCATTACCATCCTCTTCGAAGATCGCGGAGGTAGCATTGCAGGACTTGCCTTTACCCTTTTGAGTCGAGGAAGTCGTCCACTGATCGTCTTCAATAAGATCAGGATGGACCCAGAGGATTTCGCCGTTTGGGGTTGTGTGTGGCACAAGTCCTTTTTGGCGTTGTCCATGTGGGTTGTCATTTACTATCTTCATTCCTACTTTGGTGATGCGTTCTGGTTTAAACCATGTTGTGGGCACCGATCCAAAGCTGATTGATACTGCATTTGCTCCGACATTCTTAGACAGCTTTAGGGTTATGATGCCTACATCAATTAACGCCTGGATTTTATCCTTAAGATGGTAGCATGACTTTGTAGGGTGATGGATCGCTCTATGGTATGCGCAATACTTTGGATCCGTCACTTTGCTATCCCCTTCTTGATCCACGATCAACGGCAACTGGATTTTGTTATTTTCCAACAGGTACTTAAAGATGCCGGGAACTTCGTCATCTTTGAAGGAGTACACCTTAGGAAATCTTGGCTCTGAAGATTTCTGCTTCTGAGGCCGTTGTTGCCATTGTGACTGCGATTGTTGTGGTGCTCGTTGCTGCTGTTGTTGCTGAGGTTGCAATTGGAAAGTTTGATTAGCATCAACTGCATTAGCATGTGCCTTACCTTTCCCTCGTGGGATGAAATTCTGCTGTGGAGCATTCGTCATTTGTTTGCCTCTTTCCGCCTTCTTCCTTCTGAGGAATCGCTTAGCTTGCTCTCCTCGGACCTTCAAATCTTTCCATGTTTTGGACGGTGCTGTCCCCATTGCTTCCAACACGTCCAATGCGAGGTTGTTGTGGCAAGTCTGGAGAATGAACTCCTCAGTGATCGGGTCCCGACAGTTCATTGCCTTGTTCCGGAACCTTTTGACAAAGGTATCAACCAATTCCCCGTCTTTTTGTTTCTCGTCAAGCAATGACCCGATGGATATCTCGGTGTCGTCGTCAAAGAAGTTAGTGAGGAATTTAGCATGTCTTCCCAGCTATTCACGCTTCCTGGCTTGAGGCGGCGATACCAATCGAAGGCGGCTCCACGAAGAGTGCCAACGAAGGACCGTACCATCAGAGGCTCATTACCAGAGATAACCCCCAGGTGTGATTTAAAGTAAATCAAATGCTGAGTGGGTGAACCCATCCCATTAAATGGCGTGAAGTTAATTAGATTGAACTTCGCCGGATACGAGATTGATTCTCATTCTCTTGGGTATGGACAAGGAATGCACGTCTTCTTCATCTCTTGGGCGGAAATCAACGTATTGATTTTGCTCTCGAGGTTTTTAATCTTCAAACTTTCACCTGTGTTTTCACTAGCATTCTCGTTACCACCCCCTGCATTGACGGGAGGATTATTGGCATTATGAGCTTCATTCGCATTCGTGTCCTCATCTTCCTGATTAACCTGGTTACGACGACTTGGTTCGCCTTGCTGGTTTGTCAGTGCTTGGATTTGTTGGTTATGCATTTCTTTCATATTCTGCATGGCCATCTGCATTTCGAACCTGAAGCTCTCCTGTTGTTTAGCCATGGCTTCTTCGAGCATCTTGGCCACCTATTCCGCACTTATCATAAGTGCCTCGCGGGGTTGTCCCTCGCTGGATACCGTATTATCTGATGCGACTGCACTTATCATAAGTGCCTCGCGGGGTTGTCCCTCGCTGGATACCGTATTATCTGATGCGACTGCCGAGCCGATATCTGATTCTTCATCTTCTGAAGGTAATCTTGTCCAAATCCTACCATAAGTTGCTCGTATGATGACTCCAGACTGCAGGCGTGTTATACGCCGGGATGCTTCCGGAATCGACTTGGTATTATTCCGTGTCGATGTCCCTTTGCTGGTCATATTAGTGGTGACCCTCGGAAATTCTCCGCCTTCAACCACCGCTCTCCTTCGTCGGAAACGCCTAGGCCTTGGTTTTGGTGTTTTGGTACTGAGCCTCTCGAAAACCGAAATTCTCTCAGGGACTGTATTGGTGTAGTTGCACTCCGACAATACTGCCCGAATGAGTTTGGAACAGGGGCATTGAGTCTTTAGTTCTCGAGGATTCCTTTTCCTGGTTTTACTCGTACCCTCAACACGATAGTACAACTCGTCGGTTTGAAGGTCGGAGTAACCTATCATGTGTTGGCACAACTTCTCAGGTATAATGCTATCGTCATCAGACGATAATGTTTCCTTCTGAGGGTGAACTGCCTTCTTTAGGCTTTCAAAAGTCACGCGCCTCGAAACATGCCTTTGTAGGTGTGAGTTATCAGCGGGCTCCTGGACTTCAATGCGCAAATTGGTGCGCCTAGCTGCCCTGATCTCTTTGTCATGTTGGGGGTGGCGGCGACCCCCAGCATGTTGAGTCGTTCGGGGCTTCTTTATCAGGCCCAAACGTTCTTGAACTGGAGCTTTGCATCGTCCATCGGGAAGTGGACCGAGGCGCTCCAAAACTGACTTCTTTCTTCGGGATGATTCTGCGTGATCTCCCGGAGTAGCTATGGGAATTATTGCCGATTTAGGTTGGTTCGCCGGAGGTTGAACTTTTGCTGAAGGCTGCAAAGGTTGCTCTTTAGCCTGAATTGCCGCTTCAGACTTCGGCCTCCAGACTTGGCGGGTTGGTAGCGGCTTTTTGGCCACTTCCTTCCGTAGTCTTTTGCGGGCTTCTTGGACTTGAGCCTGTGCCTGTGCTAAAAGTGCGCGGCGCTTGCGAATGCGCTCCTCAAGTGTCGAACGATTCCGCTTGACACGGATCCATTCGTTCGTTGGCGGCTTGGAGGAGCTACTATTCATTGGTTGTTGAGGCTGTTTGCCTCTCCTGTTCTTCAGATCCGCGTTATAGCGGATTCCGTCAGTGGACTCCATCGCCTTTGTGAATTGCGGCGCCAGGCGTTGACGTCGCCACTGGCGGGCTCTCTTCAAGAGAGTCACAATGCCCTCAACGGCGGAGGAATTGACAGGAACAGATTTGACCTGGTTGGAGGTCGGTGGAACTTCACCCGATGCGACTTTGGCATCAGTTGGGGCGAGATTTTCGTTGGCATTTTGCACTTCTTTGTACCAACGGACTTTTCTCCTGGAGGAGAATTTCTTGGACTTGCGGGGGGAGGTGGATCCGGACGAGGATGACAGATACTCCTCAAATAGATTGTTTGTACAATAGTAGCCCATTTTGGATATATACCATTAGCTAAATAATAATCCATATTATACTCTTTTCCTTGAATAACATAGTGAGCGGTGTTCGCGGTGAAAGTCGTTTTCATTGAAGTCATTGTGTTCTTGTGCAATAGTTTTTCGGTTACAAAAGTTTCGGTCTTTTTATAAGATCCGGTTACAACAAAATCAAAGGCAAAAAAAGAAAAATTATAACTTTCTCGAACAAATCGCAAGATCCTGTTTTGCGGTCTCTTGCTTGTGTGGGTTCTTCGCCTGTGTCGAGGTTAATCCGTTGACCACCGCGCGATCTTGATCCGATCGAATCTACACGGTATGACGGGTGTTAGTTCACGAAGGAAATAATAGTGGGGGGTATTATTTCACCAAGGAAATAATAGCCCTAAGTAATCGAAATCGACCAAGCGAAATCGATAGTCTTCTCAGGATCAAAAACCAAGTTTTGATCCGGAGGATGACCGTGTGGATCTCAGATCTGATCTCTCTTGAACTCCTACCTTATTTGACGCGGATGATCGCCAAGAACCAGATCTGAAAAGTCCAAGTCTTCCAAGCTTCAAAACTCCGAGGTTTAGCTCTTGATCCGGCAGAGTTTCGGCTCCAAAATTCTAACCCCTTCATACAATGAGCCTAGGGGTCTATTTATAGGCTCCTCAAACCAGATCTGGGCTCAGATCTGGGCCCAGATCGCCGGCCACCTAGGTGGCTCGGTCACCGAGCCACCAAGTGGTGGCTCGGTTTTGGCCGAGCCCTCCCTTGGTGTTTGGTTTTGCTGTTTTTTCGGTCTCGTGGTTTATTCGAACTCTTAGTGTTGATCTGGACTCTGATTTGGCAGTTCGGATCCTGATTTGGTAGTAAATCCGCTTTGGTGTTCGAGTTCGAGTCCGCTCCCGATCTTGTTTGATGTGGTGGACTCTACGGTTGAATGACTCGTTGTTTCATCGACCCGTTAGCTTGATTGGGCACGTGATTGGATGTATTCTGTTGTTTGCGTACGGTTTGTTAACCTCGTCGCCTTATTAATCTATTTTGTTGCGTGTCACTTGGCTTCGGTGTTGTGGTCCAACGACCATGCTTGGATATATCGCCCGATGGTTCGTTGGTTTGTCGAATCACCGTGCCGAACTGTGTTGAGGGACCTATAAGCAGTTTTATACGCCTACATTAAGTCTAAGAGAATTCATTCTTTTAGCATAATATTATATGTGAAATGGACTTACGTAATTTACTTGCAAGCCCGATTCAAATGATGATCAGTAAAGGCACATCAAACCCGTTGAGGGCTGAGGGTTTGCCAAAAATCCTATAAGTATTATGGTTAATTATTCACAATAAAATGAGAAATCATAATAATTAAAAACTCAATGTGCAAAGAAATGTTTTTTATTAATAAAGTTTGTAGATACAAAAGTTACAATCAATCTACATTGAGCTTATGACTACGGACTTGTTGTTCAAGTTTAGACAACTCCTATGCATAAGTCTGCTCAAGCTCATGCTGCAATTCCACCTTGAAGGATTCCTTTGTGGCAGATAATGTTCTCGCGGCCTCTTCCTCCACCTTGGCTAGCTTCTGATCTAAGAGTTCCAGCTTTTTAGATATCACGACTCGAGCACGCTCATCATCAGCCTTTGCCAATTCTAAGATGGTCTGAGCCTCCTCCTCTGCCTGAAGCTCCTGCCTGAGCTGCGCTATCCTGGCATCACTTAATGCAAGAGAGGAATCGTGAGCACGTAAAGCTTCCAGCTTCTCAGTAAGGGTTGTCCTCATCCTATCTACCCGATCTCATTGCGTTTGAACCTCAAGCCCAGCAGATTCTTGGGTATTGTGCCATATTTGCAATTGAGACTCCATCTGAGCGGCTATGTAAGTAGGAGGACCTGTAGCTTAGAGCTCCTGTAGCTTTTGGAATTCACGTTCCAGCCGGTCCAAGTCATCAGCAATAGCCTTCGCTAAATCTAGCGAGCATGTGTTCTTTATCGAGACCATTTTGAGCTCAAGAAACATTCTGATTTGATCAAAAGAAAGCCTCCTCAGGAGAAGTTTGTCGATCATCGTGCTCACGAAAGAGAAGAAGTGGCTGACTTCCATACAAAGAATAGTTTGATCTGGGTCATTGTCCAATAACAACACCTTGACAAGATTGTGAAGCTGAGACGAGAACCCTATGAGGAAAAGAAGAGGTAAATATTTCAAAATATAAAATATTTCTAAGTCAAATAACAGCGTGGAACTTACCAACGCCTGTAGATCTCTTTTTAGCTAAATGCTACATACTCAGTTCTGCTAGCCCAACCTCATGAGCCAGTGTGAGTAGTACAGGTGTAGCAATCATCGACGCACCAACTTCTTCGGGTGGTCCCACGGCTTGATTAGTAAAGTTTTCACCCACGGTGGCGGTGGTTGCTGCAGTTGGCGGTTCTAAAGACATGAAGACTTGTGTTTAAGGAGCTGATGACCAAGCCTCGATAATAATCCCTGCTAACAGCAAGAAATCGAGATCCTCAACTTCATCACACTTTTCAATAGGAGTAGTCGTATCAGTCTCAATGATTGGCCCTACGATTGGAACTCCCTTATGGTTAAATGAAAACCAACAAATGAATGATTGCAACACAAGGATAAAACTCATACCATAAGCGAGCCAGCTACACTAATTGGCTCAGCGGCCTCTTGTTGGGCTTGTTCAGATAACATATCATCGAACAGCCTATTGTCAAAGTCAAGAGGGGCTGGTGTCGGGTCAAATGAGGGTACACCCGACTCTCTGGGGGCAGCATCACGGAAAGTTTCCTCTTCGTCTAGATCCTCTATCAAAACTCCTATAGAAAACTTAAGTGTTAAAAAGGAAGGAGAAAAAGTCAAGAATTTACGACAGGTAGAAGTCAAATTCACATCCAGCGGCTGCACCAGATTCCGCAGCCTTAGCACTCGTGCTCACTCATTGCAATTTTCTAAGAGAGCAAATAGCATAGAAATAATTAGCGGAGGTACGAATTCTGAATCGTTCAATTCTCGCCACCTGAAAGGTGTATTACCAGTGTTAGACGTACCTAGACTCTCGACCCTTTCAGTCGTACTAGGTCCGACACCAGAGCCCGCACCGGCTTTAATATTTATACCCGCTTCAACATCTGCAGGCTCCTCAGCCCTAGCCTCATCGATATGTTGTGAGAAACTAGGTCCTTCGAAACAATCAAAGGTAGGAGAAAGAGGGTCATATGCCACTTCACTTTCTTCATGCCCCCTTAGAATACAAAATTTGCTAAGTCTGAGAACTAATAAGTGAAAGAATCAAAAAACCGTGAAGAGTTAAAGTATTACCTTCTCCACTAGTAAACACGTCGCCCCCTAGCCCCACCTCGGCAGTCGAAGGCCCGCCTCATCACTTGTAAGCTAATTTCTTTCGCTTAACGGGATGAACCTCATTGGGATCTACGAATCTCTCTTGCTTGGATTTAGAGCTCAACTCCACATCCAAAGCGACTTGAATTGTGGGCCGGGATCTTGTCCGGCGTATAAGTTGAGGATCTTCCTCTTCTTTCTCCTCCTCAGAAGTCGTACCTGAGAGTTCAACTGACATCTTGTTAGGATAAGTGAATAAAACTTGCATCCTTGGCTTCTTCGGAGCCGGTGAAGGTTTAGATAGTTTAGAGCAGTGAGCTTGATCAGCTATCACTAACTCAATTAATTCTAAGAAGAGAGGATCCGACAGACCTATTCTCAACTCCTCTTTGTCGCTGCCGGCTCCTGTACCTTCGCCACCGATAATATTTGGTTCTGAAGCTTCTTCCCTAAAAGAAAAGAGCTCTTCCCCTTGCTTTCTCTTAACAGAAGGACCGACGGGCTCTTTTCCTCTTCTCTTTTGGTATTCACCCTCATAAACCAGTTGGGTAGCAATCCGAGCCGCTTCCTCAGCCGCCAATTCTACAATCGGCCTCACCAGAACGGGTTCGTTGGCTGCTATCAATCATCGACAGCATAGGAAAGTTAGTTCCAAACATCGTTCAACACTGGAAGACTAAACTTAGCACCAGTACAACCCGTGATGCTCCAAAACCACGCCCGAGCACCATCTACCAATCCGCCAGGGGTTCGAAGCTAGCAATTCGGGTTCCCAATGTATATCTGATCATATCCAACCTGATGTGTGAAATAACACGGCAGATATGGCTCGAGGTAGCAATGG
>NC_033798.1:34108893-34139445 GCF_001876935.1 Asparagus officinalis | reverse complement strand
TGGCTCTATGTAGCAATGGTTTCTCACCCAAAAATTAGATGGTCGGGTCTGATGTTTATTAGCCAGTCAAAGCAGCTGCCATCAAGGTAGGTTCGCTTTGTTCCCAGCCTTTCCACGTCAATCAACGAATCCTCGTATTGACCCAAAAACTACGAGAAGCATGTAGAGAAGACCCGGCACTTCTGATTCTACAACTGCCTCTTTATTTCTGGGAATCCCTATCCTTTCCACCTATAATTCTTGATCAACTGTAGTAGGGGAATAGATTGGTCCGCAGAGGTCGGGGTTAACATCATGTCAGAACGATGGAGGACAAACCACACCATCAAATAAATATAGGGGAGCTCCACCTTAGCAAGAGGAATCTGTGCTGATGGCTTGCCTTCTCCCTACATGAAGACATTGACTATTTGTCGAAGCCCGTGGTGGATGTCAGCAATCATCGCTGGAAGAAGAGAGAGACTCTTCAAGTGGGCGAGCTGAACAGTGGGGTAAAGCACCTCCATGGGCAGAGCATCTATAGATTGATAGGGCACCACACACTTCTTCAACCAAACGGCAAGGTAACCCGCTAACAAAGTCATCGGCTGAAGTGGCTTTATCACCTGCCATAAGAAGGTTCAGAACTTAGTTCCTGCAGGGAATTCGTTCTCAATACCGGCAGTGGTGTAAGATTGGGCGTTGGATTTCTTGATCAGCTCATTAACCTCTGATAGGGTTAGCGGCACCGACTCATAGATTGCTTCATCAGAGTTGCTATCCAAATTTCTAAATAAATAATTCGTGAATCTCTACAAGCTTATCTGTGGTCGTGGCTTCTTTGATAATGGGTCATTGCCTGCTAGAGCTATTTAGTAATGATAGGTGAGCTCCCACAAAGCGTCATAGCGATCGGGTATCCGCAGCTTCAACTGATGCAGCTCCTAAATTGAAGGAAAATACTCCTGGTATACCATATTCCCCATTGGCAATCCAAAAACTTTGTGCATCTCGTGGAGAGCTAACCCTAATTCCCTGTGCTTCGTCAGAAAAGTATTGGTGTCTGGGTCATAAATATCTACCAGTGCAAGAAAATGAGGAATACTGATCGGCAGCCCATACATGGTGGCATGGATGGCTGCATATAAATCGCTGGCCTTCAGCTCTTCACCCTACCGGTTGAGAACATAGCTGGTCAGACGATCCCATCAAAGCTTATCCGAAGAATAAACCCAGTCGTAACACCTATGACCTGTCATGGGCATTTCTTGCCCCAATCTCGTGAGGCGATTCTTCAATGTGTTAGTAATCTAAACAGCTCACCTCACAGCGGATCATTCAATCCCAACACACTGGGATGTAATCCGGTGCTGCGGTTTCTGTCACTTGAACCGGGAATGGCCTGATGAGTACTGTATCCGCAATGGACAGTCATGCTCCTCCGTCAAGTCCCATGACATCTCTCGTGTGACAGCTTTGCACCGCAATTCAGTTAGCGAGTAGTGACGAGGAATTGAAGGAAGATATAGAAATCCCCCATCATCTTGGTGTAGTTATCGCTTAGTTCCGAGAGACACAGCGCTGAGTTTTCAACAGAATCGCCAAATAAATAATCGGGCTTCTTTAAAGGATGCATAGAGTTGGGATCCTTAACCAGGGGTGCATCAGTGATCAACTGTCATAAGGTATAGCGGTCTCCCTTCCGCACCAACTGAGGAAGCTCTTCAGGCCCACCCGGAGCAAATTGGGGAACAGCCGGGATGGGTGTAGGATCATCAGTAGAGGCATAAGCCTCACTGCAACGGTCTTCCACCGTATTGAATTCAAACGCCTTCAGAGGGAATTCAACTAAAACAAGTAATGCATATTTATTAAACGCAGTTACAAGGATGTTCCTTTTAAGGCAATACAGGCATTGAAGTCATCTCAAGGATTTGTGAGATAGAGTCACGGCCCTATAAATAGCGAGACGATTTCATTTGTATTGCGTACACGGAGGACAAAGTACATTATCACACAAACAACATGTAAGACCCCGTAGTTTTTAATAATTTATATATGTGATTATTAGTGATTATTAGTAAAAATAATATTTATTTATGATAAATATCTTTGTAACATGGTCGTGCATGAAAACTAGCGTTTTGAGCTTATGAGAATATTTTTATGCATCAGTTTTGAGGTTGAGTTTGCAAATTTGCAAATCTTGTGCAGCAAAGTCGAAGAACCCAGTTTTCAGCTCATGAGTCGACCTATGACTGTCATGAGTCGACTCATGATATCAACTCCCTTTGTCATAAGTCTCTGCTGAGTCGACTCATAAAATAATGAGTCGACCCATGAGTCATGAGTCGACTCATGACAGTCATGAGTCGACTCATCGAGGGTTTTCTGGTTTTTGTGAATCGGGTTTGTTTAGGTTTCGGGTTAGGTTTTAACTGTTCATATATATATTCTCCTCCACCCAAAAACACATCTTTTCATTAGTTCTCCCCAGAGAAACCCTAGCCTCCTCCCCCCTTCTAAACCCTAGTTCGTTTTTGGGCATTTTGGGAGATTTTTGGGGGATTTCGGCAGCTTCTTTTGGATTAGAGCGAAGGGGATCAATCTTTATCACATCTGAGGTGAGTAACATCTCGCCCAATCCTTCTCCCTTTATTTTTAAAAGTTTACAAACGTTTTTCATGAGTTTTATTGAGCCTAAGACTTATTTTCAAGTATAAATCAATGTTCTTATTAGGGTGAATGCTAGAAATCATGCGTTTCAGATTTAAAATCCTCACCAATGAGTTTTTGATGAAAACCCAGATCTGGAAATTTATTTAAGAATAACAAATATGAATTTTTATTTTGATTAAATGCTTTCACTCATGTTTAGGAGTTAAAAGTTAGGTCTAACATGCTAATGTTCGTTTCTCATGCTATATATGAATTTATCACTACTTCATAGTCTAGAATTGATAGTTATAGAGGTGAAGATCAGTATAGAGGGAGTATGGAATGAGATGGATGAGCTGCAGTTGTGAAATATCCAGTTTTTAGCCCGTGAGTCGACTCATGACACATCATGAGTCGACTCATCAGGTTGAGTCGACCCATGACTGTCATGAGTCGACTCACGAAGTCAATTCTTGTTATTCATAAGTGTCTACTGAGTGGACTCGTCAGTTTATGAGTCGACCCATGATTCATAAGTCGACTCATAGCTGATCATGAGTCGACTCATCGGAGTTTTTCTTATTTTGTTTGTATTTCTGCTTGATCACCTATTGTGCTTATACTTTCATACAGTGTTCATATATGATCGAGGGTTCTGTTGAGATTTTGTTGAACATGAGAATGTTGCCTTGTTTATAGGGTTTTAAATTGCAGTATTTATGATTTTATCTACACATATGAGATGACTTTTCTGACACAAGCTTAGATTTGTACAGCGAGGCATGTACAAGAGTAGAATATATATACCATTATTACTAGTATTCCATGGTTCATAAACACAGTCCTCGTGTTGGACTATAATCCATTAGAGTCCTCGTGTTGGACTATAATCCCTTAAAGTCCTCGTGTTGGACTATAATCCATTAAAGTCCTCGTGTTGGACTATAATCCATTAAAGTCCTCGTGTTGGACAATAATCCATTACAGTCTTATGTTGGATAATTGCTAAACCTTGAGTATGTTTCTTAACCGAGTTTGGAACACGACATATTATATAAAGCTGGGACATGATAGCTACCTAGGCTGGACATGACATTTATTGTAGATTTGACATGTTTAAATTGTATCGGTAGAGATGGGTTTGTATTCTTTTCTTTATTGTTTCTTGTGATAAAACCTTGGGTTTACTATTTAGGGATCCCCCCCTTTCAGGTAGCTAGCCCAGAGCCCAGAGAGCTGCAGGTTGAGGGCGATTTTTATTAGCGCCCGTTTATCCTCTTAGTAGATGTGTTTCATTTTTTTGTACTCCACTCGAGACATTTTTTTAGACTTGAGAGATTTATATTCTAGAGTTGTAAAGGTTGTGTGCCTTATTTCCTGTATCAGATATTTTGTATTTTGAGACATGTTGATATCTCTAGACTGTTATTATTCATTTCAGACATTGACTATGTATTCTAGCTTATTTGGTTGATGAGATGTATAAATCCGAAATCTATCATTTCATCATGTATTTATTGTTAAATCTTTTACTTGCTTTGTACCTATACCTGTTGTTGATTCCACTAGAGAGAGAGTAATTGTGATGGTGAAACATGTTATTGCACAGTGTGGTGCATGGCAGGTTTGACATTTCTGTTTTCACCTCGGACTGCAGCCTTGTGTGAACCCAGGGGCGTCACAGTTAGTATCAGAGCCCTAGTTCCAGTATTCTTAGGATCATCCTGTGTCGAGTCGTGGAGCTAGGTTAGAGTTTCTTAGGATTCATGTATAGAGTCCGCTAAGGATTTCCTAGTATGAGTGAGGACGGTATATGCGTATATCTCAAAAAGTATGAGTGAGGACGGTATATGCGTATATCTCAAAATTTTGAGAATTTTTTTTTTATGACAACTATTTTGCTTAAAGTATATGCGTGAATACTATATGATGTGAAAATTGTATTGTGATATATTACGTATGTATATATGAATACTTTGACTCATGAACTTTTTATTTCCTTATGACCAGAGAGATATGGCAGGACGTGGCAGATCTCGCACTCGTAGAGCCGCTCAGGCAGAGCCTCAGCAGGCCCCACCTGAGCCACAACAGGCTCTACCCGAGTAGGAGAAGGCACCACCTGAGCTGCAGCAGGCTCCCCAGTACCTCATTGATCTCATAGCTAGGATGGCAGCAATTGAGGAGCTTATGGCGAGTCATATCGCGCCACCGACATCACCACCACCACCTCCAGTAGTTCCACCAAAGGGGATACCAGTCGTCCCAATCAGAGAGAGAGACCCAGAGGTAGCACCTACAGCTATTCCACCAGCGGTACCGAATAGAGCCACGGAGCAGGAGGCTTGGCTCCGCTTGGTAGAGAGGTACCAGAAGATGAGAGCATCGGAGTTCCAGGGCTCTTCAGACCCACTTGTAGCCCACAAGTGGAAGGAGGATGTGAGTAATGTCTTGGATATACTTAATGTAGACACAGTTCAGAAGCAAAGGCTGGCATCATATAGTCTGAAGGGGGATGCCGGGAGATGGTACCGATTCCAGTTTCCATTAGAGCAGCGGATGATCCTTACTTGGGAGGATTTTGTTTACTTCTTTGATGCTCAGTATGTTTCTTCTATAGCACGGACTGGGAAGGAGTTTGAGTTGACCCGTTTGACTCAGGGGGGCATGTCAGTTGCAGAGTTTGAGAGCAAGTTCATGGAGTTGTTGTATTTCACGGGGATGTGGCAGACAGGAGAACGTCAGGCTCAGGTCATTATCCGGAATAGGTATCCACTACCTAGAATTGATGACTTGTTCGACCAGTTGCAGGGAGCGTAGTTTTTCTCAAATATTGATCTTCGTTCTGGTTATCATCAGTTGCGGGTTCGGGAGATGGATATCCCTAAAACCGCTTTCCTCATGCGATATGGATCTTTTGAGTTCTTGGTCATACCATTCGGACTGACCAATGCACCCGTTGTATTCATGGACTTGATGAACCGGGTTTTTCGTCTCTTCTTAAATCAGTTCGTGATTGTTTTCATCGACGACATCCTCATTTATTCGAGATCGGAGGCTGATCATGAGCAACATCTCCGATTAGCTTTGCAAACCCTACGGGAGCACCAGTTATACGCCAAGTTCAGCAAGTGCGAGTTTTGGCTTTCAGATGTCAGATTTCTCGGCCACATCATCAGCAGAGAGGGCATATCAGTGGACCCAGCTAAGGTTATAGCAGTACTTGATTGGGAACCGCCGAAGACGGTGACGGATATTCGTAGCTTTTTAGGTTTAGCAGGTTATTACAGGAAGTTCATCTAGGACTTCTCAAAGATTTCAACGCCAATTACACGCCTTACGAAGAAGGGTGTACAATTTATTTGGAGCACGGAGTGCCAAGAGACCTTTGATACATTGAAGGCTAAGTTGACTACAGCACTGATTTTGACTATTCCGAGCAGCGACAGGACATTCGTCGTCTACACAGATGCATCTTTGGCAGGATTGGGAGGCGTTCTTATGCAGACTCGGAGAGTAGTAGCTTACATCTCATGACAGTTGAGAGTGCATGAGCAGAACTACCCCACTCATGACTTAGAGTTAGCAGTATTGGTATTTGCACTGAAGTTATGGAGACACTATTTGTATGGAGTGCAGTTTGAGTTGTTCACAGATCATCAGAGTCTGAAATATCTTTTCTCTCAGAAGGAACTCAACCAGAGACAGCAGAGATGGATTGAGTTTATCAAGGACTACGAGTTCACGATTCAGTATCATCCGGGGAAGGCGAACGTCGTAGCAGATGCTTTGAGTAGGAAGCGTCGACATCAGGTTGTGGCTTTGAGATGCTTGTTACATCGAGATCTTCTCACCCTTAGTCAGTTTGATTTTAGGCCTGAGGTTGGTGGTACCAATGCATTTCTGGGGGCTGTGTCAGTGCAGTCATCTTGGAGTGACAGGGTTGTCAGAGCTCAGTTGAAAGATTCTTGGATTCAAATCCGTAAGGAGGAGATTTCCAAAGAACCAAATGCCAATTGGACCATTGGAGCAGATGGAGGTCTACGGATGAAGGGTAGATTGGTTATGCCAGCTAGTGCAGAGCTAAAGAGAGAATTATTTGATGAGGCGCACCGTACTCGGTACACGGTACATCCAGGGACTACCAAGATGTACAAGGATCTGAAGAGACATTTCTGGTAGAGTAGCATGCGTAGAGAGATTTCAGAGTATGTAGCTAAGTGTTTTACCTGTCAGCAGGTGAAGGCAGAACCTCAGAGACTGGGTAGTAGCTTACATCTCAAGGTAGATGAGAGTGCATGAACAGAACTATTCTACTCATGACTTGGAGTTAGCAGCAGTGGTATTTGCACTGAAGTCATGGAGGTACTATTTGTATGGAGTACAGTTTGAGTTGTTCACAGATCATCAGAGTCTGAATTATCTTTTCTCTGGATCTGAATTATCTTTTCTCTCAGAAGGAACTCAACCAGAGACAGCAGAGATGGATTGAGTTTATCAAGGACTACGAGTTCACGATTCAGTATCATCCGGGGAAGGCGAACGTCGTAGCAGATGCTTTGAGTAGGAAGCGTCGACATCAGGTTGTGGCTTTGAGATGCTTGTTACATCGAGATCTTCTCACCCTTAGTCAGTTTGATTTTAGGCCTGAGGTTGGTGGTACCAATGCATTTCTGGGGGCTGTGTCAGTGCAGTCATCTTGGAGTGACAGGGTTGTCAGAGCTCAGTTGAAAGATTCTTGGATTCAAATCCGTAAGGAGGAGATTTCCAAAGAACCAAATGCCAATTGGACCATTGGAGCAGATGGAGGTCTACGGATGAAGGGTAGATTGGTTATGCCAGCTAGTGCAGAGCTAAAGAGAGAATTATTTGATGAGGCGCACCGTACTCGGTACACGGTACATCCAGGGACTACCAAGATGTACAAGGATCTGAAGAGACATTTCTGGTAGAGTAGCATGCGTAGAGAGATTTCAGAGTATGTAGCTAAGTGTTTTACCTGTCAGCAGGTGAAGGCAGAACCTCAGAGACTGGTCCCAGAGTGGAAGTGGGCGGACATTTCTATGGACTTTATTGTGGGTTTGCCGAAGTTGAAGAAGGGGAATGACTCGGTTTGGGTGATAGTGGACCGGTTGACGAAGTCAGCACATTTTATTCCAGTGAGGACTACTTATACAGCTGAGGCATATGCGAGGATCTTCATTCGGGAGATAGTTCGACTTCACGGGGTTCCGGACACGATCATGTCGGCTCGAGGATCAGTATTCACTTCACATTTTTGGAGGAGTTTCAAGGACTCGTTTGGTAGCAGACTATCTTATAGCAGTGTATTCCACCCACAGACGGATGTTCAGACGGAGAGGGTGAACCAGGTGTTAGAGGACATGTTGCGAGCTTGTGTCATTGACTTTCAGGGTAGCTGGGAGGAGCATATTCCACTGATAGAGTTTGCTTATAACAATAGTTATCAAGCGACGATCGGTATGGCCCCATATGAAGCATTGTACGGGAGACCTTGTAGATCACCGATATATTGGGCAGAGCCGGAGGATAGTTTGATGCTTGGACCGGAGCTTGTGAGGTAGACTACTGAGAAGGTAGAATTGATCAGGGAGCGAATTCTAGCCTCTCAGAGTCGGCAGAAGAGCTATGCAGATAAGAGGCGAAGACCCTTAGAGTTTCAGATTGGGGATTTGGTTATGCTGAAGGTATCACCTATGAAAGGGGTAAAGCGATTTAGGAGGCGAGGGACGCTTGCACCGAGATATATTGGACCATTCCGAATTTTGGAGCGAATTAGAGCTGTGTCATACAATCTAGATCTTCCAGCTTCTATGTCTAGTATACACAATGTATTCCATATTTCTATGCTCAGGAAGCACTTGCATGATGAGGAGCAGCAGCAAGTGTTGGATGCACCGGTGATTGAGCTTCGGGATGATTTGACTACTATTGAGATCCCAGTGTCTATACTTGCTAGAGAAGACAAGAGACTCAGGAACAAGGTGATTCCATTGGTGAAAGTTCAATGGAACCGAAGTGGAGTTGAGGAAGCTTCTTGGGAGCATGAGGAAGACATGCGACATGACTACCCACACTTGTTTGAGCAGGTAAATTAATTTAAGGTATTTATGATGTAAATTCTTACTTGTATATTTATATATGTACTTTGATACTTATACCACTAGAATGAGGGTATTTTCACTTAATTCCTAATCTTTCATAACACATGGTATATACATGGGGGGTTTCTTGTTTGGATTTTTCGCCCGACGTACTAGTTCCGTTAGATTAGGGGTTGAGTAAGAATATTATCATTTTTAGATCGTTAAGTATGAATATCACTATATGCTTATCTAACGGTTAATATTGCGAGATGTGTACGTGTGCGGGTTGGATTAGACCATTGTCGTGCTTTTCAAGTACCATTATGAGTTAGATATGATTCCTGAATTTTGAGGACGAAATTCTTTTAAGGGGGAAAGAATGTAAGACCCCGTAGTTTTTAATAATTTATATATGTGATTATTAGTGATTATTAGTAAAAATAATACTTATTTATGATAAATATCTTTGTAACATGGTCGTGCATGAAAACTAGTGTTTTGAGCTTATGAGAATATTTTTATGCATCAGTTTTGAGGTTGAGTTTGCAAATTTGCAAATCTTGTGCAGCAGAGTCGAAAAACCCAGTTTTCAGCTCATGCGTCGACCCATGACTGTCATGAGTCAACTCATGATATCAACTCCCTTTGTCATAAGTCTCTGTTGAGTCGACTCATACGATAATGAGTCGACCCATGAGTCATGAGTCGACTCATGACAGTCATGAGTCGACTCATCGAGGGTTTTTTGGTATTTGCGAATCGGGTTTGTTTGGGTTTCGGGTTAGGTTTTAACTGTTCATATATATATTCTCCTCCACCCAAAAACACCTCTTTTAATCAGTTCTCCCCAGAGAAACCCTAGCCTCCTCTCCCCTTCTAAACCCTAGTTTGTTTTTGGGCATTTTGGGAGATTTTCGGAGGATTTCAGCAGCTTCTTTTGGATTGCAGCGAAGGGGGTCGTTCTTCATCACATCTGAGGCGAGTAACATCTCGCCCAATCCTTCTCCCTTTGTTTTTAAAAGTTTACAAACATTTTTCATGAGTTTTATTGAGCCTAAGACTTATTTTTAAGTATAAATCAATGTGTTTGAGATTTGAAATCATGCATTTCAGATTTGAAATCCTCACCAACGAGTTTTTGATGAAAACCTAGATCTGGAAATTTATTTAAGGATAACAAATATGAATTTTTATTTTGATTAAATGCTTTCACTCATGTTTAGGAGTTAAAAGTTAGGTCTAACATGCTAATGTTCGTTTCTCATGCTATTTATGAATTTATCATTGCCTCATAGTCTAGAATTGATAGTTATGGAGGTGAAGATCAGTATAGAGGGAGTATGGAACGAGTTAGATGAGCTGCAGTTGTGAAATATCTAATTTTCAGCCCGTGAGTCGACTCATGACTCGTCATGAGTCGACTCATCAGGTTGAGTCGACTCATGACTCGTCATGAGTTGACTCATCAGGTTGAGTCGACCCATGACTGTCATGAGTCGACTCACGAAGTCGATTCTTGTTATTCATAAGTGTCTGCTGAGTCAACTCGTCAGTTTATGTGTCGACCCATAAGTCATAAGTCGACTCATAGCTGATCATGAGTCGACTCATCGGAGTTTTTCCTATTTTGTTTGTATTTCTGCTTGATCACCTATTGTGCTTATACTTTCATACAGTGTTCATATATGATCAAGGGTTCTGTTGAGCTTTTGTTGAACATGAGAATGTTGCCTTGTTTAAAGGGTTTTAAATTGCAGTATTTATGATTTTATCTACACATATGAGATGACTTTTCTGACACAAGCTTAGATTTGTACAGTGAGGCATGTACAAGAGTAGAATATATATACCTTTATTACTAGTATTCCATGGTTCATAAACACAATCCTCGTGTTGGACTATAATCCATTAGAGTCCTCGTGTTGGACTATAATCCCTTAAAGTCCTCATGTTGGACTATAATCCATTAAAGTCCTCGTGTTGGACTATAATCCATTTCAGTCTTATGTTGGAAAATTGCTAAATCCTGAGTATGTTTCTTAACTAAGTTTGGAACACGACATATTATGTGAAGCTGGGACATGATAGCTATCTAGGCTGGACATGACATTTATTGTAGCTATGACATGTTTTAATTGTATCGGTAGAGATGAGTTTGTTTTCTTTTCTTCATTGTTTCTTACGTTAAACCTCGGGTTTAGTATTTAGGGACTTACAATTTGAGATACAAGGTATATACATGAGGGTTTCCTTGTTTGGATTATTTCACTCGAGTACCTATGCTCGTGTTGTAATTTCCTAAGTACTAAAACCCACTATTGTTAGTATAAATGATCTTATATTCTTATGTATTAACTGTATTTTCATATACAACGCACCCTATCCATTGGGATTGGTTGTGATGTTGTTCGCTAGTGCTTTAACGCTCGTTGTCCCTTGGGGTTGAGGGCGATTTTTATTAGCGCCCGTTTATCCTCTTAGTAGATGTATTTCATTTTTTTGTACTCCACTCGAGACATTTTTTTTAGACTTGAGAGATTTATATTCTAGAGTTGTAAAGGTTGTGTGCCTTATTTCCTGTATCAGATGTTTTGTATTTTGAGACATGTTGATATCTCCAGACTGTTATTATTCATTTCAGACATTGACTATGTATTCTAGCTTATTTGGTTGATGAGATGTATAAATCCGAAATCTATCATTTCATCAGGTATTTATTGTTAAATCTTTTACTTGCTTTGTACCTACACTTGTTGTTGATTCCACTAGAGAGATAGTAATTATGATGGTGAAACATGTTATTGCATGGTGTGGTGCATGATGATGGTGAAACATGTTATTGCATGGTGTGGTGCATGGCAGGTTTGACATTTCTGGTTTTACCTCGGACTGCAGCCTTGTGTGAACCCAGGTGCATGGCAGGTTTGACATTTCTGGTTTTACCTCGGACTGCAGCCTTGTGTGAACCCAGGGGCGTCACACAATATGACAATATACTCTATCCTACGTAATGTGATACAGTGTGGAATCGCCCCTTATTGCCTTAAAACGCGTCTTGACCAAGCAAAATGCATCTTTTACAGCGTTCATCCTCACAAAGGAGGATGTCGGCTCTTCCCAATTACCTCACCAAGGAGAACAAAGAGGGGATGCAATATGCAGTATGATATGCTAATGTTGAATTTACAAGCAAAGACGATAAAAAGTTAATGATGCAAGAAAAAGGCTCCGGCTCAGGTGACTCAGTAGCTGAGCGACCCCTCGGGACACGCAACCTCTTCGGTGATATGACTAATCTGTAAAGAAAACCAGTTCAGTTATGTCAAGAAATGAGCAGCATGAATCCAATAAAAAAAGGAAATCGCAATTTTAATCAAAATTCTATTAAAATGGAATTTTCTGGTTAAAACCCCAATTAAACCTATAAAGTGCCCCAATCTCAGATTAATATATGGGCAAAATGTTTCGGCTATCCTACAAGTTCACGAGGTCATCCAATATTGAAACATGAGTATTGACTCAAATTTCAAGCTATATACATGGTTATAGACAAGATCTAAGGGTCTCAGCCGTGAACGAACTCAAGAATTGAAGCTTCATTGCCTCCCGTCAAAATCAAGAACAAAGTTCAGAATATAAAGGGTTCAATTCAAATCCCACATACAACCAAAACAAATTCAAGCAAAAAAAAAAGGGAGGCCAAAATCACAACCAGGTCCGAGTACAAATCAGTGAACTCGATTCTCATTCTCAACCAACATTCAAGCTACAAACATTTAAGTTAGGCTCTAGACCAAGGATAAACCGAGCTTCACTTTATGCACAAGAGCACAAGTCAAACACCTCATACACATACAGTTAAGCCAAAGGACTTTGGGCATCATTGAGAGACCCTAACCAAGCAAAAAGGGTTCAATTTACATCCGAGAACAGAGTTTAGGTTCACAATCCAAAATCAGGTTCAAATAATCATCTCGAAGCCTTAATCAAAAATCCCCAAAACACAATCAAGGGTTTCAATCATCATATGCAAGCGGAGGAATCAAACTAATATCCACGGTCAAGTACCTCAAGTTTGGTTTTCATTCAAAATTAAACTTTAGTTCAATCATTCCCCAAAATCAAAAATTAAAGGATTAAATTCAACTGAGATTGAGAATAAGAGAGTGTGAGTTTACCTGAATCATAGAAAACAAGCTCGATGGGGAAGGGAACACGGATTCGTTCAAGAAGAATCAACAGCAATTGGCTCAAACACAACCAAATCCAAAACCCTTGGCCTGGAGGAAGCGTTTTGGCCATGAGTCAAGTACTCAAAGATGAAGATTTAATTAAAATTGAAAAGTGACAATAGCTCTTACCTGGAATTCGTCAAGAGCAAAGCTCGTTGCCAAAGAGAAAGCTCGAACCCAATTGAAGAAGAACTGAAACCCTAGCTTCCAATGGGAGGAGATCACAGATTTTTTGAGGGATTTATAGAAGAGGAAGATGAGAGATTTAAGAATTCTCAGGGAGAAAGAAATTCCGAGCTTCGAAGAGTTCTTAGAAGAGAGGAGCTTTGAAACCGAAGTCAGGAGAACTGAAAGAAGAAAGGAAAAAGAAGAGATCGGGGTTTTAAGCCAACACTAAACCGAACCAATAATGAACCGAACCTTGAACCAAACCAGCCTGAACCAAACCCGATCCCAGCAGCAAATCGCTGGCTCGCACGCGTGCGAGCCACGAAATGCTGGCTCACACATGTATCGAGCCTCGAGGGTACTTCGCGTACATTTTGGCCCATTTTTGACCATTTTCAACGTATTCAACACCCGTATTAATACTCCAATGGGTATATGAGTCTAAATTGTTTCCTACCCTCGACAGAAAGTTTTTGAAGAATATTATATAGAATATTCTTAAGGATAACCCGATGACCTCCGACGGATATATGATGTTAAACTAATTCTCAAAACTCCCAGGAGTATACAAGTATAAACTGGTTCTCCTTGCTCCAACGCCTTAAGAGCTTAAATTGTGAGTATAAACTGTGTCCATGCCGATCAATGCATGACGAAGAAGATCGATGCAAGTTAACACCATTCGACGTGTGATGATGAAAGTCAACGTCTGTCGAAGCGCAGCTAACGGTCAACGTGTCGATAGCCTTGCCAAAACAAGGCTCGGGATTATTCACAATTCCGAATTAATATCAGGGAGTTCAATCGTGATTCAGATGCGAACTCTCGATGAAGATGATCAGTTCAACGTCAATTTAACGACATGAGCTAATTCAGATATCAACACGTCAGTCGAAGTTCGAGATTTCGATAACGGTCAGACGATAAATGCAGTACAGGGAGAATTTTAGCTATTCGACAAAATACTAAATAGACTGAAAGCTGAAGAAATCAAAGGATTGAAGATCAAACGTATCATATCCAAAGTATTCCAGTCTCCTCTATAAAAGAATGAGACTGAAACACTTTGGAGGGGGTATCTGTATGCATCAAAAATTGCCTATAAGTCCCGATCATAACTCGAGACGATGAGCCATCGAAATAATAAAGTGATGAATTGATGATGACATTGCAATAAGCTCACACGCTCATTAGCCAGCTCCAAGTGGCCCGTACACTAGTTAGCCACCTACAAGCTAGCGAAACGCATAAAGCGAATCGGTGAAGCGGACATGTCAATGAAACGACAAAATGCGCGTAACGACGAAATAAGTCTAAACCGAACGAACCGGAAAAAAACCCTGGACGTCGAATCGCGTCAAAAAGACAAGGACTAAAGCCAATGGCTCGGCCTACGCGCAACCACAAATGGTGGCTCGCACGATTCTGGGCGCGAGCCACCTCGTTGTTGGCTCGGCACTGTACGAGCCACCATTTGGTGGCTCACATTCGTGCGAGCCACCATTTGGTGTTCGTACGGTCGCGAACCACCAAATGGTGGCTCGCACAGTGCCGAGTCCACTACGAGATGGCCTCGCCGCCCGCAAAAATCTCAAAACGCATTTTTCGATAGTTTTTTCGGGATTCTTTCGTTCCAGAGCCTCCCCAACTGCTTTGAAGCTATTCCTAAACATGATTAAATGTTTATTGACTACAGATGACATCAAATCATCAGTTCTTATTAGAAAACGCTGTAACAAAAGCCTATAAATATAAGTCTAGGGGCTCATTTCTCCAGATCTGAAATTTTAGGCGAGGTGCTATCGGTTTGAAGTGTGAACCACGAATTTCAGAGAGGGCCAGCAGATCTTGACGAACTTCAACATAAAGGGGAAGCTTTTCGAGAGATATGAGGCTCGTGTTCTTTTTTCCTTCGGATCAAACTTTGTTTTGATCTCGAGAAGAGTCGTAATCTTGCTTGGTCGATATTATCACTTGTGTAATTACTTCCTTCGTGAAGTAAGAGCTTTAATTAATCTTCCATCAATTGGATCTGATCCGCGACGGTCCACGGACTAACGCGTCCCTGGCACAGGCGAAGATCTCACGCAAGCAGCGGATGATAAACGTCCTCTACGTTTGTTTTAAGGGAAAGTTGTAATCTTTATTTTATTGTGTAAAGAAATCTTATAAAAAGATCAACTTTTACTTTACTTTTTGAACTTATTGTAACGAAAGAAGTTGTAATGAGTTTGACAATAAGAAAATCAACTTTCACCGCAAACATTGGGTTATTTTAACACTAATATGTCAAATCTTTCTTTTTTATACTAGTTTACAAGTTATTGAAAATGCTATAGATCCCCTGAATGATATAAGTTTTTTGAAATTAGTTCATGAAGTTAGCATGTGTCTGAAATTCAGAGAAATTAAATGTCAATTATATCCCTATTACAAACCTATACCCGATTTGTTGACAGATAAGGATCTTGTTAGCATGTGTCTGAAATTCAGAGAAATTAAATGTCAATTATATCCCTATTACAAACCTATACCCGATTTGTTGACAGATAGTAGCAATTTCTGTTATTATTTTCGCAAGAGTATGTAAAAGATAATTATATTTAAAACTAGAGATCTCCTCATTATTATTTTGACAATAGTATGCAAATCCTCGTACACTGAACATCAATATTATTCAAGAAAATTCATCTTAGCCAGCACTTTTTGGCTGGGAAGAAGAGGTCTAGAAAGAGACTGCGCTCTCTAGTTTTCAAATTGATAACATAATTCTGCTAAGAAAACTATACTTAAAAAAATTATTTTTAAAAAAAAATCTTTTGCAAAGACTTGTACCCGGATCTCTCGGGTAAGAGCCGAGCATCCTAACCAACTAGACTACAACGGAGCATTGTGACTTGTCATGATTACTTTTAAAAAACATTAGATAGCGGAAAGTGTACATTCGTACGCGAAATTTCTATTATCAGATATAACTCGGATGGCGGAGATGTTCTAATATGGCTCCTACGATCTTGTGTTCAATTCCATGGTAGAGTATCAATAATAAGTTTGATTCCGAGCTAGGGTATCCAAAAAAAAGGTAAAAAGTTTATATTCATAGGATATAATGCAATATACACTGGTCGTCCAAAGCTTCGCTAAATGATTTCGATGTTTCTTCTGTAGTAAGCAGTGAATAATTACTTTAACATAGGTTCTAAAATGTTGTTCCAAAAGTGTAACACGCATGGTTGAGACGCATTGAAATCATTTCAGGTCTTTTTTTTTTCTTTGTTGTTGTTGTTGTTGTTGTGAGAATACTTACGGGCATGAGGCTCCGGCATCTCCATTATTCGAAGGGAAATACCAAAAGGACCCCAAACATGGGACAGGGGGAGGAGACATGTGAGGTGTCCCCTTCCCACTGCATGATATACTGTTCATGAACAGTGTATCATGCAGTGGGGAGGGAACACCTCACCTGTCCCCTCCCTCTTTCCCATATTTGGGGTCCCCCTAGCACTACTCTTATTCGAAAGAGACTGGATATAGAGGAAGAGACTAGACCCTCGGCCCTAAAGTGTGGTCTCAGATAGCTAGGATATGTACATAATCAACATTGCCCAGAACTCCCCAAAACATAGTCCTCATGTAAACATACTGAAGATTATGTATAACAAAACAGAACTCAGCATGATACCTTCGATCAACAATACCAGTTGCTCCACCACTAACTTAATTAGCTTCATTTTCTCCCGCACTTTGATTAACCACAGCATCAGCAAAATTCCTCGCAGTAACTCCTCCACCACCCTGAGCTCTCGTCCCACAACAAAAAGATAAAATCTCATGTAGATCATAACAACTGATCAAGGTCAATAGAGAAAGACGCCCAACTTCCGGTTACACCAGAATCATGAACTAACTCCAACTTCAGTTCTTCCTCATTGATCATCGCATGTTCTAGCGTCAGTGTACGCATGGTCTTCAGCAGCAACTGTTAGTGGGGGCCACCATATGCAGAGAGTTCACGAGCTAGGAGTCCACGAAGACAGCTGGGAGTCCACGAAGACGCGTTTTTCGAAGATGCGGTTTCAAAAACGCGTGAAGAGCCAGGCCAGCGTCCAGCGGAGAAAGAGGCCCATGTACCCGAAACATTGCAGCTGCTATATATATCTTTGTACCTGTACCTAGGTTTTCGGGCTTTGGAGAAAGTGTGCAAAATTGAGGGGGTGAGTAAAGGACGGCTGCAGAGAGGCGGAAGCAGAGGGGAGAAAGAGAAAATCGGCTATTTCTTCTAGGATTTCGTGCAAAAGAGTGCTTTGGCGATTGTTCTTTTGTGAGAGAAAAAGTATTTGGAGACTGACATTTTCTTGTGAAGAAAAGCAAGGAGCCTATTCGAGGGTTTAGATTGTGAGAGTTGTAAACCCAATTGTATTCTTTTTCTCTATAATAGTAGATCCCTCCTTGCCCCGTGGACGTAGGCAGTTTGCCGAACCACGTAAAAATTGGTTTGTTTGTGTTTGTGGTCATTGTAATAGTTTTTAGGATCCCTCGACGCGCAGTCCTAGAGCTGACGAGAGTAAGATCAAATATCCCACTTTGATGGGATATTAGGCTTCAGATTCTTGTTCCCTTTGAGAAACAAGAATTCTTATCGATCTTTCTCTCTTATTGTGCACCAGAAACTCTACCGAAATTTCCGCTGCGCACAACAAGTGGTATCAGAGCCAGATTCCAGATCTAGGGTTTGGTTGGATGAGTAGATCAATTTGGAGGCCCGTTTAGGACTTCGTTGGTGATAAAGGTGGGATCTTTTGGTAAAGACTCTATCTTTCAGTTTTAGATCTATTCTCTGTTCGTTGGTGTGTAAGATGTCGGGGAAAGAAGGTGCTTCGGGTGTCGAGGGTGGTGCTTCTGGCGCGAAGACCATTCAGAGTTTGAATATCCACTCTATGAAGATAGATGTGGAGAAGTTTAATGGCACAAACAACTTTGGATTACGGAGATGCGAGGTTTTGGATGCGCTGAACGCGCAGAATTTAGAGGATACATTAGAGTTAGATGGCAAGCCAGATGAGATTGAAGAGAAGGTTTGGAAAAAGATGAATCGAACGGCGTGTGGTGTGATTAGGTCTTGTTTGACTCAAGATCTAAAATATGATGTGATGAATGAGACTTCTGCGAAGAAGATTTGGGAGATTCTCGAAAGCAAGTATTTGACCAAGAGTGTGGAAAATCGCTTGCATTTGAAGAGGAGACTTTATCGTTTCCAGTTGAAGAAGGGAACCTCCATTAGAGATCACATGAACCACTACACAAAGCTTCTTGCGGATTTGGCGAATGTGGATGTCAAGATTGAAGATGAGGACAAGGCGTTGCTGTTGTTGAGTTCCTTGCCCGACGAGGAATATGAGACCTTCGTTCTTACTCTGATTAATGTGAAGGCATCACTTTCGTATAGTGAGGTCACTGCTGCATTGGTGAATTATCAGCTTCGGAAGAAGGATAAGGAGAATTCGACCGAGTCGGTAGCAGAGGCGTTGGTTGCAAGAGGGAAGAATCTGAACCGAAAGAATTGGAAGTCACAGTCGAGAGTAGGAAAAGATCAGTGTGCTTGGTGCAAGGAGACTGGTCATTGGAAGAAAGACTACCCAAAGCTCGATGAATGGATAAAGAATAAGCAGAATGGAAAAGGGAAGCAACCATCATCAGAAGCAAACATCGTATCGGATGGTAATAATTCCGACTCTTCTATTTATTCGCTTTCTATCAGTCCTACAGATAGCTATTCGGAGGAATCTGAATGGATGTTAGATAGTGGTGCGACCTATCATGTGTGCCCTAGAAGGGAATGGTTCTCCAGTTTTGAGAAGCTGGTGGATAGTGGTGTGGTGTACATGGCTGATAACTGTGCATGCCAGATCCTTGGGATAGGAAGAATTCACATAAAGATGTTTGACAGGACTGTTAGGGAGCTAAATGATGTGAGATATGTTCCTTCTTTGAGGAAGAACTTGATCATGTGAGATATGTTCCTTCTTTGAGGAAGAACTTGATCTCGATTGGAGCTTTGGTTAGAGAGGGTCTGAAGGTTCGTGTTGAGGACATGGTTCTCGAGATTGCGAGAGACTCTCGTATTTTGATGAAGGGCATCAGGAGAAATAACCTGTATTACTTGACTGGAGGTATAGTGGTAGGTGGAGAACTGGCGACTTCTGTTGATTCGACTAGACTGTGGCATTTGGGGCTTGGCCATTCCAGTATTGATTCCTCGCATAAATTAAAAGAGGGTGCGAAGACCTGCAATTTGAAGTCCAGTGAACATGTTGATGTGAGCAAGAAGACCGAGGTGAAGTTTGGCACCTCTATTCACCGTGCTAAGGGTCGTTCTAGAGGAGTTCACGTGGATGTTTGGAGGCCTTCCAAGGGGGCATCATTGGGAGGTAATAGGCGTTTGGTTTTCTTTGTTGGTGACTGTTCTAGGCGTGTTTGGGTTGCAACCAAATCCCCTTTGGAGAAAGTCCTAGTAGTATCCAACAGATTGAATAAGTGTATAATAGACAGAAAGATGAAGGTACTCCATTCTGGTGGGAGGTACAAGATGGACCTGTTTCTGTATTGGAGCCGAGCTCACGGCATTTCGAGACACTTCGTTGGAAAGGAAATCTTGGGACAACTAGATAGGTTGACAAATTTAGAGAACCGTACCTTGCTGGAGGAGGAACGGTATTTGTGGTCGAGTAATGGTCTGCAGAAGAGTTTCTGGACAGAGGCTTTGACATATTTGGGTCATCCTATTAAAGAGTTGTCAACTGCTGTGATTGGAGGTAAAACTTCATTGAAAGATAGGTCTGATAGTGTCACTTTGGTTAAGGCTTCGATGAGGAAGCCAATTGACTCTTAGCAGGTGGAGAGTTTTGGACAGACCTTAGAGGTATCGCAGCGGGTGGAGAGTGATGCTACTCCACATTGGGTGAAGATTACTCCAGGTCATTCTGCATTGGTTGGGATTCCAACTGAGGTGACACAGCGTGGAAGTCATTTGGATTCGGATGCAGATGATGAGTTGGGTTTTGATCCGAGTGCAGCTGATAGATGCAATTTGGATATGACCATTGGTTCACCTCAGGTGAAGGTGTTTGAGGCCATTGGAGGTGCTATCAACCGCAGAGTTGACGAAATTGGAGAAGGGTTGCGAACTCTTCTAGTTAATTGAGGTCGTTCGCGGCCATTTGGGTGAACTACGTTCGTCTTGATTCCTTGGGTAAGAGGATACGTAGGCAGTCTTTCAGATGCAGCCGGTTTGGAATTTTGATGGGGGTGAGATCGATTTGGTGAGTTGATATCGATATTTGGAGAGTGTTTGCACTCTCATTTGGGTTCTCGACTTGTTATGGATTGAGTCCGTTGTCGTGAATTGTTTCACGATGTACTGGACACAATAAGTGAGACATTTGGTTTGGTCGGTATCGGCTCAGTTTTGGGAAAACATCATCGAGGTGGAGAATTGTTAGTGGGGGCCACCATATGCAGAGAGTTCACGAGCTGGGAGTCCACGAAGACGTGTTTTTCGAAGATGCGGTTTCAAAAACGCGTGAAGAGCCAGGCCAGCGTCCAGCGGAGAAAGAGGCCCATGTACCCGAAACATTGCAGCTGCTATATATATCTTTGTACCTGTACCTAGGTTTTCGGGCTTTGGAGAAAGTGTGCAAAATTGAGGGGGTGAGTAAAGGACGGCTGCAGAGAGGCGGAAGCAGAGGGGAGAAAGAGAAAATCGGCTACGAAGACGCGTTTTTCGAAGATGCGGTTTCAAAAACGCGTGAAGAGCCAGGCCAGCGTCCAGCGGAGAAAGAGGCCCATGTACCCGAAACATTGCAGCTGCTATATATATCTTTGTACCTGTACCTAGGTTTTCGGGCTTTGGAGAAAGTGTGCAAAATTGAGGGGGTGAGTAAAGGACGGCTGCAGAGAGGCGGAAGCAGAGGGGAGAAAGAGAAAATCGGCTACGAAGACGCGTTTTTCGAAGATGCGGTTTCAAAAACGCGTGAAGAGCCAGGCCAGCGTCCAGCGGAGAAAGAGGCCCATGTACCCGAAACATTGCAGCTGCTATATATATCTTTGTACCTGTACCTAGGTTTTCGGGCTTTGGAGAAAGTGTGCAAAATTGAGGGGGTGAGTAAAGGACGGCTGCAGAGAGGCGGAAGCAGAGGGGAGAAAGAGAAAATCGGCTATTTCTTCTAGGATTTCGTGCAAAAGAGTGCTTTGGCGATTGTCCTTTTGTGAGAGAAAAAGTATTTGGAGGCTGACCTTTTCTTGTGAAGAAAAGCAAGGAGCCTATTCGAGGGTTTAGATTGTGAGAGTTGTAAACCCAATTGTATTCTTTTTCTCTATAATAGTAGATCCCCCTCCTTGCCCCGTGGACGTAGGCAGTTTGTCGAACCATGTAAAAATTGGTTTGTTTGTGTTTGTGGCCATTGTAATAGTTTTTAGGATCCCTTGACGCGCAGTCCTAGAGCTGACGAGAGGAAGAGCAAATATCCCACTTTGATGGGATATTAGGCTTCAGATTCTTGTTCCCTTTGAGAAACAAGAATTCTTATCGATCTTTCTCTCTTATTGTGCACCAGAAACTCTGCCGAAATTTCCGCTGCGCACAACAGCAACTCCCCCTTGATTATAACATCCTCGCCAAAAAGAAGCAAAATGAGAAGTAGCTTGCCAATTCTCAAGAGAATGCTTGTGTTTATGTTGAAAATTTCTTTAATTTCTTTCAGTCCATACACAACAGATTGTAGCACTTGGGAAAGATCGAAAAGATTTTCTGATCTCTTTTCTTTGAGCTAGCTTCTTCTAATGCCAGATATCAAGCAAATCATGAGGATAATTCATTCGAGAATTTATTTTTGAATAATTGATTTGGTAAATTACATACATCTGTATAGATTTTCAACTAGCATGTTAGCGATGCGATTAGAAGCTTTTTCAAAGGTTCAAACTAGATGGGGATCATACAACATGGCCTCTATTAAGGCTTTTGAGATCTCAACATCACAGTTCTCAGCATATCTGCATATATAAAAAGCTTGAATACAACTGGCTTGAGAATGAGCAAAGAATGAACAAAGTTACCCTCAACAAGAAATATCAACCTACAACAGAAATGACAATTATTCTAGCTCAATGCTAGCCCTATCCAATTTCCTTTTCCGATTTGACTTGAGCTCTTCCTTCCGTTCTTCTTCTTCAAGAATTCTTTCGTTTAACTGCTCAATCTATGTTTGTGCTCCCACGTTTTCATTTTTTCAATACGATCGAGAAAAAAAATAATCAACATAAAAAATAAAACTTATGATCTGCCTCTTTCGATATGGATATCTCTGTCAAATATTTGGCCTACCAATTCATTTGCTATAACTTAATCCTCATTTCTAACATAACAGTCGTAAATGCTACCTACAAGCCAAAACACGCAAATGTCAGAATGAGACCGAACTCTTCCTTTTCACATTAATAATGTCATAAACGTGATATTATAAAAGTTAAGGGGAATTATCTGAGAAGCCCTCAAACTTAAGAGCCGTTTTTGGTCTTCTTTGATCAAAGTGAGATCACATGACCATACTTGGGCCAAGGTGGATCCGCCCTTACCCTTAATATTGTGCTTTGGACTCAACTTAGTATCTCTCTTGTTTTACATATGCGGATAGACCCTCAGTGAAATTTCTTATTCTTTGACTTTTAGTAGAAAAAAATATATATTTCTTGACAAATAGACCGCCGGGGTTAAAATAGTCAAAAAATTTTGACTGAATGTCTACTAAAGAAGGAAAGTAGAAGATAGTAAGTTCAAAGCAGCAAAACTACATAGGGCCAAGCTGTCTGGTATCACTGGAGTTTATAATAAATTACTTATGAAAGTAACTTATAAAAGCTGCTGAAAATAGCAGTTTGATAATTAACTATCAAAAAACTATTTAAAAAGCAGCTGAAGTGTTTGGTAGAATCGTGCTTAATGATTATTGTCAAAAGACAAAAAAAGATAAGCTGCTTTTAAAAACATTCTCAAGTTCCTTCTGAAAGTACTCCTTTAAAAATAGAAATAGTTTTTAATAAGCATGCTAAAAAATTTCACTAAACACCATTATTGGCTGATTCTTGAAAAATAAACAGAAGCACCGTTAAAAGCCCATCTTTTTTCACTGTGTTCCAACCCATAATGAGTAGTACAAGCGAACACCCAGGATACCTCTAACACATAAATCAACAATCAAATTAGAAAATAAGAACCTATTGTTGATCTCCTGAGATAAGAACATTTATATCTCACACCGCATGTCTCAACAATTAACGTTGTTACTCAATCTGCTATACCTTGAATCCTCATTTCTATCACAACATTTCTCTTAACAGCAATCAGAAACAACATCGAACACCATTCAGCTCAATCCATCATCATCATCATCATCATCTACAGCAATCACGACACTTTGACCTGCAAATCATAAAAACCAACTAAAACAGGCACTCAAAGGTCTCATTGCCGATTTTCTTCCAGAAAACATCAACCGATATGATCCAGAAGGAAAGAACTTCTTACACCACCATCTCAGTTGCAGCTTAAAACTCTAATGGTGCGGTATTCAGGGGGCAAAGAAAAACACTGAAATATCCTCTTCATCGTGTTTCCACACTCGGAGAACAATGCATTCCAAAGATAAATCAACTACGAATCAATTTGCGACGTTCTTAATCCTCAACAGATACCTTCAGCTGAAAAAGGAAAAGGGAAGCGGGGGGCAAAAAAAAAACCTCTCTCTTCACAGCCAGCGTGTTTCATACACCCCAAAGAATAAGAATAATAGAACAAACATTCAACACAAACCCAATTCGATCATCAGCTACAACACTTTCGACATTTCGATATGCAAATGGCGAAGACCACCAGAAACCCCAGACAAGACAGCCCAATGGCCAGCAAGCAAGCGACGAGCTGGGTGGCTCGGGCCCGGTGATGCCGCCTCGCGCTCTTCGCTGCCTCCGCCGCCGCCGCCCCCGCCGTCATCATTTAATCCGACGTGTCCGACTTTGGGACGACGACGGACAGGTCGCGATTTATCCGGACGGCGGGTTTGAAGCCGGCAAGCCCGTGACTGTGTCACAAGGAGCATATCCAAGCTGTCAATTTTGGAGGACAACGAGGCTGGTGGTTGTGAGCACAAGAGTTCCCAGTTCCCGGCCGCCTGGAAGCGGAGCGTCAAGCCTCTTGATGAAGGAGGCGTCGAAGGGCAGGACGCCCTGGAAGTTGTTGTTCTCCAGGCTCAAGAACCTCAGGCCCTTCATCCTCTGGAAGAAGGACGGCAGGCTCCCGTTGAAGGAGTTGGAGCTGAGATCCAGGTGGGTCAGCGCGGCCATGGACCTCATCGAGGCGGGCACCGGCCCAGATATCGAATTGCCCGAGAGCGACATCTCACGGAGCGCGACGAGGTCGCACGACGGTGGCGGGCAGGTGTGCCGTTGAGTCTCGTTGGAGCTCAGGTTGAAGCTTGCGAGGGACCTATCTTCTATCAAGCTGCCGAATGAGGTGAAGGACCGGGCCCCGGAGCCGGTGGAGGCTGAGGTCGAGTGGGTGTGAGGGTTGGGGGAGTTTCCAGTGGTAGGGGACGCGCCGGAGAGGTTATGGAGCCGGAGACGTGTGGCGTCGCAGGCGGGGCACTTCGAGAGAAGAAGACGAAGGGGCGAAGCCCTGATTGGCAAAGGGGTACCGAGGACCAGCAGGGAGGTGAGGTTGGCAGAGGCGGGAAAGGCAGACGGCGCCGGAGATCTGGGGGGGGGATAGGAGGAGACCGGAGAGAAGGAGCGAGGTTGGAGGCGTGGGGACAGGAGAGGGGGCAAGGGCGGAGAAGGGGAAGGGGAGGGGCAGGCGGAGGGAGGGAGACGGAGAGAGGAGAGAGAGAAGGAGGCGCGGGGGAGAGGGCGAAGAAGAGAGAGCAGACATCGCGTTGAGCAAGGGAAGGGTCAGCACAGGTGGCGGAGAGGGGACGGAGGAGTCGCAGGCGCTGGAGTGCTGGCGTGCGCGAGCAGGGTGCGACGGCTGGAGATGCCCGATCGACGTGAGGGCCGTCAGCGCTGCTCGGGGTCGAGGGAGGCAGGCGCCGTCGAGGAGGAGACGAGAGCGTGAGAGCGTGAGGAATGTGAGAGGAGTGGGGGAACGCGGGATGCCATGGCTGAGCTCGCGTTGCGGTCGATTGGGCTGGAGGGAGGACGAGGAGGAGCCGAGGCGAAGTAATTTAATCGTCTGTCGACGTCGATGCAGCGAGGGAGATTTAGAGTTTAAGAAATTGGCAGCTGAACGTGGTGGGGGGTTAGGCTGACGAACGGAGTCTAGATTGTGTGCGCGATCTGATGGGAAATTATGAAGCCCTCGCGCGATGGACGATCGACGTGTCGATTAAGATGGATAATAACAATATTAGGGAAAATTGTATCTAGGCCCCAACAAATATAAGCTGTTGTGAGTCTTGTGACCCAGCCCCTCAATGTTTTTCTCATGTCCTTTAACCTCAAAAACTAAAGAAAAATGTGATTAGGCCCCTTTTCACACTATCCCAGGATTTAATCACAAAAGCTCCCGAAAATACCACTTCCCCATTTCTTCTTCTTCTTCTTCTTCTCCTATGAGGTCTTGGAGGAGGTTGCCGCTTCGGCACCAAAAACGGTAGAGGCCACAACGACGGTGGAGGTCGCAGACACAAAGACGCCAGAAATCGTTGCCTCATCATCGGAGGAGGCCGCAGCTCCGACATCAGCATCAGCCACCGCAGAGGTAACTGAGGAAAAGACCGAGGCGACCGACAGTGGCGGAGCGGTAAGAAAGTGAAAATAATCATTCACCTCTCCTCCATTTAGACTCTTCACATCCCTCAACAAAACTCATCTCTCAAATCCCCTATTTTCCCCATTCCTTCACCAAAACCCTAACTCAAACCCAAATCTAGACCCCAAAACATTTTACTGATCTTTTCCCCATTGCTTTACTCTGGACCCAATTTCTCTTCATGGGCTCGGCCTATACGACACCAATATGGGCTCCGATGACAACCATGGTGATGACGGAGGTCCGGCAATGTGGGCTGATAGTGCGAAGAAGAAGAAGAGGAAGAGGAAGAGGAAGATGAACAAGCACAAGCTAAAGAAGCTGAGGAAGCGTCTCAGGCGCAAAGCTTGATCTAATTTAGGTGACATCTCTCTCTCTCTCTCTCACTGTGTCATCTTATTTGTCGAATGCTTTGGCTACTATTATTGGGTTTTGCTGCTTTTCTTCATCAAATTGTATTGATGGTGAAAATCAACCTTTTTTATTTTGTCAGGTTGTTGATTTACCCTGTTGATTTTGTTTGATTGTATTGAGTTGTTTCTTGTGGTGAGTGATATTTGAAGCTAATATACCAAAAGTGTCCATTTGGATGTTGCCCAACTCCTGTTCGATTTCGTTTGATTGTTTGATTGTATTGATGGTGAAAATCAACCTCGATTTCAACATGTTCATCACTAACTCACTCATCTCCTTCTACTCAAAATGTGGCCATTTGGAGGCTGCCCAACTTCTGTTCAATCAAATGCCTCAAAGGATGAGAAATATTATTTCTTAGACAACTATCATCGGTGCCAACGCCCTTAATGGAAAACCTGTGATGTCATTGTCCCTTTTTCGGAGAATGATGGACGTTGGGATTAGACCCGGTAGACCCACTTTCTTGAATGTGATGGGTTGTGTCAGAGGCTATGAGAGGCCGATAAATTAAGGAAAATGGTGAGAAGGGAGAGGCTCGATGAGGATGTTTGCATTAAGAATGTGATGATGGTGATGTATTCCAGGTGTGGGAGGGTGGGGTTTGCAAGGAGGGTCTTTGATGGGATGGTTTCATCGATGATAGGGATGTAATCAAATCTCGCAAGTTTGTTTGTGTTTCATCGAAGTTGTAATCTGTGAATTTGTAAGAATAATCATATTGTGTACTCAAGCAATATCACTTGTAAGAAGTTTTAAAACCAGCTTTTTTTTAGACTATGTTATCTTTCAGCTGAATAAGTTATCTTTTACGTGAACATGTTAACTTTCTCCATAATATGTTAACTTTAATCTGAAGATGTTAACTTTCATCCTAATATGTTAACTTTAATTATTACATGTTAACTTTCATCATTATATGTTAACTCTCCTCGTAACATGTTAACTTTCAGCTGAACATGTTAACTTTCATCATAATATGTTAACTTTCACTATTACATGTTAACTTTCATAATAATATGTTAACTTTTTTCATAACAAGTTTTTCGAACTAAAATTTAATGTGTTTGAAAGACTGAAAGTCCCTCAAGATGATTTATCATTAATATATAAGTTCTCACAAGTCCAGACATGTTTTCTTATACAAATATCTTACAAAAACTACTCCAATCTCCATGCAAATCTACAAATTTTAGTATACGGGCAATCTTTAGAAAGAAGCTGAGCTTGATCGTCGCAGTTGATGCTTTTGTTCTGGTGGCGACGCAGAATGTAATAACATTCTCTTCTTCAAGTCGTGAGATCTTGTTCTCCAGTTCATTGGTGTATGCCTATCCATTACAGAAATAAGCTTCTCTCAAAACACAACACATTCATAAGATGAGAAAAAGTAATCATTTTGAGAAAAAGTTAGCATGTTATGAAGAAAGTTAACATATTATTATGAAAGTTAACATGTAACAGTGAAAGTTAACATATTATGATGAACGTTAACATGTTCAGCTGAAAGTTAACATGTTACGAGGAGAGTTAACATATAATGATTAAAGTTAATATGTACCAATTAAAATTAACATAGGATACATGTCATGTTCTTGCTGATCATGAGATTTGATAGACATTCTATGTTCTCATGAGATTTAACATTAATCAAATTTTCACTTATTTTGCCACAAATAAGAGACAACCAAACCGTATGGTTAGATAAATAGCACAATTATCGGCTGAAGCTTTTAGATGTTATAAATGTTGCAGCACTGGATTCACAAAGGTAACGTCAGCTGATAAAAAACTTGGTAAAGTAAAAATTCTAAGCCACTGCAAAACACAATCTTGTCCAAAAGAGAAAGCTAGTAGCAAATTCTCAAAGTAACAAATGGGCATAGCAAAACAAATAAATTTTTTTCTTCTCATATATAATGAACAACGAAAAGATGGTAGTTAATTCCTTATAGGGATGTGGTCCTGGGGACATAGACTTACATTGGTCATACCACAGAGTCTCAAGACTCCCAAACAAAATTTCACATGTTTATGTGTAATACTAATCTTATTACTTCAGTGAAGCAAAATGACAAACAACTAGTGTGCAGGGCACAAAAGAGCCACAAGAATCAAACACACAGATATAACCATAGGAAAATAGGTTACGCCATGAACCTGCACCTATAAATCACTTGCTCACACCATCCAAAACAAAAACCATGAAAAAACCACAGATAATCAGAAACTTTCTTGCCCTGGGCAGCTGGGCAAGCCTTGTGTGGCTCCACCACCGCTCCATGCTCCACCCTGGATCCGTCGCCCCCGTCCACTCCAGCTGCAACGTCCTCCTCCTCGAGGTCGACTCGAAACCCCCTCCCACTCCTCCTCCCCTAACTGCAGCACACCAAGAGCTACGCCACCGCTCCCGCCTACGAGGGTAGGAACGCGTCTCTGAGACGATCTGCTCCAATGTCGTCGGTGGCAGCTGTCGGCGAGGAGTCAAAGGCTCAGTTTAGCAAGCTGGAGTTTAGGGATCGGAGGAAGCTTCTCGATCTTGTTTCGGTTAGGGTTTGGCAGCGGATCCCGACGGATTTTGAGCTCGTCCCTCTATTCGCCAGCAGCTTGGAGGAGGAGATGATGGTGGCCGATTGGAGACTTGAGCGTAAGAAGAGAAGAAAGAGAGAGAGAGGGGGCGGTTTTGAAATTTGGAAAAAACTTGCGTAAGAAGAGAAGAAAGAGAGAGAGGGGGGACGGTTTTGAAATTTGGAAAAAACTTTCTCATTGTGCTGTGTTGGAAAGGTAAATAAGAGCTGAAACACAAGTATTTCATGTGTTTGGGGCTTTGTCACACAAAAAATAATATGGGGGGCCTTGTCACGGCTGAAACACAAGTATTTCATGTGTTTGGGGCTTTGTCACACAAAAAATAATATGGGGGGCCTTGTCACAATAGCTTTTTTATTTTTTGGGGCTTTGTCACACAAAAAATAATATGGGGGGCCTTGTCACAATAGCTTTTTTATTTTGGGGCCTTGATACATTTTTCCCAAATTTTTTTTCCAATATGCATACTATAACCTACAAAATGGAAATATATAAATATTTGTAATATGATATTATTTCGTACCATAGGTAGGTTATTTTTTACTCATAGGGTTACAACTTTAATATGTTACAATTCGTAGAGTTAATTAAAGTTGTAGCAAGCTAGGAAAATAATTCTGATCGTAAATTCAAAGGTATTTGACAAAAAAGGTTACGAGCTTTATGTCAAAATTTCTATTTCCCACCGAAAATAAATAATAATTTTTTAAATGATAGTCTATTTTTATTTTAAAAGCAATTTTTATATTGTCAATTGCAAGGGAGACGGGAGACAATGAGATGGTTGGATTTGGATTGGGATTTGGGAATTTTAGTTATGAGCATCATTTGGATTTGTGATGACGATTGGTGGTATTTTTCATTAAACTAATGCTTCATTGCAGAGATTCAGAGAGAGGGCAACTTTCTTCACTTTGTTATCACAGTGGAGAGAGAGAGAGAGAGAGAGAGAGAGAGAGAGAGGTAAAAGGTCGCCAATGTGTCTTCCGCGGACCCCCAGCAAGGCTGTCTTAAAAATTGTTAATTGTCCATCGCCTTGCAAGCTCTGATTTGGGTGAGGACCACACGGCCCACACGTGAAAGAGCTCGGTCAAGCAAACATGAGCATGAGCTGTTTGCATTACCAACAACACCTCGTTGGCAAATCCTTGGTCGAGTGCATTTACATATTGAACATGTACTTGTCGCACGTTCAATCTGATCTTCAAAAAAGATTAATAAATGTTGAATTTGTTGGATATTTTTGGTCAAAATCTCTTTTCAAATATGAGTTTTTAAACTATGTATTTATTAAATACTGCTATTTTTTAGAAATTCTTAATAGCGTAACAGAAAGTTAAAATTTTGATATCTCAAAGGTCATGTGTTCGAGAATTGTTTTTATTTAATTATTTCCTCATAAAGTCTAGTGGGTCGTGGATCGTGGGCTCGTGGGCCAATGGGCCGGGGATCTGGGCTAATCGGGCTGAGGCGCTAAGTCACGCTTTGTTAGGCGCCATTTGACGCCACGTTGGCTGCCACATAGGCTGCCTCGCAGCATGCGGAC